>NC_061114.1:7914283-8154939 GCF_002878395.1 Capsicum annuum | reverse complement strand
CAACCTCCTTTGCATACCTTGATTGATTTTTGGCCCACGAAAGGCCCAGAACCCAGGCCCACCTCGAAAACCGTGGTCTATAGTACCCTGATTTGGCCTAAAAATGTCTCGTTCCTGTCGTTTTCCCGTTTGTCTACCCAAATATGCACAAAAAATTAAACGGGCCACACTGGGATGATCCCAAACCTCCCTGGCACACCTCCGTTGATTCTTAGCCTTCAGAACACCCGGACCCCGGGTCCATCCCTAAAACCGTGGGCTATAGCGCATTAATGAAGCTAGAAAATACCTTGTTCGTGCCTTTTCGCCTGTTTGTCCGCCCAAGTGGCCATAAAAAATTAAACGAATCACACTATAAAGATACCTAACCTCCCTGGCATGCCGCGGATGATTTTTTATCCACTGCATACCTGAACCCTGGGATCATCCTCGAAACCATGGCCTATAGCGCCCTAATTTAGCCCGAAAATGGCCTGCTTATGTTTTTTTGCCCGTTTGTCAACCCAAATAGCCACAAAAATTAAACAGACCATACTGGGATGATCGCCAACCTCCCTGACAGTCCCTGGTCGATTTTTGGCCCACTTCACGCCTGGACCTTAGGCCCAACCCCAAAACCATGGGGTACAGCACTACGATTTGGCCTGAAAATGCCCTATTCGCATTGTTTTTCCTGTTTGTCCACTGAAATGGCCATGAAAAATTAATGGACCACACTGATATGACCCTCAATATCCCTGGTAGGCCTCGATCAATTTTTGGCACAGAGCAAACCCGAATCCCAAGCCCACCCCCCAAAACTATGGGCTATAGCAATTAATTTTTCCCAAAAATGCCCCTGTCGCGCCGTTTCATCCGTTTATCCACCCAAATGGATATGAAAAAATAAAAGACCACAATGGGATGATCGCCAACCTCCTTGGAATGCCCCAATTTATTTTTGGCTGACAGTACGCCCGGACCCTGGGCCCACCCCAAAATCATAGGCTATAGCACAATGATATGGCCTAAAAATGCCCCATTCGTGCCGTTTTGCCAGTTTGTCCACCCAAATGGCCATGTAAAATTAAACGGAACACACTGGGATAATCCAAAACCCCTTGGCATGCCCTGTTAGATTTTTGGCCTACAACACGCTCGGACCCCGGGTCAACCCTCAAAATCGTAGGCTATAGCACATCGAGTTGGCCTGAAAATGCTCTGTTCACGCTGTTTTGCCTGTTTGTCCACAAAAAATTAAACGGACCACACTAGGACAATCTCCAGCCTCCATGACTTGCCCCGGTAAATTTTTGGCCCACAACACACTCGTACCCCATTCCCACCAAATTCGTGGGCTATAGATCACCGATTTGGCCCAAAAATGCCTCGTTCGCACCGTTTCGCCCATTTGTCAGCCCAAATAGCTACAAGAACATAAACGGACCATACTGAGATGATCCCCAACCTCTCTAGTACTCCCTGGTTGATTTTTGGGATACAGCATACCTGGACCCCGGGCCTACCCCCAATATCGTGGTCTATAATTCATCAATTTAGCCAGAAGAGTCCACATTCGCACTGTTTTGGCCGTTTTTCCACCCAAATGGCTACAAAAATTTAAATGGACCATACTGGGATGATCCCCAACTCCTTGTCATGCCCCAATCGATCTTCGACCCACAACACACTCGTACCCTGGGACCACCCCCAAAATCGTGGGCTATAGCACGCCGATTTAGCCCAAAGACGCCCCCCGTTCGTGTCGTTTTGCCTATTTATCCACCGAAATGGCCACATAAAATTAAATGGACCACACAGGGATGATCCCTAACCTCCTTATCATGCCTCATTCGATTTTCAACCAATAGCATATCTGGACCCTGGGCCCACCCCCAAAATCGTGGGCTGTAGCACACTGATTTGTCCTGCAAATGCTCCGTTCACGCCATTTCGGACGTTTGTCCACCCTAATGACCACGAAAAACTAAACCAACCTCACTGGGATGATCCACAACCTCCTTAGCATGCCTCGGCCAATTTTTTGCCCACAACACGCCCAAAAACATGGGTCCACCCCTTAAACTGTGGCTATACCACACCGATTTTTCTTGAAAATGCACTGTTCGTACCGTTTCGCCCGTATATCCATCCAAATGGCCACAAAAAATTAAACAAAACATATTGAGATAATTCCCAACCTCCCTGGCATGCCTCGATCAATTTTTTGCCCACAGCACACCCGAGCCCCTGGACCTCCACCAAAACTGTGGGTTATAGCTTACCTATCTGCCCTAAAAACATACTGTTTGTGTTGTTTCACCCGTTTGTCCACCTAAATGGCCATGAAAAATTAAACGGACCATACTTGGATGATCCCCAATCTCCCTGGCACTCCCCGATCAATTTCAGCCCATAGCACACCCAGACCCTAGGCCTACCCCAAAACTATGGGTTATAGCACACAGATTTGGTCTGCATACTCTCCTTTCGCTCCGTTTCGCCCATTTGTCCACCCAAATGGCCACTAAAAAGAAAAGGGACCATACTGGGATGATACCCAACCTCCCTGGCATGCCCCGGTTGATCTTTGGCATACAAAATGCCCGGACCCCAGGCCCACCCAAGAAACCGTGGGCTATAGCACATCGATTTTGCTTGAAAATGCTCCATTCGCATTGTTTCACTCGTTTGTCTTGTCAAATGGCCACAAAAAATTAAACGAACTACACTGAGACAATTCCCAACCTGCCTGGTATACGTCGGTCAATTTTTGGCCTATAGCACACTTGGACCTCGGGCCTTCCCCCGAAATCATGGGCTATAGCACAATGATTTGGCCATAAAAAGCCCCGTTCACGCCTTGTCACCCATTTTCCCTCCCAAATGGCCATGAAAAATTAAATGGACCATACTGGGACGATCCCCAACCTCTCTGGAATGCCTAGGTCGATTTTTGGCCTACAGTACTTCCAGATCCCTGGATCACCCTTGAAACTGTGGTCTATAGCACACCGATTTTGGCACGAAGATGCCTCATTCGCGCCATTTCTCCTGTTTATCCACCCAAATGGCCGCAAAAAATTAAACAGACCATATTGGAACGATCCCCAACCTTCCTAGCACACCCCAGTCAATTTTTGTACCATAGCACGCCCGAACCCGAGTCCCACCTCGAAAACGGTGGGCTATATATATATATAGCACACCTATTTTGCCCAAAATATCCACGTTCGAGCTGTTTCACCCGTTTATCCACCCAAATGGCCATTAAAAATTAAATGGACTACACTGGGATTTTCCCCAACCTCTCTGGCATGCCTCGGTCAATTTTTAGCCCACAACACGCCCGAACCCTGTGTCCACCCCCAAACTTGTGGGCTATAGCATGCCAATTTAGTCAGAAAATGCCCCATTTGCGCCGTTTTGCCCGTTTGTCCACCCAAATGTCCACAAAAAATTAAACACACCACATTGGGACAATCCCTAACCTCCCTAGCATGCCCCAATTGATTTTCGGCCCACCACACTAATTTGTCCTAAAAATGCCCCGTTCAAGCCATTTTGCCCTTTTGTCCACCCAAATGGATAATACAGGGATGATCCCAACCTCCTTTGCATACCTCGATTGATTTTTGGCCCATGGCAGGCCCGGACCCCAGGTCCACCTCCAAAACCATGGGCTATAGTACCCTGATTTTGCCTGAAAATGTTCGTTCGTGTCGTTTTCCCAATTGTCCACCCAAATATGCACAAAAGATTAAACGAACTATACTGGGATGATCCCAAACCTCCCTGTCACACCTCTGTTGATTTTTGGCCTTCAGAACACCCGAACCCCAGGTCCATCCCTAAAATCGTGGGCTATAGCGCATCGATAAATCCAGAAAATACCCCATTCGTGCCTTTTCACCTATTTGTCCACCTAAATGGCCATAAAAAATTAAACAAACCACACTGGAAATATACCCAACCTCCTTGGCATGCCATAGATGATTTTTGACCTACTGCACGCCTGAACCTTGGGATCATCCTCGAAACCGTGGGCTATAGCGCACTGATTTAGCCTGAAAATGGCCTGCTCATGTTTTTTTGCCTATTTTTCCACCCAAATAGCCACGAAAAATTAAACAGACCATACTGGGATGATCTCCAACCTCACTAGAATTCCTTGGTCGATTTTTGGCCCACTACACGCCCGGACCTTAGGCCCACCCCCAAAACCATGGGCTATAGCACTCCGATTTGGCCTAAAAATGCCCCGTTCGCATCATTTTGCCTGTTTGTCCACTGAAATGGCCATGAAAATTTAATGGACCACACTGATACGATCCTCAACCTTCGTGGGAGGCCTCAATCAATTTTTGACACACAGAAAACCCGAATCCCAAGCCCACCCCCCAAAACTGTGGGTTATAGCACATCAATTTTTCTCAAAAATGCCCCTTTCGTGCAGTTTCGCCCGTTTATCCACCCAAATGGACATGAAAAAGTAAAGGACCACACTGGGATAATCCCCAACCTCCTTGGCATGCCCCAATTGATCTTTCGCTGACAGTACACCCGGACCCCGGGCCCACCCCTAAAATCATAGGCTATAGCACACTGATATGGCCCGTAAATGCCCCATTCGCACCGTTATGCCAGTTTGTCCACCCAAATGGCCACATAAATTAAATGGACCACACTCGGATAATCCAAAACCCCTTGGCATGCCTCGGTCGATTTTTGGCCCACAGCACGCTCGGACCCCTGGTCCACCCTCAAAACCGTAGGCTATAGCACATCGATTTGGCATGAAAATGCCCTGTTCATGTCGTTTTGCCTGTTTGTCCACCCAAATATCCACGAAAAATTAAACGGACCACACTGGGACAATCCCCAACTTTCTTGGCTTGCCTCGGTTAATTTTTGGCCTACAACACGCCCGGACCCCATTCCCACCCCCGAAACTGTGGGATATAGATCACCGATTTGGCCCAAAAATGCCCTGTTCGCACCGTTTTGCCTTTTTGTCAGCCCAAATAACTAAAGAAAATTGAACGGACCATATCAAGATGATCCCAAACCATCCAGGCATGCCTCAATCGATTTTTCGCCCACAGTACAGCTGAACCCCGAGCCCAGCCCCAAAACCGTGAGCTATACCACACCGATTTATCATGAAAATGCCCTGTTCCCGTTGTTTTGTCCATTTGTCCACCCAAATGGCCACGAAAAAATAAACGGACAACACTAGGATGATCCTCAACCTCCCTGGCATGCTCCGATTGATCTTAGGCCAATAACACACCAGAACCTCGGGCCCAACCCCAAAACCGTGGGCTATAGCACACCAATTTGGTTCAAAAATACCCTGTCCCCGCCATTTTGCCTGTTTGTCCACCCAAATGGCCACAAAAAATTAAACAGACCACACTAGGATAATCCCTAACCTTCCTGGCAAGGCCCGGTTGATATTTAGCCTATAGCACTCCCAAAACCCAGGACCACCCCCAAAACCCTGGACTATAGCTCATAGATTTGGCCTGAAAATACACGGTTCATTTTATTTCGCCCATTTGTCCACCCAAATAGCCATGATAAATTAAATGGACCACACTGGGATGATCCCCAACCTCTGTGTCAAGACCTGATTGATTTTCGGCCCACAATATTCCCGGACTCTGGGACCACCTCCGAAACCATGGGCATAGCACACCGATTTGGCCTAAAAATGTCGTGTTCATGCCGTTTTGCCCATTTGTTCACACAAATGGCACGAAAATCTAAACGAACGACACTGGGATGATACTCGACTTCATAGACATGCCTTGATCAATTTTTGGCCCACATCATGCTTGAAACTCGGGCCCACCCCAAAAATTGTGGGCTATAGCAGACCGATTTGGCCCGAAAATGCCTCGTCCACGTCGTTTTGCCTGTTTGCCCATCCAAATAGCCATGAAAAATTAAATGGACAACCCTGGGATGATCCCCAACCTCCCTAGCATACGCCAGTTGACTTTCGAATAACAAGAAACCTAGAACCTGGGCCCACCCCCAAACCGTGGGCTATTGCATATTAATTTGGTCCGAAAATGCCCCATTTGGGCTTTTTCACCCATTTGTCCTCCCAAATAACCATAAAAAATTAAACGAACCACACTAGAATGATCCCGAACTCCCTGTCATGGCCCGCTTAAATTTTGGCCCACAGTATGCCCGGACCCCGAGCCCACCCCCAAAACCATGGGCTATAGCACACTGATTTATCCCAAAAAATACCTCATTCACGTCGTTTTGCCTATTTGTCAACACAAATGGAAACGTAAAATTAAACGGGACACACTGGGATAATCCCCAACCTCCTTGGTAAGACCCGGTCGATTTTTGCCCAATAGCACGCCCGGACCCTGGGTCACCCCCAAAATCGTGGGATATAGCACATCGATTTGTCCCAAAAATGCCCTGTTCACGCCGTGAAGCTCGTTTGTCCACCTAAATGTCCACAAAAAATTAAACGGGCCATACTAGGATAACCTCCCTGGCACGCCCCAGTCAATTTTTTGTCCATAGCATGCCAGACCCCAAGCTCACCCCTAAAACCATGGGATAAATCACACCAATTTAGCCCGATAATGCCCCGTTCGTGCTGTTTCGCCCATTTTTCCACCTAAACGGCCATGAAAAATTAATGGACCATAATGGGATGATCCCTAACCTCCCTGGCATGCCCTGATTAATTTTTGGCCCACAGCACGCCCGAACCCTGGGCCCACCCCCAAAATCGTGGGCAATAGCACACTGATTTTACCCGAAAATGCCCCATTCACGCCGTTTTGCCCATTTGTCCACCCAAATAACAACAAAAAATTAAACCTACCACACTGGAATGATCCCTAACCTCCTTGGCATGGCCCGTATGATTTTCGACCCCAAGGATGCTTGGACCCTGGGCCCAACCCAAAAACCATGGGCTATAGCACACCGATATGGCCCAAGAATGCTCCATTCACGCTCTTTCGCTAGTTTGTCCACCCAAATGGCCACAAAAAATTGAACAGACCATACTGGAATAATCCTCAACCTCCCTAGCATGACTCGGTCAATTTTTGACCCACTACATGCTTAGAACTTGGGTCCACCTCTAAAACCGTGGGCTATAGCACACCGATTTGGCCCAAAAATGCTCCATTCACGCCATTTCGCCCCTGTGTCCACCCAAATGGCCATAAAAAATTCAAAGGACCATACTGGGATGATCTCCAACTTCCCTAACTCACTTTGATCAATTTTTTGAATCGAGGCCCACCCCAAAACCATTGGCTATAACACACTGATTTGGCCCAAAAATGCCCCATTCATGTCGTTTTGCCCATTTGTCCACCCAAATGGCCACGATAAATTAGATGGACCACACTAGGATAATCCCGAATCTCCATGGTATGACCCGGTAAATTTTCAGCCCACAGCAGGAACCATGGACTATAGCACACTGGCCAAAAAATGCCTCTGTCGCGCCGTTTCGCCTGTTTGTCCACCCAAATGGCCACAAAAATTTAAACGGACTAGAATAGGACTATTTTCAATATCCTTGGCACACCCTAGTCAATTTTTTGCCTACAGCGCGCCTGGACCCCGAGCCAACCCCCGAAACCGTGGGCTATAACAGACCGATTTAGCTCAAAAATACCTCATTTATGCCGTTTTGCTTGTTTGTCCACCCAAACGGACACAAAAAATTAAACGGACTACACTGGGATGATCTCCTACCTACCTAGCCTGCCCCGATCAATTTTCAGTCCATAGCATGCCCGGACCCCTAGCCCACCCCTGAAATCGAGGGCTATAACACACTGATTTGGCTTGAAAATGCCTCGTTCGTGCTGTGTCACCCATTTGTCCACCCAAATGGCCAAAAAAAAATTCAACGGACCATACTGTAATGATTCCCAATATCCCTGGCATGCCCTGGTCAATTTTTGGCTCACAGTATGCCCGGAACCCGAGCCCACCCCCAAAATCGTGGGTGCACACTGATTTGGCTTGAAAATGCCCCGTTCGTGCTGTTTTGCCCGCTTGTCGACCGAAATGGCCACAAAAAATTAAAAGGACCATACTAGGATTATACCCAACCACCTTGGCACGCCCCAATCAATTTTTGGCCCACAGTAAGCTTGGACCCCGGGACCACCCCCAAAACCATAGGCTATAGCACACTGATTTGGCCCAAAAGTGCACTGTTCGCACTGTTTCGCCCGTTTGTTCACCCAAATAGCACCAAAAAATAAAAAAGACTATGTCGGGACGTTCCCCAACCTCCCTGGAGTGCCTTGGTCAATTTTTTGCCCATAATACACCTAAAACCCGGGCCCACCCCAAAACCATAAGCTATAGCACACTGGTTTGGCACGAATATGCCCCATTTGCGCCATTACGCCTATTTGACCACCAAAATGGCCACAAAAAAATAAATGAACCACACTGGGATGATTCCCAACCTCCCTGGTATGCCCCGGTCTATTTTTGGCCTGCAGCACTCCTATACCTCGGGCCCACCCCTAAAACCATGGGCTATACCACACCAATTTGGCCTGAAAATGTTTAATCGCATCATTTTGCATGTTGTCCACCCAAATAGCAACAAAAAAATAAACGGACCATACTAAGATGATCCCCAACCTTCCTGGCAAGCTCCGATTGATCTTAGGCCACTAGAACGCCTGAACATCAGGCCCACCCCTAAAACGGTGGGATTTAGCATACCAATTTGGTTCAAAAATACCCTGTTTGCACCGTTTTTCCTGTTTGTCAACCCAAATGGCCACAAAAAATTAAACGGATGATACTAGGATAATCCCCAACCTCCCTGGCAAGCCCTGGTCAATTTTTAGCCCAGAGCACACCCGGAACCCAGAACCACCCCCAAAATCGTAGGCTATAGCTCATAGATTTAGCCCAAAAATGTCCCGTTCGTGCCGTTTTGCCCATTTATCCAGTCAAATGTCCACAAAAAACTAAATAAACTACACGTGGATGATCCCCAATTTCCTGGCATGCTCTGATACAATTTTTAGCCCACAGCAGGCCGGATCTCAAGCCCATCCCCGAAACCGTAGGCTATAACACACTGATTTAGCCCGAAAATGCCCCGTTCATGCCTTTTCGTCTGTTTGCCCATGCCAATGGCCAATATAAATTGAACGGACCATATTAGGATGGTCCCCAACCTCTATGCATGCCCCGATTGACTTTTGGCCCTCAGTACGCCCGAACCTCGGGCCCACCCCCTAAACCATGGGCTATAGCACACAGATTTAGTCCAAAAATGCCCCATTCATGTCGTTTCCCCCGTTTGTCCACCCAAATGGCCATAAAAAATTAAATGGACCACACTGGGATGATCTCCAATCACCCTGGTATGCCCCGGTCAATTTTTGGACCACAACACGCCCGAACACCGGGCTCACCCCTGAAATTGTGAGCTATAGCATAGTCATTTGGCCCAAAAATGCCCCGTTCGCGCCGTTTCACCCGTTTGTACATACAAAGGGCCACAAAAAATTAAAAAGACCACACTGAGATATTCCCCAACCTCCTTGGCACACCTCGGTCAATTTTTAGCTAACAGCACGCCTAGACCACGAGCCCACCCCTAAAACTGTGGGTAATATCGCACCGATTTGTCCCAAAAACATCTCCTTCGCACTGATTTGCCTGTTTGTTCACCCAAATGGCCACGAGAAATCAAAAGGACCACACTATGATGATCCCCAACCTCCCTGGTATGATCCGATCGATTTTTGACCTACAGCACACCGAACCCAGGGCTCACCCCTAAAAATGTGGGCTATAGCACACCGATTTGGCCTAAAAGTGCCCCATTCATGCCGTTTTGTCTGTTTGTCCAACTAAATTGCCACAAAAAATTAAACGGACTACACTGGGACGATCTCTAACCTCTTTGGCAAGCTCAATTAATTTTCAGCCCACAGCGCGCCCGGACCCCTGGTCCACCCCTGAAACCGTGGGATATAGCACACCGATTTGGACTAAAAATGCCTCGTTCACGCCCTTTCGCCCGTTTGTCTACTCAAATAGCCACAAAAAATTAAACGGACTACACTGGGATAATACCCAACCTCCTCGGCATGCTTCAACTAATTTTCGGCCCACAGCACGCCCGAACTCTGGGCCTACCCCCAAAACCGTGGGTTTTAGCACACCGATTTGGCTCAAAAATGACCGATTCTCGTTGTTTCGCCCATTTATCCACCCAAATGGCCACTAAAAATTAAATGGACGACATTAGAATGATCCTCAATATCCCTGGCATACCCCGATCAATATTTTTCCCATAACACGCCTGGACCTTAGGGCCAACCCTAAAATCGTAGGCTATAGCATGCTGATGTGGCCCAAAGATGCCCAGTTCTCATCGTTTCGCCAGTTTGTCCACCCAAATGGCCATGAAAAATTAAACAAACCATACTGGGATGATCCCCAACTCCCTGGAACACCTCGGTCAATTCTTAGCCCACAGCATGCCCGCAGCCCGATCCTACCCCCAAAATCGTGGTCTATAATACATCGATATTGTTAAAAAATGGCCAGTTCATGCCGTTTTGCCAGTTTATCCTTGATAAATTAAATGGACCACACTGGAACAATCTACAACCTTTATGACATGCCTCGATGGATTTTAGACCTGCAACACACCCGAACCCTAGGCCCACTCTCAAAACCGTGGCATATAGTATATCAACTTGGCCCGAAAATTCTCCGTTCATGCTGTTTCTCCCATTTGCCAACCTAAATGGCCATGAAAAATTAAACAAACCATACTAGGAAGATCCCCAACCTCCTTAGCATGACCCAGTTGATTTTTGGACCACAGGACATACGGATGCTAGGCCCACCCCCAAAAACGTAGGCTATAGCACACCGATTTGACTCAAAAATACACCATTCACACTATTTCGCCTATTTGTCTACACAAATAACCTCAAAAACTTAAATGAGCCATACTGGGATAATCCCAAACCTTCCTGGCTTGCCCCGGTTGATTTTTAGATCGTAACACGCCCGAACCCCAGGCCAACCCCTAAAACCGTGGGCTATAGCACATTGGTTTGGACCGAAAATGCCCCATTCTCACCGTTTCGCCGTTTATCTACCCTAATGGCTAAGAAAAATTAAACGGACCATACTGGGGAGATCCCCAACCTCTCTGGCATGCCCCGGTCGATTTTCAACCCACAACACGCTCGGACCCCAAGCCCACCCCTAAAACTATAAGCTATAGCATATTGATATGGCCCGAAAACATCCTATTCGCATCGTTTTGCCCGTTTTTCAATCCAAATAGCCACAAAAAATTAAATGGACCAAACTGAGATGATCCCAAACCTCCCTGGTATGCCACTTTCAATTTTTGACCCACAACAAGCACGTACCCCGGGCCTACTCCTGAAACCGTAGGCTATAGCACACTGATTTAGCCCTAAAACGCCTTGTTCGCGCTATTTTGCCCATTTGTCTACCCAAATGGCCATGAAAAATTAAACGAACCACACTGGGACTATCGCCAAACTCCCTGGCATGCCACGGTCGATTTTTGACCCTCAACAAGCTTGGACCCTGGGCCCACTCCTGTAACTATGGGCTATAACACGTCGATTTGGCTCGAAAATGCTCCGTTCGCATTGTTTATCTCGTTTGTCCACCCAAATAGCCACAAAAAATTAAGCATACCATACTGGGATGATCCAAAACCTCGGTGGCATGCCCCGATCGATATTTAGCCCACAGTACGACCGACCATGGGCCCACTCCCAAAACTGTTGGCTATAGCACACTAATTTGGCATGAAAATGCCCCGTTCACGTCGTTTTGCATATTTGTACACCGAAAAATCCATAAAGAATTAATGGACCATACTAGGATGATCCCCAACTTTATTGGCAGTCCTCGATTAATTTTTGGCACACAGCACACCCGAACCGCGGGCCCACCCCTAAAACCATGGTCAATAGTACACTATTTTTTCCTAAAAATGCCCCATTTGTGTAGTTTTGCCCGTTTGTCCACCCAAATGGCCATGAAAAATTAAACGAAGAATTCTGAGATGATCCCCAACCTCCATGGCATACCCAAATCAATTTTTGGCCCATAGCACACCCGGACCCTGGGCCTACCCCAAAAATTGTGGGCTATAGAACAATGATATGGCCCGAAAATGCCCCGTTCGCGCTGTTCTGCCCGTTTGTCTACCCAAATGGCTAAGAAAAATTAAACAGACCACACTGGGATAATCCCTAACCTCCCTGTCATGCTCCGATCGATTTTCGGCCCACAGCACGCCCGAACCTCAGGACCACCCCCAAAACCATGGGCATAGCACACCGATTTAGCCTGAAAATGCCTTGTTCGCGCCGTTTCGCTCCTCTGTCAACCTAAATTGTCACAAAAAATTAAACAGACGTCACTGGGATGATCCCTAACCTCCCTAGGATGCCCAGATAAATTTTTGGACCACAGTACGCTCGTACCCCGGTTCCATCCCAAAACTATGGGCTATAGAACACCAAGTTGGCCCAAAAATGGCTCGTTTGCGCCGTTTTGCCCATTTGTCCGCCCAAATAGCCATAAAAATTTAAACGAACTATACTGGGACTATCCCTAATATCTCTGACACACCCTGGTTGATTTTGGCCCACAGCATACCTGGAACCCAAGCCCACTCCCAAAACCGTGGGCTATATCACACCCCTTTGGTTCGAAAATGCCCTATTTGCACCGTTTTTCCTGTTTGTCCACTCAAATGGCCACGAAAAATTAAATAGACCACACTAGGATGGACGCCAACACCCCTAGAATGCCTCGGTCATTTTTTGGCCCCCAGCACACCCGGACTCTGGGCCCACCCTTGAAACTGTGGGCTATAGCACACCAATTTGGCCTGAAAATGCCTTATTTGCATTGTTTCTCCCATTTGTCCACCCAAATAGCCACGAAAAATTAAACGAACCACACTGATATGATCCCCAACCTCCATGGCACACCCCAATCAATTTTTAGCCCACAGCACGCCCAGACGCCGGACCCACCCCAGAAACTATAGGTTACAGAACACCGATTTAGCCCGAAAATGCCCCGTTCGCACTGTTTTGCCCATTTGTCCACCCAAATGTCCACAAAAATTAAAAGGACTATATTGGGATGATACCCAACCATCCTGCCACGCCCCGATTGATTTTTGGCCCACAACACGTCCAGACCCTAGGACCACCCCTAAAACCGTGGGCTATAGCACACTGATTTAGCCCAAAAATGTTGTGTTCACACCGTTTTGCCCGTTTATCCACCCCAATGGCCACAAAAAATTAAATGAACCACATTGGAATGATCCCCAACTTCCCTGGCATGCCTCGATCAATATTTTGCCTACAGCATACCCGGACCCCAAGCCCACCCCTAAAACCATGGGCTATAGTACACCGGTTTGGCCCAAAAATACCCTGTTTGCATCGTTTCGCCTGTTTGTTCACCCAATGGCCACAAAAAATTAAACGGACCATACTGGGATAATCCCCAACCTCCTTGGCATGCCCCAATCGATTTTTAGCCCACAAAACACTCGGACCTCGGGCCCACCCCCAAAATCGTGAGCTATAGCACATCAATTTAGCCCAAAAATGCCTCGTCCACGCGTTTTCTCCCATTTGCCCATCTAAATGGGCATGAAAAATTAAACGGACCACACTGAGACGATTCCCAACCTCCCTGGCATGCCCCAATTGACTTTCGGCCCACAGCACGCCCAGACCCTGGACCCACCCCCAAAACTGTGGGCAAAAGCATATCGATTTGGCCCGAAAATGCCCCATTCGTGCAGTTTTGCCCGTTTGTCCACCCAAATAGACACAAAAAATTAAAAGGACCACATTGGGAGGATTCTTAACCTCCTTGGCATGCCCCGATCAATTTTTTTCCCACAACACGCCCAGACCCTGGGCTCACCCCTGAAAATGTGGGCTATAGCACAACGATTTAGCCCAAAAATGCCCCGTTCATGCTGTTTTGCTCGTTTATCCTCCCAAATAGCCACAAAAAGTAAAACAAATCACACTGGGATAATCCCCAACCTCCCTGGCATGGCCCGCTTGATTTTCATCCTACAACACGCTCGAACCCCGAGCCCACCCCTGAAACCGTGGTCTATAGCAGACCAATTTGTTTTGCCTGTTTGTCCACCCCATATGGCAATAAAAACATAAACAAGCGACACAGGAATGATCCCCAACCTCCTTGGAAAGACCCTAGGCCCACCTTTAAATCGTGTGATATAGCACATTGATTTGGCCCAAAAATGCCCTGTTAACACCATTTAGCCTATTTGTTCACCTAAATGGCTACAAAAAATTAAATGGATCATACTAGGATAACCTCCCTGGAATACCCCAGTAGAATTTTACCCAATTGCACACCAGACCCCGGGCTCACCCCCAAAATCATAGGCTATAGTATACCAATTTGGCCCTATAATGCCTTGTCCGCGCTGTTTTGCACGTTTTCCCACCCAAATAGCCTTGAAAAATTAACAAACCACACTGGGGTGATCCCCAACCTCCCTAGCACACCCCGATCGATTTTTTCCCCACACCATGCCCAGATCCTGGGCCCACCTCCAAAATCGTGGGCTATAGTACACCAATTTTACCTAAAAATGCCCCGTTCGTGCTGTTTCACCCATTTGTCCACCCAAATAGCCACAAAAATTAAGCAGGCCATACTGAATAATCCCCAACCACTCTGACATGCGCCATTCAATTTTCAGCCCCCAGCATGCCCGGACCCCTAGACAAACCCCAAAATCGTTGGTTATATATCACACCGATATGGCCCAAAAATGCCCCATTTACGCCGTTTTACCGTTTGTCCACCCAAATGGCCACAAAAAATTAAACAGACAATACTGGGACGATCCCCAACCTCCCTGGCATACCCCGGTTTATTTTATCACACTAAACATCTGGAACCCAGATGCACCACCAAAATTGTGGGCTATAACACACCGATTTGGCCTGAAAATTTTCCGTTCACGTTGTTTCGCCCGTTTGTTCACCCAAATGGCCACAAAAAATTAATGTACCATACTAAGATGATCCCGAACCTCCCTGGCTTGCCCCGATCAATTTTTGTCCCACAGAACGCCTGGAATCTAGGCCTACCCCCAAAATCGTGGGCCACAGCACACCAATTTAGCCTGAAAAAGCTGCATTCGCACTGATTTGCCCGTTTGTCCACCCAAATAGCTATGAAAAATTCAACAGACCACATTGGGATTTTCCCTAATCTCCCTGGCATGCCTTGATCAAATTTTGGCCCACAGCACGCCCAGACCCGAGTCCTACCACATAAATTGTAGGCTATAACACATCGATTTAGCTTGAAAATGCCCCGTTCCCGCTGTTTCACCCATTTGTCCATCTAAATGGCTATTAGAAATCAAATGAACCACACTAGGATAATCTCCAACATCCCTGGCATGCCCCAGTCAAATTTCATCCCACAGCTGACCCGAACCTCGGGACCACCCTAAAAATGTGGGCCCCGTTCACGCGGTTATGCCCATTTATCCACTCAAATGGCCATAAAAAGTTAAACAGACCACACTGGAATGATCCCCAACATCCCTGTCATACTCTGATCAATTTTTAGCTCACATCACGCCCAGAACACTGAGCCTACCCCCAAAACCGTGGGCTATAGCACTCGATTTGGCATGAAAATGCCCTATTCTTCCCATTCTGCCCGTTTGTCAACCCAAATAGCCACTAAAAATTAAACGGACAATACTAAGATGAACCCCAACCTCCCTGGTATGCCCCGGTTGATTATCAGCCCATAGCACGCCTGGACCCCTAGACCACCCCCAAAACCATAGGCTATAGTACATCGATTTGGCTTGAAAATGCCCCGTTCGTACCGTTTCGCCTATTTTTCAACCCAAATAGTCACAAAAAAATAAACAAACTATAATGGGACAATCCCCAACCTCCCTAGCAATCTTCGATTGATCTTAGGACAACAGCACACCCGAAACCCAGGCCTACCCCAAAAATCGTTGGCTATAGCGCACAGATTTGGTTCGAAAATGCCCCGTTCATGCCGTTTTGCTCATTTGTGCACCCAAATGGCCACGATAAATTAAATGGACAACACTGGGAAGATGTCCAACATCCCTGGCATGCCCTGATCAATTTTTGGCACACAGCATGCCCGGTCCCCTGTACCACCCCCAAAACCGTGGGCGTAGCTCACTAATTTAGCCTGAAAATGCCCCATTCACGCCGTTTTGCCCGTCTGTCAACCCAAATTGGCACAAAAAATTAAACGTACCATACTAGGATGATCCCCAACCTCCCTGGGATGCCACAGTGAATATTTGGACCACAGTACTCTCGAACCCTGGGCCCACCCCTAAAATAATAGGCTATAGCACACCAATTTGGCCCAAAAATGCCTCGTTCTTGTCGTTTTGCTCGTTTGTCCACCTAAATGGCCACAAAATATTGAAAAAACCTCACTAGGATGATCACCAATATACCTGGCATACAATGGTCAATTTTTGACCCACAACACGCCTAGACCCCGAGCCCAACCCCAAACCGTAGGCTATATCACACCGATTTGGCTTTAAAATGCCCCATTTGTGCCGTTTTGCTTGTTTATCCACTAGAATGGACACGAAAAATTAAAAGGACCACACTGGGATGATCCATAACTTCCCTGGCATGCCCCAGTTGATTTTTGGCCCACAACACGCCCAGACCCCCTGCCCACCCCAAAATCGAGGGCTATAGCACACCGATTTGGCCAGAAAATGCCTTGTTCGTACTGTGTCGCCTATTTTTCCACCCAAATGGCCACAAAAAATTAAATGGACCATATTGGGATGATCCCCAATCTCCCAGGCATACCCTGATGAATTTTGGCCCACAATACTCTCGGACCCCGGGCCCACCCCTAAAACTGTATGCTATTGCACACCAATTTAGCTTGAAAATACCCCGTTCGTGCTATTTTTCTCGTTTGTCCACCCAAATGTCCAAAAAAAATTAAATGGACCATACTGGGATGATACACAACCACCCTTGGACGCCCCGATAAATTTTTAGCACACAGCACGCTCGGACTCGGGGACCACCCCTAAAACCATGGGCTTTAGCACACCTATTTAGCTCGATAAATGCCCTGTTCATTCTATTTCTTCCATTTGTTCCCCCAAATAGCCACAAAAAATAAAAAGGATCATACTGGGATGATCCCAAATCTCCCTGGTATTTCTCAGTTAATTTTTGGCCCACAGCACACCTGGACCCTAGGTCCACCCCCAAAACCATGGGCTATAGCCCATTGGTTTGGCTCGAAAATGCCTTGTTCACACTGTTGTGCCCATTTGTATACCCAAATAACCATGAAAAATTAAACGGACCACACTGGGATAATCCCCAACATCAAATCCCACAGGGAATACTTAGTAACACAGTATTCCCTCTGGGATTTGACACCCAACCTAGTTGGGTTCTATATTTGACAGCGACTGCTTACATTCTCGTAAGAGAGTTGTAATTTAGGCATATCAAATTTTGGTGTCGTTGCCAGGGAATACGGTTATCAATTAAGGCTGTGTTTGTTAATCGACCTTTTGGTCAAAGATTCCCAAAATTTTACTTTTTGTTTGTTGTTTTTTGTTTTGTTCAAGTTAAGTGGATTGCATGCCAAATACGCGAAGATCGGGTCAACCATTATTACATATAAATCCTGAACCACCTCATTGGTAGAATGGATGCGCAACAAGACTCAAAAAAGATAGCTTCTCAATAGGAGCTGGCTAGATTAGCTGCTTTGGCAGCTGCGCAAGTAAATTAGCAAAATACTGATAACCCAGATCGGGTACCCAATCTGGATGATGAAGACCTGGGTGATGATGAGCTATTAAATCCAAGGCATACAGAGGATTTGGTTGCACCTGTGAATAGGAATGTCAATAGACATCGCCATGCTAGAATGAAACCCAAATGCAGAGCTGTGCAGTTTGCTTTTGATGATGAGGATGATGACTTGGATGGGGCTGGTGCTACGGGGGCTATTATTCCTCGGACTTTAGCACCCGGAGTCAAGTTCAATATCACTAGCGCTATGATCCAGCTATTGCAACTCAAAGGGCTATTTGGTGGACTTACAGGCGACGATCTGAATATACATCTAATTAATTTTATCTCAATATGCAAATCATTTGACAATACAGGGGTTGGGCAGAATGTGATTCGGCTGTGCTTATTTCCATTATCTCTATCTAGAGAGGTAACTCTATGGTTAAATGGGCTAACTCCCAATTCTATTACCATTTGGAGGCAACTAAACGACGCTTTCCTAAAAAGATTTTTTCCACCATCCAAGAGGGAACAGTTGAGAGATGAGATAAGTAATTTCAGACAGCTTCTAACTGAATTTCTCTACGAGACTTAGGAGAGGTTCAAGAAAAAAATTATACAGTGCCGAAATCATTAGATGACCAATGTATACTTGATGGAGATATTATATAGGGCTTTGAACTCGATGACTAAATAGTGGTAGATAATACTGCGGGTGGGTCATTCATAGACCTTACTTTTCTTGAGGCATCTAACATGCTAGATCGTATGACAAAGCAGAGTAGAGCTTGGCATACCAGGGAATCTGAGGTAGCAAGCTCTACTATATCTAGAGGCATGATGGTAGAATAGAGGTGAAGGAAAGAGGAATGTAACCAGGATAGGGCTCACATGAAAATGTAGATGGACCTTCTTACTAAGTATTTATTATTGGGGAAGACAAAAAAGGTCAAAACTATTGTATCACAGAGAAGAGCTGACTCCAATTCTGAGGAGGAACCAAATTACTTGAATAATCAGGGAGTTTTCGAGGCAGTGGCCAAGGAAACCAAGGTCAGAACTATTATGAAAAATCTGGATACACGGACTGAGACCAAGGGAATTGAAAGAATAAAAATGATAGGAGCGGTTTGTATGTCCCTTCTGGAAATCGTGAAGCTGTTGCATCTAGCTCTAGGAAGATGTCCATGGAGGACATGATGGCCAAGTTGACTCCCATTACACTTTAATAAAATAGTTAGAACAGCAAATGAGTCAACTATCGGTGGCATTTAATCAAAGAAAAGCTGGTACTTTAAGTGACACTATGCAAAATCCAAGGAAAGATGGATCATGTTTGGCCATTACTACCACGAGTGCTAAGGTGTTGTAAAATCCATCCAAGGGTAAGTCTGTGGTTGATAGTATGGAGAAGAATGTTGTTGAAGCAGATTATGATGATTCTGTAGAGGTTGAAAATCAGGATAAGGTCATTCATGATACAACACCTAGCTGTCAGTAGTCTGAAAAGATTGATAATGGGAAGCACAATGAAAAGAAAGTGGTGGAGAAAACTCTTCCAAAACCACCACCCCCTTTTCCTTAGAGACTAAAGAAGAAGGCCGATGATACTAAGTTCAGTAAATTCATGACCATGCTGAAGCAGCTGACTATAAATGTACATTTGGTAGAGGCACTGGAGCAGATGCCAGGTTATGCTAAATTCATAAAGGACCTTTTGACAAATAAAAGGGTAGCAAGCTATGAACCGGCAGATAATTTCCATCATTGCAGTGCGATTGCCATAAGGTCCTTAGTACAGAAGAAGGCATATCGGGTGCTTTCACTATTCCTTACACGGTTGGATCTTTAGATTTTGCTAAAGCTTTATGTCATTTAGGGGCTAGCATTAATTTGATACCACTAGCTATTTATAAACAGTTGGGGTTGGGAGATCCTACACCAACTAACATGCTGCTTATAATGGCAGATAGGTCGATAAAATAACCTATTGGGATTCTGTACGATGTATTAGTGAAGGTGGATACCTTCATTTTTCCTGTAGATTTTGTTATTTTGGATTGCGAGGTGGATTTCAAGGTTCCCATAACCTTGGGTTGACCTTTTCTCATAACTGGTAGTATGCTTATTGATTTGTGAGAAAATGAGTTTTTATTTGAGATGAATGACAAAGTGGTACGTTTCGATGTATGTAGATCAATAAAGCAACCCAAGGATATGAATGTGTTCTCTATAGTTTATGTTTATTATGAGGATGAGCAGGAATTATCTTTGGACGAGCAGCTTACTATTGAGCCATTGGCTGCTGTGCTTATGAACTTTGATCGTGAGGATATTAATGAGTACAAAGAAACTCTCTGTGCTTTGACAGGAATGGGGTCATATTCTTATGCCCCCAAGAAGCTGGATCTTGAACTTAAGAATCGACCTTCACAACCGGTGAAGCCATCCATTGAAGAGCCACTAGTGTTAGACTTGAAAGAGCTACCCAGTCATTTGCAGTATGTGTTCTTGTGTAGTGGAAATACACTAGTGGTTATTATTGCTGCTGATTTAGGTGAACAACAGGCAGAGGCTCTCATCTCTGTTCTTAAAAGATATAAGAGAGCTATTGGTTGGACTATTCTAGATATGATTGGTATCCCTCCTGGCATATGTATGCACAAAATTCAGCTAGAGGAGATTATGTACCTACTATTGAGCATCAGTGTTATTTGAATCCACCTATGCAAGAGGTGGTGAAGAAAGAAATCATCAAATGGCTAGATTCAGGGGTGGTGTACCCAATCTCAAATAGTAAACGGGTGAGTCCTGTACAATGAGTGCCCAAGAAAGGGGGCATGACAGTCGTGGCAAACAAGAAGAATAAGCTAATTCCACTCAGGCCTGTCACAGGGTAGAGGGTGTGTATAGATTACCGAAAGCTACACTTATGGATGCTAATGGACCATTTCCCAATGCCATTCATGGATCAAATGCTTGATCAATTGGCAGGAAAGGGATGGTACTATTTCTTGGATGGTTATTCTTGATATAACCAGATTTGTATTGCTTCTGAAGATCAGGAGAAGGCCACTTTTACATGCATATATGGTACTTTTGCATTCAAACGGATGTCATTTGGGCTATGTAATGCACCTGCTACTTTTCAACGGTACATAATGTCTATTTTCTTAGATATGGTTGAAGACACCTTGGAGGTTTGTATGGATGAATTTTTAGTTGTAGGTGAATCATTTGAGTCATGCTTGGTAAATCTGAGTATGGCTTTACAGCGATGTGTGGAATTTAATCTTGTACTAAATTGGGAGAAGTGTCATTTTATGGTTAAGGAAGGCATTGTTCTCGGGCATAAAATTTTTGAAAAAGGAATTGAAGTTGATCGAGCCAAGATTGAAGTTATTGAGAGACTACCACCTCTAATTTCTGTGAAGGGGGTTCATAGTTTTCTCGGTCATGCTGGTTTTTATCGGAGGTTTATTAAAGACTTCTCCAAGATTGCAAACCCATTATGCAAACTTTTAGAGAAGGAGGCAAAGTTTTTTTTGGTGAAGATTTCTTGAAGGGGTTTGAATGCCTCAAAGGAAAGCTAGTTGAAGCCCCTATTATTGTAGCACCCGATTGGTCTCTACCATTTGAAATTATTTGTGATGCGAGTGGTGTAGCCTTGGGTGTTGTACATTGTTAGAAAAGAGAAAAGCTCTTTCATCCAGTATACTATGCAAGCAAGGCCTTGAGTAAAGCACAGAAGAACTATACCATCACTAAACAAGAGCTTCTCGCGGTTGTTTATTCTTTCGAGAAGTTCCGTGCTCACTTGTTGGGAACCAAGGTAGTGGTTCATACAGACCATGTGGCTCGGAGATATATAATGGCAAAGAAGGATTCCAAGCCAAGGCTAATCAGGTGGGTGCTATTGCTTCAAGAATTTGATTTTGAGGTTAAGGATAGAAAAGGTTCTGAAAAACAAGTAGTTGATCATCTATCCAGACTTAAGAGTGAGCACACAGTGCAGAACTACCTGGATATTGATGATGCGTTCCCCGAAGAAGAGATTCTAGCAACTGTGGTAGAAAACTTACCGTGGTATGTAGATTTTGCTAACTACTTGGTAAGTGAAGTGATTCTAGAGAATCTCTCCTTTAATCAAAGGAAAAAGTTCATGCATGATGTGAAGCATTACTTTTGGGATGACCTGTACCTTTTTCGATGATGTGCTGATGGTATTATTAGGCGATGTATCCAAGAAGTAGAGGTGTTTAGCATACTGGACGCAAGCCATGCTTCCCAAGTTGGAGGTCACCATGCAGGTGATCGGACGGCCAAGAAAGTACTGCAAAGTAGCTACTATTGGCCTTCATTATTCAAGGATGCCTACGATTTCGTAAGAAGATATGATCAGAGCCAGCGGTTATTCGATGCCCATTTCCAAAATACTTGAAGTAGAGTTATTCGATGTCTGGGGTATTGACTTCATGGGCCCATTTGTGAGCTCATTTGGGATGAAATATATATTAGTTATTGTGGATTACGTATCCAAATAGGTTGAAGCAGACTCTTTAGATGATAATGAAGGTAAGAGTGTTATAGCGTTCTTAAAGAGAAATATCTTCTCTCGCTTTGGGGGTACCCTATACCATCATAAGCGATGGAGGATCACATTTCTATAATAAGCTATTCAGAGTCGTATTGGCAAAGTATAAGGTTAAGCAATATAAGGTAGCTACACCATACTACCCATAAACTAGTGGGCAGGTAGAGGTCTCAAACCTGGGAAATCAAGCTGATCCTTGCTAAGACTGTGAATGCCAGCAGGAAAGATTGGTCCAAGAAGTTGGATGATGCCTTTTGGGCTTATAGGACCGTGTTCAAGACACCAATTAGCATGTCACCATACCAACTAGTTTATGGCAAAGCTTGTCACTTTCCAATTGAGCTAGAACATAAAGCAATGTAGGAACTGAGCAGCTTAACCTGAACTGGGATGATGCAATAAATATGAGATTGGTACAGCTAAACGAGATGGATAAATTCCGTCTCAATGCATATAAAAGAGAAAATCTTTACAAGGAAAGGATGAAAAAGTACCATGACCAAAGGATTATCCAACGAAACTTTCAGAAAGGCGATTTGGTACTCCTTTTCAACTCCAGAATGAAGCTCTTTCCAGGTAAGTTGAAGTCTAAATGGACTGTTCCATTTAGAATCAGCAAATTCTACTCATCTGGAGTAGTAGAGTTAGAAAATGATGATGGTAGTGTCTTTAAGGTGAATGGACAAAGAGTGAAGCTATATATTGGTCTAACCAACTCGATAAAATGTATAGCCACCTTATATCTCGATGAAGTCTGAGTAATCGAGATAACTGTGTCGTGCCACGACAATAAATCAAGCACTACATGGGAGGCAACCCATGGTTTTACTAGGATTTTGTTTTTGGTAAATGAAAATTCAAAAAGAAGAGTCGAGCCACGACCAAAACTAAGGCGCTTGGTGGGAGGCAACCCATCCCTCTAATCATCTTGTTTGTTTCTTCTGAATAAGTGTAGGTACTGCAGGCATTAAGGAGACAATTGGTGTTAAACTTGGTGAGAAAATTAACTACATCAAAGGTGGTAAGTCTATTGATGATGTACACATTTATGAGTGTAGCATTCGATTTCACTTGCAAATTGGGAAAGAAGGCATATAGCAACTGGTATGGGTGCATTACGACTTCAAGGCATCACATAGGTGCATATAGGCACCGCCTATACCATTGCCTATGCTCACTGCCTCACTAGGCAATAAGTTAGGCGTCGCCTATGTCAACGTAGGCGATAACTTAGGCGCCGCCGATGTAAACATAGGCGATAGGTTAGGTGCCTCCTATACCATTGCCTATGCTCACTGCCTCACTTAGGTAATACGTTAGGCGCCGCCTATGTAAACATACGCGATAGCTTAGGCGCCACCTATGTAAACATAGGCGATAGGTAAGGCGCCGCCTATGCCATTGCCTATGCTCACTGCCTCACTTAGGCGATACGTTAGGCGCCGCCTACGTATTCTTAGGCGATTTCATGGGTGCCACCTATCAGTGTATGTTTTTCCTAATAATCCATTTTTGAATGGATCAAACAGACCCATGTCTCCCCTTTTAAAACACATTCTCTACTCTTAAATCCCACTCCATTTTTTCTTTGACCTAAGCGCCGCCCAAACACCCCTTTCCTCTCCAAGCCCTTCTCTTTTCTCATCTAATCTTGTAGGCTCACCTTCATGGTTCGTCAAGCAGTTATCATTAAGTAAGTTGTTACTTTATGTCCCTTAGTTGTCTCATTGCTAGGCTCATAATGGTTAATTGCATTTTGAAATGGTGCTTGGTGATAAGATTATGGTTAGTTTTCTATAATTTGGGAAAACACATCTTAATGAGTGAAAGGATTTTCGTGGATAATCTTGATTTCACTCCGGAATGTATTGATTAGTATTCACTGTAAAAAAAATTTTTATGAAGTTGAACTATTGAAGTTTAATGCATGATTCTGGGAGTTGTAAGCTTGATTATGTAAGTGACTCATTTATCGATGTAGTGAGCATGGTTAATCAAAAGCATAAGAATGTGAAGTTGTTTCTATACTATGGCATGATGAGATTGCTATGTGGTAGTCTTGTTCAAAGATTGTATTGCTGAAATGAAATGAAATTGGAAATGATAGTCAAGATTACAGGACCATTGTGTGTTGCTTTTGTATATCAAACTTAGAAATTGTTATGTAAAGTGAAGGGTTGAAAGTGTTAATGCACTAATAATATTGTTGGCACATACCATGTAAATGTATGTCGATAAAGTTTGAGTACTCGACAACACTCACTTAATTAGTTTGTGAAAATGAATTAAGAATGGGGTGGTGCCATCACTATTTTCTTCTCCTATTATAGTGAAATCTATGAACTGAGACTAACATGACCCTATTATGATCTGAGGTAACATGGATCCAAAAGGACGACAGGGAAAGGAGAAAGAATCCACAGCACAAAAAGGTCAAAAAAGGGAAAGAAAGGACCAGTCTGATTCCTCCTTTCTTCAAGTACCTCGACGCACTTTTAGGATCAAATGGGTTCTAGAGGAGGAAGGGAAAGAATGGTATAGATACAATAAAGTGAAAAAATATATACATGTGGAAGTGATGCAGAAAAAAAGTTTAGCAAAGAACTGCCCTTGCATTCTGGTAAAGATTATGGCACTAAAGATTGACTTCATCTTTTGAGATATGAGCGAGTGTAATCTTGATTTTACTCGAGAGTTTTATGCCAACTGGTCCCCAAGGACTACGGGAAATGAAGTAAAGATTCGAGGGCAGGTCTTGCAATTAAATGCTGATTTCTTTAACTCTTTCCTGGGTACTCCAACTATAGAGCACTCACCACTCAAGGAGATCTATAGCAAACCTCCCTATAGAGTCATCAAACATACATTTTGTGGATCAAGGTCCATGACCCGGTGGACTCATCATAAGGATAATGGTCATCACAATACTTACCCATATGCTTGTTTGAATAGAGAAGCTTGCATATGGTTAAGAATAGTCTATTCCTGCTTGATTCCTGGGACACAATACACTAAGGTCATGTGTGATCGAGTCTTCTTGGTATATTCTCTGAATGTGCCCATCAACATTGTCCAATTATACGTGTGTCGATGCACAAAGCAAGGGTGCACAACAAGTCCCACTTCAGTTTCAGCAACTTATTGGATGCAATTTTAAGGAAAAAGCACATTGAGGAGGATCCAGTAGACCATAAGTTGCCACAAAATCCAAAGAAGGTAGATCTCACGAAAATAAAAAATCCAGAAACCAATGAAGGCATCAACCTTACCACTGCTGAAAGACAGGCTGGAGATGAGAGTTTTTTCCGCCATCTGTATGGAATGACTAGGTTTACGATGATGAATAGGGGTCGAGTGCCTACTGATGCAGAGCTTCGGCAGCTTGACTATGACTACCCACTTAATGATCATGCTCGGGCCATGTGTGGAGTGGGGGTAAATTTTAAAGAACCTCTAGATGATGAAATACCGACAGACGATGATCATCGATTGTTAGACTCTGATATGGAGGACAACTCTAGTGATGAAGACTCTGATGATGATTCTAACGTCGGGGGTATAACCCCGAATATAGAGGAAGAATCCAACTAACCAGGTTTTTGCTTATTTATTTACACTGAGGGCAGTGTGTTCCTTCTTAGTGTGGAGTGAGGGTACAAGTACCCTTGATTGGCTTGTCTGCTATATTTCCTACTACTTGCACATATTTTTTATCTGGTACAGTTGTTTTAGTCGTAGTTAGTTAGTCGTGATTAGTCACTTTTCTCAATGATAGATGGATGATGACCATCTTAAAAGAGAATTAGTCAGATTGTTGCATGAAATTGTTCTTATAGATGGCATGGCATTATAACATGAGTTTATGCTGAATCAATACTATTGAAACATTTAGGCTCTAAGTTGTGACTCGTGCTGTGATAATTAGTTGTGGTTTAATTCATTTATCTATTGGGTCAAGAATATATAATGCTCCTAATTAAGTTGACCATGTGCCATGTGTGTGTAAGGTTATTGTATATTCTCTGTTGCAACTGATGCTAGAACTTGCCTAGTGTGTGTGTGAAGCGAAATAAAGATTGTGGGTTTAGGAGGTGATTTAGGCTTTTCTATGGTAGCCATTATTTTTATCTTCTTTTTACCAACCTTTGTACATTGTCCTAGTTGAACACCTATTGAGCCTTTAGCTATTTTCTTTAGTAACCTTATATGTAGCCTAATCCTTATTTTTAAAGACCATAATTTGGTCCAAAAGCTCCTAAGCGCTTTAAATTGTAGAATCAAGTTGAGTTAAGAGTTTTGAAAAATAAGAGGAAAAAAATGGTAAAAGTAATGCCCCAAAGTTTAGTTAGTGGTACATGAAAATATTGTAATTGGGAGTGGAAAAGTGCTACACTTAAAGTGATGAATTTGTAGCCAAACATGTTACAATAAACCTGTTTTGGCCTGGTCCTTTCTCGGATATTATGCACCTCGACTAAGGCAAATAGCCTAAGCTAAGGGTGGCTATCATAGGGGTACGTAACAAGAAATTGATACAAAATAAAAAGAGTTGTATACTCCCATCATAGCGTTTTTGATTGAGTAATAAAATGGGGCAAAAATAAAAGAGGTTGGTAGGTGAAAGGAAGGTAGATTAGTTGTTAAAAGTTGGTCTAAATGGCATAATGTAGTGTATTAAAGCGTTTAGGGAACATAGTTACTATTTTTGGCCAAAATAGTCCTACCCATCCCTTTAGCCTACATTACAACCCGTAAAAGACCTATTTGATCCTAACCTTAGAATTCTAATATTAGTGGAGCATTACACTAAGGGCAAGCATATGGTCATCAGTTGTAATCAAAGAATTCTTTGTAAGAGTGAAAGCAAAAAAGTTGATTCTTATACCCATATTTTTTAAGGATGCAAAACTATGAGTGATTATGTGTAACTTTCTTATGTGAGAGCACATGGTTGATGATTGTTGGGTAGTTTTATATGATTTCTGTGCTTAACTTGTGTAGATGAATTAGCCAAATTAATGAGTCTATGGTGGAGGGTGAGTTGTTTCTAGTAATGATACAGAAATCTACTCTTTGTTAATATTTGCTGTGTATGTCTTGTTGAACATTTTATGTTGCCCTTGTAAAGTTTATTTAGGTATTTACATGGATGTATGATTTTTTTCGAGGACAAATAAATCTTTAAGTGTGGGGTGGCGATGTTGGGCGTATTTATACGTCAAAGCACCATAACTTACCTATGTTTTAGCTAAGTTTTGAGGATAAAATACATAATTCTTGCACTTTTAGTCTATTTTTAGTTAAGTGAGATGACCTATGTGATTAGCATGCTTTTCAGATACTAATGAGGAAGATTACGGCACTTTAGGGACCTGTGGATAGCAGAGGAAACTTCGCATAAAAGGAAAGCAACTTTTGGACTAAATGTGATAGGTGGGAACTTTTTCCCGGGCAAACTTGATATTTTTAAATAGTTGAGGACTCATTAGAAATTTATTAGAGAAGGATGTTATTAAAAGCCTTATGGATAAATTTTTATTAGGAGTATCGCATTATATATGAAACAAAAAAAAGGCGGCTTAGCTAAGGGTGAGAGGGAAAAAGTGTTTTCTCCTCTTGCTTTCTCTATTTTGTGGACACTAAGATCATCCTTTAATCTTGGGTATGATGAACATTCTTATGGTTATTTCCTTTTGGTTCATGAGTAGCTAAGCTTATTTGTTAGGGTTATGGAAACCTTGTAGTATACTCTCTATTGCTATGGGTTTTTGAATTTATAATGTGTTGATCCACTTATATCATTACTCTCTTTTTTATGATTGAATTCTCGTGGTTGCAAACATAGGGAATGTGCCATTATAGCAATAACTTGTTCGATAGAAAAGTTAATGTTTGGAAAAGAGAGTAGTGACAAGAAAATAGGGTTTCCAACCTCTATTTTACACGTTAATGCCTTAATACGATTGATGATTTGGAGTGTTCGTATGATAGGTTGTACACTTTGGATTCAAGATAACTAAAGTGAATTAATCCTTGATGATTGAGAAACACTTGGATTTAGAATTCGAATACATCTCTCTATAAGTGCACGCATGTATAAATCCTTAATACTCATAGTTAATAGAGAAGTAAAAGCTACAAGGTGGACATAACCCTAACTTGTCATTCTCTGTAATCAAATATTAATACACATATTGCTTCATTGTTATATTGTAACTATCACTTCAGATCAAAACAAAAACCCCCTATTCAGGAACCTCTAACCAACAGTCCAGTAATAACTACAATACTTAGTAATACAGTATTCCCTGTGGGATTCGACACCCAACCTAGTTGGGTTCTATATTTGACAGCGACCGCTTACATTATCGTAAGAGAGTTGTAATTTGGGTGTATCAATAGAACGCATGGACCATGGGCCCACCCCCAAAATCGAGGGCTATAGCACACCGATTTGGCCCGAAAATGCCCCGTTTGCGCCGCTTCGCCCGTTTGTCTATCCTACTAGCCATAAAAAATTAAACGGACCACACTGGGAGGATCCCCAACATCCCTGGCATTCCCCGAACAATGTTTGGACCATAACACACCTGGACCCCAGGCTCACCCTGAAAAATGTGGGCTATAGCACACCGATTTAGCCCGAAAATTCCTCGTTTGCGCTATTTCGCCCGTTTGTCTGCCCAAATGGCCACGAAAAATTAAATGGACCACACTAGAATGATCCCTAATGTCCGTAGCTTACCCCAGTCGGTTTTCAGCCTACAGCATGCCCGGAACCTGAGCCCACCCCCAAAATTGTAGGCTATAGGACACGGAATTGGCCCGAAAATGCCTCATTCGCACTGTTTTGCCTGTTTGTCCACCCAAATAGTCATGAAAAATTAAATAAGCCACAATATGATGATCCCCAACCTCCTTGGTAGACCTCGATCAATTTTCGGCCCACAACCCGCCCAGACCTTGGGCCCACCCCCAAAATCGTGGGATGTAGCACACTGATTTGGCCCAAAAATGCCCCGTTCACGCTGATTCACCCATTTATCCACCTAAATGGCCCCGAAAAATTAATTGGACTATACTATGATAACCTTCCTAGCACGCCCCATCAATTTTTGGCCCACAGCAGACCTGGACCCTGGGCTCACCCCCAAAACTGTGGGCTATAGCACACAAATTTGGCCTGATAATGTCCCGTTCGCGCTGTTTCACCCGTTTTCACCCCAAATGGCCACAAAAAATTAACGGGCCACACTGGGATGATCCCCAACTTCCCTGTCATACCCCGGTTGATTTTTAGCCCACAGTATGCCCGAACCTCGAGCCCACTCCCGAAACTGTGGGCTATAGCACACTGATTTTGCCCGTAAATGACCCGTTCGCGCCGTTTTGCCCGTTTCTCCACCCAAATGGCCACAAAAAATTGAAAGAACCATACTGGAAGATCTCCAACCTCCCTGGCATGCCCCGATCAATTTTTGGACCACAACACGCCCGAAAATTGGGCTCACCCCTGAAAATGTAGGCTATAGCACACTGCTTTGGACCGAAAAATGCCCCGTTCATGCCATTTCACCCGTTTGTCCACACAAATGGCCATGAAAAATTTAACGGACCATACTGGGATGTTCCCCAACCTCCCTGGCACACCTCAGTCTATTTTCGGCCAATAGCACGCTTGGACCACAAGCCCACCCCCGAAGCCGTAGGCTTTAGCATACCAATTTGTCTCAAAAACACCTCTTTCGTGCTGTTTTGCCTATTTGTCCACCCAAATGGCCACGAGAAATCAAATGGACCACACTATAATGATCCCCAACCTCTCTGTATTCCTTGGTCGATTTTTTGCCCACAGCACACCCGGACCCAGGGCCCACCCCCAAAAATGTAGGCTATAGCATACCGATTTAGCCTACAAAGGTCCTGTTCATGCCGTTTTGCTTGTTTGTCCACCCAAATGGCCACAAAATATTAAACGAACTACACTGGGATGATCTATAAGCTCCCTAACAAACTCGATTAATGTTCATCCCACACCACGCCCGGACCCCTGGTCCACCCCCAAAACCGTGGGATACAGCACACCCATTTAGTCAAAAAATGCCTCGCCACACCCTTTCGCCCGTTTGTCTATGCAAATGGACATAAAAAATTAAACAGACGACACTGAGATGATCCCCAACATCCCTGGCACACTTCAGTTGATTTTTCGCCCACAGCTCGCCCGAACCCCAGGCCTACCCCCAAAACCGTGGGGTTTAGCACACCAATTTGGCCTAAAAATTCCCCGTTCTTGCCGTTTTGCCTGTTTGTCCTCCCAAATGGCCACTAAAAATTAAAAGGATGACACTAGGATGATCCCCATCTTCCCTGGCATTCCCCAGTCAATTTTTGGCCCACAACACACCCGAACCCCAGGGCCACCCCCAAAATCGTGGGCTATAGCACGCTAATTTGCCCGGAAAATGCCCTGTTCACGTTGTTTCGCCTGTTTGTCCACCCAAATAGCCATGAAAAATTAAATGGACCATACTGGGATAATCCCCAACCTCCCTGGCACGCCCTAGTTGATTTTGACCCACAGCAAGCCAGGACCCTGGGGCTACTCCCAAAACAATGAGCTATAACACGCCAATTTGGCCTGATAATGCCACGTTCGCACCATTTATCCCGTTTGTCCACTCAAATGGCCACAAAAAATTAAGCGCACCACACTCGAATGATCCCCAACCTCGCCGGCATGCCACGATCGATTTTTGACCCATAGCACGACTGGACCATAGACCCACACCCAAAACCATGGGCAACAGCACACTGATTTGGCAAGAAAATGCTCCATTCGCGTTGTTTCGCCTGTTTGTCCACCAAAATAGCCACAAAAAATTAATGGACCACACTGGGATGATCCCCAACCTTGCTGGCAGGCCTCAATAAATTTTTGGCACACAGCACACCCGAACCCGGGCCCACCTCTAAAACCATAGGCTATAGCATACCAATTTTACCCAAAAATGTCCCGTTCGTGCCGTTTCGCCCGTTTGTCCGCTTAAATGTCCATGAAAAATTAAACGGACCATACTGGGATGATCCCTAACCTCCCTAGCATGACCCGATTGATTTTTCTCCCACAGCACAATCGGACCCCAGGCCCACCCCTGAAATCGTGGGCTATAGCACACTGATATGGCCCGAACATACCTTGTTCGCCAATTTGCCCGTTTGTCTACCCAAATGTCAAGAAAAATTAAACGGACCACACTGGGATAATTCCCAACCTCCCTAGCAATCCTCGACCAATTTTTGGCCCACAGCACACACGAACCCCGAGACCACCCCCAAACCCATGGGCATAGCATACCGATTTAGTCTGAAAATGCTCCGTTTGTGCCGTTTCACTCTTCTGTCAACCTAAATTGGCATAAAAAATTAAACGGACCACACTAGGATGATCCCCAATCTCCCTTGTATACCCCAATAGATTTTTTGACCATAGCACACCCGGACCCCGGTTCCATCCCAAAACCATGTGTTATAGCACACCAATTTGGCTTGAAAATGTCTCATTCATACTGTTTTGCCCGTTTGTCTGCCCAAATGGCCATAAAAATTTAAACGGACCACACTGGGACTATCTCCAATATCCCTGGCACACCCTGGTCAATTTTCGGCCCACAACATGCCTGGAACCCGAGTCCACCCCCAAAACCATGGGCTATACCGCTCCGATTTGGCCTGAAAATGCCCCATTTACGTCGTTTTGCCTCTTTGTCTACCCAAATGGCCATAAAAAATTAAACGAACCACACCGGTATGACCCCCAGCCTCCCTGGAATGCCTCAGTCAATTTTCGACACCCAGCACACCTGGACCCTGAGCCCACCATTAAAACCATGGGCTATAGCACACCGATTTATTCTAAAAATACCTCGTTCGTGCTGTTTCACCCGTTTGCCAATCCAAATGGCCACAAAAAATTAAACGAACCATACTAAAATGATCCCCAACTTCCTTGGCATACCCCGGTTGATTTTTAGCCAACAGCACGCCCGGACCCCGGGCCCACCCCCTAAACTGTAAGCTATAGAATATAGATTTAGCTTGAAAATGCCCCGTTCATACTGTTTTGCCTATTTGTCCACGCAAATAGCCACAAAAAATTAAACGGACCATACTAGAACGATACCCAACCAACATTGCACGCCCTGGTCAATTTTCGACCCACAACACGCCCAGAACCCAGGACCACCCCAAAAACCATGGGCCACCGATTTAGCCCAAAAATATTGTGTTCTCGCCGTTTCACCCATTTGTTCACCCAAATGACAATAAAAAATTAAACGGACCACACTGGGATGATCCCCAACTTCGCTGACATGCCTTGATCAATTATTGGCCCACATCACGCCTAGACCCCGGATCCACCCCCAAAACCATGGGCTATAGTACACTAGTTTGGCCTAAAAATGTCCCGTTTGCATCGTTTCACCCGTTTGTCCACCCAAATGGCCATAAAAAATTAACAGACTGCACTGGGACGATCCCCAACCTCCCTGGAATGCCCCAATCAATTTTTGGCCCACAGCACCCAGATCTCGGGCCCACCCCCAAAACCATGGGCTATAGCACCCAATTTTACCAAAAAATGCCTCGTTCGTGCCATTTTGCCTGTTTGTCCACCCAATAGCCACAAAAAATTAAACGGACCATACTGAACGAACCCCAACCTCCCTGGCATGCTCCATTCGATTTTTGGCCAACCGCATGCTTGGACCTCATGCCAAACTCCAAAATTGTGGGTTATAGGAAATCGATATGGCCCAAAATTGCCCCATTCGCATCATTTCGCTCGTTTGTCTACCCAAATGGCCACGAAAAATTAAGCGGACCATACTGGGATTATCCCCAACCTTCCTGGCAGGCTCCAATTGATTTTTGTCCGATTGAATGCTCGAAACCCAGGTCCACCTCCAAAATCGTGCGCTATAGCACACTAATTTGGCCTGAAAATGTCTCATTCATGCCGTTTCGCCCGTCTGTCCACCCAAATGGCCACAAAAAATTAACGGACCATACTGGGATGATCTCCAAATTCCTTGGCTCGCCCCAATCAATTTTTGGCCCACAGTACGCCTGGACCCCAGGCCCACCCCCAAAACCATGGGCTATAGCACACTAATTTGGCCCGAAAATGCCCCGTTCGCACTGAGTTACCCGTTTATCATCCCAAATAGCTATGAAAAATTCAACGGACCACACTGGGATTATCCCCAATCTCCCTGGCATGCTCTGATTGATTTTTTCCCCACAACACGCCCGAACCCCAGGCCTACCCCCGAAATCTTGGGCTATGGCATACCGATTTAGCTCAAAAATGCCTCGTTCCCGTCGTTTTGCCTATTTGTCTACGCAAATGGCCATGAGAAATCATAAAAATCACACTAGGACTATTCCCAACCTCCCTGGCATGCCCCGATTGAATTTCGACCCACAGCGGACCCGGACCCCGAGACTACCCTAAAAAATGTGGGGCCCATTCATGCTGTTTTGCCTGTTTATCTACCCAAATGGGCACATAAAGTTAAATAGACCATACTGGAATAATCCCCAACCTCCCTGGAATGACCTAGTTAATTTTTGGACAACAACACGCCCAGACCCCGGGGTCACTCCTGAAACTATGGCCAATAAGCACACTGATTTGGCATGAAAATGCCCAGTTCACACCGTTTTGCCTGTTTGTCCATCCAAATAGCCATAAAAAGTTAAAAGAATCAAACTGAGATGATCCCCAACCTTCCTGGCATACTTCGATTGATTTTTGGCCTACAAAACGCCCAGAATCCTGGGCCTACCCCCGAAACCGTGGGCTATAGCACATTGATTTAGCCCAAAAATGCCTTGTTCTTCCTGTTTTGCCTGTTTGTCCACCCAAATATCCACTAAAAATTAAACGGAAAACACTAGGATGATCCCCAACCTTCCTTGCATGCCTCAATTAATTGTCGGCCCACAGCACGCCCGGACACTGGCCCACCCCCGAAATTATGGGCTATAGTACACCGATTTGGCTCAAAAATGCCCCATTTGCGTCGTTTCACCCGTTTATCCACCTAAATGGCAACGATAAATTATATGGACCATACTAGGACGATCCCCAACCTTCCTGGCATGCCCCGATTAATTTTTGGCCCAGGGCATGCCCGATGCTCAGGCCCACCCTAGAATTTGTGGGCTATAGCACACCGATTTGGCCTAAAAATGGCCAGTTCGCATTGTTTGCCCATTTGTCCAGGGAATATTAAATGGACCACACTGAGATAATTCCCAACCTCCTGTTATGCCCTAGTCAATTTTTGGCCTACAGCACACCCGAATCCCGAGCCCACCCCCAAAACCGTGGGCTATAGCACATCAATTTGGCCTAAAAAGGCCCTATTCATATTGTTTTTCCCGTTTGTCCACCCAAATGGACATAAAAATTTAAACGAACCACACTGGATCGATCCCTAACCTCTTTGGCATGCCTTGGTCAATTTTTGACCTACAGCACGCCTAAATCCCGGGTCCACCACCATAACCGTGGGCTATAATACACCGATTAGGCCCGAAAATACTTTGTTTGTGCCGTTTCCCCTGTTTGTCCACCCAAATGTCCATGAAAAATTAAACGGACCATACTGGGATAATCCCCAACCTCTATGGAATTCCCTGGTAGATTTTTGGCCTGCAACACGCACAGATCCTGGGCCCACCACCAAAATTATGGGCTATAGCTCACTGATATGGCCCAAAAATGCCCTGTTTGTGCCGTTTTTCCCGTTTGTCTACCCCAAGGGCCACGTAAAATTAAACGGACCACACTATGATGATCCCAACCTCCTTGGCATGCCCCGATCGATTTTAAGCCCACAGAACGCTCGGACCTCGGGTCTACCCCTAAAACCGAGGGCTATAGCACATCGATTTGACCTAAAAATCCCCTGTTCACGCCGTTTTGCCCATTTATCAGCCCAAATAGCCACAAAAAATTAAACGGACCACACTGGTACTATCCCCAACCTCCCTGGCATGCCCGATTAATTTTTGGCCCACAGAATACCCGGACTCCAGGGCCACCCCCGAAATCGTGGGCTATAGCTCACCGATTTGGCCTGAAAATGCCCCGTTCCCGCTGTTCCGCCTGTTTGTCCACCCAAATAGCTATGAAAAATTAAATGAACCACACTAGGATTATCCCCAACTACCCAGGCATACCTCGATCAATTTTTGGCCCACAGCACGCGCTGACCCCGAGCCCACCCCCAAAACCGTGCGCCATAACACATCGATTAGGCCTAAAAATGCCCCATTCACGTCGTTGCGCCCTTTTGTCCACCCAAATAGCCACGAAAAATAAAAATGCCATACTGGGATAATCCCCAGCCTCCATGGCATGCTCCGGTCGATATTAGGACAACAGCACGCCCGGACCAAAGGTCCACCCCCAAAACGGTTGGCTATAGCACACAGATTTGGCCCGAAAATGCCCCGTTCGTGCTGTTTTGCCTATTTGTCCGCTCTAATGGCCCTGATAAATTAAATAGACCACATTAGGACAATCTCTAACCTCCCTAGCATGCCTCGGTTGATTATCGACCCACAGCACGCCCGGTCCCCTGGACCACCCTCGAAACTGTGGGCATAGCACACTGATTTGGCCTGAAAATAGCCCGTTCGCGCCGTTTCTTCCGTCTGTCAACCCAAATTGGCACAAAAAATTAAACGGACCATACTGGGGTGATCCCCAATCTCCATGGGATGCCATGGTCAATTTTTGGACCATAGTACTCTCGAACCCTAATCCTACCCCTAAAACCATGGGGTATAGCACACCAATTTGGCCAGAAAATGCCTCGTTCATGTCGTGTTTCCCGTTTGTCCACCCACTTGCCCACAAAAAATTCAACAAACCATACAGGGACGATCCTCATCCTCTCTGGCACACCTCGATCGATTTTTGGCTGACAGCACGCTCAAAACCTAGGTCCACCTCAAAAACCGTAGGGCAAAGCACACCAATTTGGCCCGAAAATGTCCCTTTTACGCAATTTCGCCCGTTTGTCCACCCAAATGGCCACGAAAAATTAAACAGACCTTAATGGGATGATCCCCAACCTCCCTGGCATGCCTCGGTCAATTTTTAACCCACAGAACGCCCGGACCCTGGGCCGACCCCTATAAACATGATAAATAGCACACCGATTTAGCTCGAATTTACCCCGTTTAGATTGATTAGACCGTTTGTCCTCCTAAATAGCCACAAAAAATTAAATGAACCATACTAGGATTATCCCCAACCTCCCTGGCATGCCCCGATCTATTTTAGGCCTACAGCACGCCCTGACCCCGGGCCTATCCCCAAAACCGTGGGCTATAGCACACCGATTTAGACCAAAAATGCCTCATTCCCGCTGTTTTACCAGTTTATCCACCCAAATGGCCACTAGAAATCAAACGAACCATACTAGGATGATCCCTAACCTCCCTGGCATGCCCTGATTGACTTTCGGCCCACAATAAACTCGGACTCTGGGACCACCCTTGAAAACTCGGGCTATAGTACACCGATTTGGCCTAAAAATGCCCCGTTCATGCCGTTTCACCCATTTATCCACCCAAATGGCCATTAAAAATTAAACAAACCATACAGGGACGATCCCTAACCTCTCTGTCAAGCCCGATTTATTTTCACCCCATAACACGCCTCGACACTGGGTTCACCTACAAAAATCGTGGGATATAGCACACCGATTTGGCCAAAAAATGCCTCGTTCGTGCTATTTTATCGATTTGTCCACACGAAAAGATAAATAGACCACACTGAGATGATCCCCAACCTCTCTGGCCTGCTCTGATTGATTTTTGCCCAGCAGCACACCCGAACCCTGGGCCTACCTCCAAAACCGTAGGCTATATCACGCCGATTTGGCCTGAAAACTCCCCATTCGTGCAATTTCGCTCGTTTTTTCCACCCAAATGGCCATAAAAAGTTAAATGGACCACACTAGGCCTATCCCCAACCTCCCTGGAATTCTCCGGTCAATTTTTGGCCCACAACATGCATGAACCCAGGGTCTACCCCTGAAACCGTGGGCTATAGCACATCGATTTAACCCAAAAATGCCCCGTTCATGCAGTTTTACCCGTTTATCTACTCAAATAGCCACTAAAAACTAAACGGGCAACACTAGGATGATCCCCAACCTCAATGTCATGCCCCGATTGATTTTTGACCCATAGAATGCCCGAACCCCGAGCCCACCCCCGAAACCGTAGGCTATAGCACACTAATTTTGCCCGTAAATGCCCCATTTACATTATTTAGCTCGTTTATCTACCCCAAATGGCCATCAAAAATGAAACGGACCACACTGGGACATTCCCCAACCTCCCTGGCATGCCCAAATCGATTTTTGGCCCAGAGCATGCCCGAAACCCGGGCCCACCCCCAAAACCTTAGGCTATTGCACATCGATTTTGCCAGAAAATGCCCTGTCCATGCAGTTTTGCTTCTTTATCCACCTAAATAGCCACTAAGAATTAAACGGACCATACTGGGATGATTTCCAACCTCCTTGGTATGCCCCGATTGATCTTAGGCTAACAGCACGTCCATACCTCAGGCCTTCCCCCAAAACCGTTGGTTATAGCACACCGATTCGGCCCAAAAATACTTCGTTCACACCGTTTCACCTGTTTGTCCATAAAATAGCCACAAAAAAATAAATGGACCATACAGGGATGATCCCTAACCTCCCTGGCACACCCCGGTCAATTTCTAGACCACAGTACACCAGAACCTCAAGCCCACCTCCAAAATCGTGGGCTATAACATACCAATTTGGCCCGAAAATGCCCCGTTCGCTATTTCGCCCGTTTATCTACACAAATGGCCGCAACAAATTAAACGAACCATACGTGGATGATCCCCAACCTCCCTGGCATGCCCCAATTAATTTTTTCCCATAGCACGCCCGGACAATGACCTCGCCCCCAAAACCATAGGCTATAGCACACCGAATTAGCCCAAAAATACTCCGTTCATGCCTTTTCTTCCGTTTGCCTATCCATATGGCCAAGAAAAATTAAACGGACCACACAACCTCCCTGGCATGCCTCGATCAACTTTTGTCCCACAGCACGCCTGGACCCTGGGCCCTCCCCCGAAACCATGGGCTATAGCACACAGATTTGGTTTGAAAATGCCCCATTCACGTCATTTCACCCGTTTGTCTACCCAAATGGCCACGAAAAATTAAACGGACCACAGTAGGATGATCTTCAACCACCCTGACATGCCTGGTCAATTTTAAGACCACAACACACTCGGACACCAGGCTCACCCCTGAAACTGTGGGCTATAGCACACTGATTTGGCCCAAAAATGCTCCGTTTGCACTGTGTCACCCGTTTGTCCATACAAATATCCACGAAAAATTAAACGGACCACACTGGGATGTTCCTCAACCTCTCTGGCATGCCCCGGTCAATTTTTGGCCAACAGCACGCCTGGACCATGAGCCCACCCCCAAAACCGTGGGCTATAGCACAACGATTTGTCCCAAAAACACCCCCTTCTCTCTGTTTTGCCTGTTTGTCTACCCAAATGGCCACGAGAAATCAAAAGGACCATACTATGATGATCCCCAACCTCCCTAGCATGCCCTGGTCTATTTTTGGCCCACAACACACCCGGACTCAGGGACCTCCCCCAAAAATATGGGCTATAGCACACTGATTTGGCCCAAAAATGCTCCGTTCACGCTGTTTTGTAAGTTAGTCCACCCAAATGGCCACGAAAAATTAAACGAACCACACTGGGATGATCTCTAACCTCCCTAGCAAACCTAATTAATTTTCAGCCCACAGCACGCCCGTACCCTTGGTCCACCTCCAAAACCGTGGGATATAGCACACCGATTTAGCTAAAAATACCTCAATTTTTGCCTTTCGCCCGTTTGTCCACTCAAATGACCATAAAAAATTAAACGGACCACACTGAGGTGATCCCTAACCTCCCTGGCATGCTCCAGTTGATCTTTGGCCCACAACACGCCCGAACCCTGGGTTTACCCCCAAAACTGTGGGCTATAGCACACTGATTTGGCCTTAAAATGTCCCGTTCTCACCATTTTGCTCGTTTGTCCACACAAATGGCTACTAAAAATTAAAGGGACGACACTAGGATGATCCCAAACCTTCCTAGCATGCGTTGGTCAATTTTTAACCCACATCACGCCTAGACCCCGAGGCGACCCCCAAACACGTGGGCTATAACAAGCTGATTTGGCTCAAAAATGCCTCGTTCGCGTCGTTTCGCCCGTTTGTCCAGCCAAATAGCCACAAAAAATTAAACGGACCATACTGGGATGATCCTTAACCTCCCTGGCATGCCTCGGTCAATTTTTGTCCCACATCACGCCTGAAGCCCGGTCCCACCCCAAAACCGTTGGCTGTAGCACACCGATATGGCTCAAAAATGGCCAGTTTGTGCCATTTGTCCCGTTTGCCCACTGAAAATTAAATGGACTACACAGGGATGATCTATAACCTCTCTGGCATGCCCTGGTCTATTTTCAGCCTGCAGCACACCCGGACCCCAGGCCTACCCCCAAAACTGTGGCATATAGCATACCAATTTGGCTCAAAAATTTATTATTCACGCTGTTTCTCCATTTTGCACACCCAAATTGCCATGAAAAATCAAACTGACCACACTAGGATATCCCCAAAACCATGGTCTATAGCACACAGATTTTGTGCTAAAATGCACCGTTCACACTGTTTCGCCCGTTTGTCCACACAAATGGCCTAAAAAATTAAATAAACCATACTGGGATAATCCCCAAAGTCCCTGTCTTGCCTCGGTCAATTTTCGGCCCATAGAATGCCTAGACCCTGAGAGATCCCCTGAAACAGTGGGCTATAGCACACCGATTTGGACCGAAAATACCCCGTTCTCTCCGTTTCTACCGTTTGTCTACCCAAATAGCCAAGAAAAATTAAACGGACCATATTGGGATGATCCTAACCTCTATAGCATGCCTCAGTCAATTTTTGACCCATTACACGCTCGAAACCCAAGCCCACCCCCAAAACAGTAGGCTGTAGCACACTGAATTGGCCCAAAAATATCCCGTTCGCACTATTTTGTTCGTTTGTCCACCCAAATGGCCATGAAAAATTAAACAAACCACACTAGGATGATCAAAAACCTCCTTGGCATGCCCCAATCAATTTTTGACCAACAGCAAGCTCAGACCCTGGGCCTACTCCTGAAACTGTGGGCTATAGCACACCGATTTAGCCCTAAAATACCCTGTTCACATCGTTTTGCCCGTTTGTCCACCCAAAAGGCCACTAAAAATTAAATGGACCATACTGGGACTATCGCCAACCTCCCTGGCATTCCATGGTCAATTTTGCACCAACAAAAAGCCCGGACCTTTGGCCCACTCCCAAACATGGGCTATAACACGCCGATTTTGCCCAAAAATGCCCCGTTCGTGTCGTTTATCCCAATTGTCCATACAATGGCCACAAAAAATTAAATGGGCCATACTGGGATGATCCCCAACCTCCCCGTCATGTCCTGATCGATTTTTGGTCCACAGCACACCTAGACCATAGGCCCACCCCCAAAACCGTGGACTATAGCACACTGATTTGGCCCAAAAATATGTTTCGCCCATTTGTCCACCCAAATGGCCACTAAAACTTAAACGGACCATACTGGCATGATTCCCATACTACCTGGCATGCCCAAATCAATTTTTGGCCCATAGCACGCCCGGAGCACAGGTCCACACCCAAAACCGTGGGCAATAGCAAACCGATTTGGCCCAAAAGCGCTCCAATCATGCCGTTTCGCTCGTTTTTCCACCGAAATGGCCACAAAAAATTAATTTTAACATACTGGGGGGATCCACAACATCCATGGCATGCGTCGATTGATTTTTAACCCACAACACATATGAAGACCCGTCCCTCCCCCGAAATCGTGGGCTATAGCACACTAATTTTGCCAGAAAACACCACGTTCGCACCATTTTGCCCGTTTGTCCACCTAAATTGCCACGAAAAATTAAATGAGCCACTCTAGGATGATCCTCAACCCCGCAGCAAGCCCCAGTCAATTTTTATGCCTCGACACTCCCAGACCCCATCCCCACCCCCATAACCGTGGGCTATAGCAACCGAATTGGCCCAAAAATGCCCCATTCACGCATTTCGCTCGTTTGTCCACTCAAATGGCAAATAAAAAATAAAGGGACCACACTAGGATGATCCCCAACCTCCCTAGAATTCTCCACTCAATTTTCGGCGCACAGCACACCCGGACCCCAAGCCCACCACCAAAATCGTGGGCTATAACACATGGATTTGGCCTAAAAATACCCCGTTCACACCGTTTCGCCCGTTTGTCCACCCAAATGGCCATGAAAAATTAAACGGACCACACTGGGAAGATCCCTAACCTCCCTGGCACGCCCTCGATGATTTTTCACCTACTGCACACCCAAACCCTAGGCCCATCCTCGAAACCGTGGGCTATACCACATTGATTTGGCTAAAAAATTCTCTGTTCATACTGTTTCGCCCGTTTGTCCACCCAAATGGCCACAAAAAATTAAACAAACCATACTGGGACGATCCTTAACCTCCCACCATGCCCTGGTCAATTTTCATCCCATATCACACCCGAACCTCGAGCCAACCCCCAAACCATGGCATACCAATTTGTCCCAAAAAAACCCCGTTCGTACAATTTTGCTCGTTTGTCCACCCAAATGGCCATAAAAAATTATACGGACCACACTAGGACGATCCCCAACCTCCTAGGAATGCCTCCATCAATTTTTGGACAAATGTATGTTTGGACCTCGAGCCCACCCTAAAACCGTAGGCTAAAGCACACCGATTCAACTCGATAATTCCCTGTTTGTGCCGGTTCGCCTATTTTTCCGCCCAAATGGACACAAAAATTAAATGGGCTATACTAGGATGATTCCCAATCTCCCTGGCATGCCTCACTCAATTTTCGGCCAACAGCATACCCGAACCCATGCCCACCACCAAAACCATGGGCTATAGCACATGGATTTGGCCTAAAAATGCCCCGTTCATGCCGTTTCACCCATTTGTCCACCCAAATGGCCATGAAAAATTAAACGGACCATACTAAGAAGATATCTAACCTCCCTGGCATGCCCTTGATGATTTTTGACCCACTGCACCCCCGAACCCTAGGCCCATCCTCGAAACTGTCGGCTATAGAACACTGATTTAGCCCAAAAATACCCTGTTCATGTTGTTTCGCCCGTTTGTCCACCCAAGTGGCCATGAAAAATTAAAAGAACCACACTGGGATGATCGCCAACCTCCCAGGCATGACCTAGTCAATTTTTTTCCCATATCACACTCGAACACCAGGCCCACCCTCGAGACCATGGGCTATAGCACACCGATTTGGCTCAAAAAAGCCCCGTTCGTACCATTTTTCCCGTTTATCCACCCAAATGGCCACAAAAAATTAAACGGACCATACTGGGATGATCCCCAACCTCCCAGTCATGTCTTCATCGATTTTCGACCAAATATATGCATGGACCCTAGGCCCATCCCTGAAATCATAGGCTAAAGCACACTGATTTAGCTCGATAATTCCCCATTCGTGCGGTTTCGCCTGTTTTTCCATCCAAATGGCCAAAAAAATTAAACGGACCACACTGGGATGATTCCCAACCCCCTAGGAAAGCCTCACTTGATTTTCAGCCCATAGCACGCCCATACCCTAAGACCACCCGTTCGCACTGTTTTGCCTGTTTGTTCACCCAAATGGCCATGAAAAATTAAACAGGCCACACTGGGATGATCCCCAACCTCCTTGGCAAGCCCCAATCAATTTTTGGCCTACAACACACTTGAAACCTATGCCCACCCCCAAAACCGTGGGATATAGCACATCCATTTAGCCTAAAAATACCCCATTCATGCCGTTTCGTCCGTTTGTCCACCTAAATTGCCACAAAAAATTAAGTGGACCATACAGGGATGATCTCCAACCTCACTGGCATATCCCGATATATTTTTGGCCAAACCACACTCCGACCTTTTTCCCACCCTCAAAATTGTGGGCTATAGCACACTGATTTGGCCCGAAAATGCCCCGTTCGTGCCGTTTTGCCCATTTGTCCACCTAAATGGCCACAAAAAACTAAATGGAGCATATATGGATTATCTCCAACCTCCTTGGCATACCCTGGTCGATATCCGGCCCACAACATACCCAGAACCTAGGCCCATTCCCTAAACCGTGGGATGTAGCACACCGATTTGGCTCGAAAATGGATCGTTCATGCTATTTTACCCGTTTGTCCACAAAATAGCAATTAAAAATTATTCAGACCACACTGGGACAATCCTCAACCTTCCTGACTTGCCTCGGTCAATTTTTGGCCCATAGCATGCCCGGACCCCGGGCCAACCCCCGTAACCATGGGCTATAAAACACCGATTTGGATCGAAAATGCCCCATTCTCGCCGTTTTGCCCTTTTGTTTACCCAAATAGCCAAGAAAAATAAAACTGACCACACTGGGATGATCCCGAACATCTTTGGCATGCCCTGGTCTATTTTTGATCCACAACACACCCGGACCGCAGGCCCAAACCTAAAACCATAGGCTACAGCACACCAATTTGGCACTAAAACATCCCGTTTGCACCGTTTTTCCCGTTTTTCCACTCAAATGTCCACGAAAAATTAAACGGACTATACTAGGATGATCACAAACCTCCCTGGCATATCCCGTCAATTTTCGACCCACAGCAAGCCTACACCTCAGGCCTACTCCCAAAATCGTGGGCTATAGGACATCGATTTAGCCCCAAAAGGCCCTATTCGCATCATTTCGCCCATTTGTCAACCCAAATGGCCACAAAAAATTAAACGGACCACACTGGGACTATCACCAACCTCCCTGGAACTCCATAGTAGATTTTTGACCCACAGCAAGCCCAAACCCCGGGTCCACTCCTGAAATTGTGGGCTGTAGCACATCAATTTAGCCAGAAAATGCCCCATTATCGCTGTTTATCCTATTTGTCCACCCAAATGGCCACTAAAAAGTAAATGGACAATATTGAGACAATCCCCAAACTTTCTGGCATGCTCAGGTCGATTTTCAGCTTACAGCACGCTTGGACCCCTGGCCCACACCCAAAACCATGGGCTATAGCAAACGGATTTGGCCTGAAAGTGCCCCATTCGCGCCGTTTCGCCCGTTTTCCCACCCTAATTGCCATGAAAAATTAAATGGACCATACTGGGGTGATCCACAACCTCCATGGCATGCCTTGATTAATTTTTATCCCACAACACATTCGAAGATCAGGTCCACCCCCAAAACTGTGGGCTGTAGCACACCAATTTTCCCTGAAAATGCCACATTCACACCATTTCGCTCATTTGTCTAGCTAAATGGCCATAAAAAATTAAATGGACCACTCTAGGATGAACCTTAACCCCTTGGTAATCCCCAGTCAATTTTTGGTCCTCGACACTCGAACCCCGGGCCTATCCCCAAAACCATAGGCTATAGCACATCGAATTAACCCAAAAATGCCCTATTCACGTCGTTTTGCGTGTTTTTCCACCTAAATGGCCATGAAAATATAAACGGACCACACTAGGACGATCCCAACCTCCAAGCATGCCCCGGTCAATTTTTGACCCATAGCACGTACGGACCGCAAGTCCACTCCAAAATCTGTGGGCTATAGCACACGAATTTGGCTCGAAAATGCCCCATTCACGATGTTTCACCCGTTTATCCACCTAAATGGCCATGAAAAATTAAAAGGACCACACTGGGATGATCCCCCGATAATTTTTGACCCACTGCACGCCTGGACCCTGGGCCCACCCCTAAAACCGTGGGATATAGCACACTTATTTGGCTAAAAAATGTCCTAGTCACACTGTTTCGCTCGTTTGTCCACCCAAATAGCCCCAAAAAATTAAACAGACCACACTGGGATGATCCCCAACCTCCCTGGCATGCCCCAATCAATTTTTGTCCCACATCACACTCGAACCTCAGGCCCACCCCCGAGACCATTGGCCCAAAAAAGCCCCATTCGTACCGTTTTGCCCGTTTGTCCACCCAAATTAACACAAATAATTAAATGAACCACACTGGGATGATCCCCAACCTCCCTGGTATGCCTCCATCGATTTTTGTCCAAATATAAGCTCGGATATCGGGCCCACCCCCAAAATCGTAGGCTAAAGCACACCAATCTGGCCCGATAATTCCCCTTTCTCGCCGTTTTGCCCATTTGTCTACCCAAATGGCCAAGAAAAATAAAACTGACCACACTGGGATGATCCCCAACCTCTATGGCATGCCCTAGTCTATTTTTGATCCATAACACACCCAGACCGAGGGCCCAACCCTAAAATCGTAGGCTATAGCACACCGATTTGGCCCAAAAATATCTCGCTTGCACCGTTTTTCCTATTTGTCTGCTCAAATGGTAACGAAAAAATAAACGGACCATACTAGAATGATCAAAAACCTCTCTGGCGTACCCCGGTTGATTTTCGACCAACAGCAAGCCCGCAACCCAGGCCTACTCCCAAAACCGTGGGCTATAGCACACCGATTTAGCCCTAAAAGGACCTGTTCGCATCGTTTCGCTTATTTTTCAATCCAAATGGCCACAAAAAATTAAACGGACCACACTGGGACTATCACTAACCTCCCTGGCATGCAACAGTAGATTTTTAACCCACAGAAAGCCCGAACCCCAGGCCCACTCTTGAAATTGTAGGCTATAGCACATCAATTTATCCCGAAAATGCCCCGGTCGCGCCTTTTATCCTATTTGTCCACCCAACTGGCCACTAAATATTAAATGGACCATACTGAGATGATCCTCAAACTCCCTAGCATGCCGAGGTTGATTTTTGGCCCACAACATGCATGGACCCCAGGCCCAAACCCAAAACCGTGGGCTATAGCAAACCGATTTGGCCTGAAAGTGCCCTATTCGGACCGTTTTACTCGTTTTCCCACCCAAATTTCCACGAAAAATTAAATGGACCATACTGGGGTGATCCACAACCTCCCTAGCATGCCTCGATGGATTTTTAGCCCACAACATATTCAAAGATCAGGTCCACCCCAAAAACTATGGGCTATAGCACACCAATTTTCCCTGAAAACACCATATTCACACTATTTCACTCATTTTGTCCACCTAAATGGCCATAAAAAATTAAACGGAACACTCTAGGATTATCTTCTACCTCCTGGTAATCTCCAGTCAATTCTTGGCCTTCGACATTCCCAGACCCCGCATCTACCCTCGAAACCGTGGGCTATAGCACACCAAATTGGCCTGAAAATACCTCATTCACGTCGTTTTGCTTGTTTTTGCACCTAAATGGCCGCAAAAAAATAAAAGGACCAGGATGATCCCAACTTTCAAGCATACCCCGGTCAATTTTCGTCCCACAGCACGTAAGGACCCCAAGTCCACTCCTAAAACCGTGGGCTATTGCACATGGATTTGGCCCGAAAATGCCCCATTCGCACCGTTTCGCCTGTTTGTCTACCTAAATGGCCATGAAAAATTGAAACCACACTGGGAAGATCCCCAACCACCCTGGCACGCTCCCGATGATTTTCAACCCACTGCACGCCTGGAACCTGGGCCCACCCCTGAAATCGTGGGCTATAGCACACTTATTTGGCTCGAAAATGTCCTGTTCACCCTGTTTTGCTCGTTTGTCCACCCAAATAACCATGAAAATTTAAACGGACCACACTGGGATGATCCTGAACCTCCCTGGCATGCTTCGGTCAATTTTTGTCCCACATCACACTCAAACCTCGGGCCCACCCCCAAGACCATCGTCCCAAAAAAGCCCCATTCATACCGTTTTGCGCGTTTGTCCACCCAAATTGCCATGAATAATTAAACGAACCACACTAGGATGATCTTCAACCTCCTTGGCATGCCTCCATCAATTTTTGGCAAAATGTATGCTCGGTTCCCGGGCCCACCCCTAAAATCATAGGCTAAAGCACACCGATCTGGCCTGATAATTCCCCGTTCTTACCGCTTTACCCGTTTGTCTACCCAAATGGCGAAGAAAAATAAAACTGACCACACTGGGATGATCCCCAACCTTTCTGGCATGGCCTGGTCTATTTTTGATCCACAACACACCCGGACTGCGTGCCCAACCCTAAAACCGTAGGCAATAGCGCACTGATTTGGCCCGAAAACATCCCATTTGCACTATTTTTCCCATTTGTGCACTAAATGGCCACAAAAAATTAAACGGACCATACTGGGATGATCGAAAGCCTCCCTGGCCACCCTGGTCGATTTTCAACCCACAGTAAGCCCGCACCCCAGGCCTACTCCCAAAATCGTGGGCTATTGCACTCCGATTTAGCCCCAAAAGGCCCTGTTCGCATCGTTTCGCCTATTTGTCAACCCAAATGGCCAGGAAAAATTAAACGGACCACACTGGGACTATCACCAATCTCCCTGGCATACCATAGTAGATTTTTGACACATAGCAAGCCCTAACCCCGGTCCACTCCTGAAATTGTGGGCTATAGCACATCAATTTAGCCCAAAAATGCCCCGTTCTCGCCGTTTATCCTATTTGTCCACCCAAATGGCCACTAAAAAATAAATGGACCATACTGAGATGTTCCTCGAACTCCCTGGCATACCCAGGTTGATTTTTGGCCAACAGCACGCTCGAACCTCTGGCCCGCACCCAAAACCATGGGCTATAGCAAATCGATTTAGCATGCAAGATCCCCATTTGCGCCGTTTCGCTCGTTTTACCACCCAAATTGCCACGAAAAATTAAATGGACCATAATCAGGTGATCCACAACCTCCCTGGCATGCCCCAATTGATTTTTAGCCCATAACATATTCGAAGATCAGGTCCACCCCCAAAATCGTGGGTAATAGCACACCAATTTTCCCTGAAAACGCCACATTCACACCATTTCGCTTGTTTGTCCACCTAAATGGCCATAAAAAAATTAAACGGACCACACTAGGATGCTCCTCAACCTCCTGTTAATCCCCAGTTGATTTTTCGCCCTCGACTCTCCCAGACCCCGGGCCTACCCTTAAAATCGTGGGCTATAGCACACCGAATTAGCCCGAAAATACCCCATTCACGTCGTTTTTCTTGTTTTTCCACCTAAATAGCCATGAAAAAATAAATCGACCACACTGGGATGATCTTAACTTCCAAGCATTCCCCGGTCAATTTTCGTCCCATAGTACGTAAGGACCCAAGCCTACTCCCGAAACCGTGGGCTATAGCACACGGATTTGGCCCGAAAATGCCCCATTCGCGCCGTTTCGCTTGTTTGTCTACCTAAATGGCCATGAAAAATTTAAAGAACCACACTGGGAAGATCCCCAACCACCCTGGCATGCCCTCGATGATTTTCAACCCACTGCACGCCTAGACCCTTGGCCCACCCCTAAAACCGTGGGCTATAGCATACTTATTTGGCTAAAAAATGTCCTATTCACCCTATTTTGCTCGTTTGTCCACCTAAATGGCCATGCAAAACTAAAAGGACCACACTGGGAAGATCCCCAACCTCTCTGGCACGCCCCCCATGATTTTCAACCCACTGCACGCCTGGACACTGGGCCCACCCCTGAAACCATGGGCTACAACACACTTATTTGCCTCGAAAATGTCATGTTCACGCTGTTTTGCTCGTTTGTCCACCCAAATAGCCACAAAAAATTAAACGGACCACACTGGGATGATCCCCAACCTCCCTAGCATACTCCGGTCAATTTTTGTCCCACATCACACTCGAAACTCGGGCCCACCCCCTAGACCATCGGCCTAAAAAAGGACCATTCGTACCGTTTTGCCCATTTGTCCACCCAAATTGACATGAATAATTAAAATAACCACACTGGGATGATCCCCAACCTCCTTGGCATGCCTCCATCGATTTTTGGCCAAATGTATGCTCGGATCCCGGGCCCACCCCCAAAATCGTAGGCTAAAGCACACCGATCTGGCCCGATAATTTCCTGTTCTCGCTTTTTTTCCCGTTTGTCTACACAAATGGCCAAGAAAAATAAAACTGACCACACTGGGATGATCCCCAACCTCTCTGGCATACCTTGGTCTATTTTTGGCCCAAAAACATCCCATTTGAACCATTTTTCCCGTTTGTCCACCAAATGTCCACAAAAAATTAAACGGACCATACTAGGATGATCGTAAACCTCCCTGGCGTGCCTCGGTCGATTTTCAACCCACAGCAAGCCCGTACCTCAGGCCTACTCCCAAAACCGTGGGCTATAGCACACTAATTTAGCCCCAAAAGGCCATGTTCGCATCGTTTCGCCCATTTCTCAACCCAAATGGCTAGGAAAAATTAAACGGACCACACTGGGACTATCACCAATCTCCCTGGCACACCATGGCAGATTTTTGACCCACAGCAAACCCTAACCCCGGTCCACTCCTGAAATTGTGGGCTACAGCACATCAATTTAGCCCAAAAATGCCCCGTTCTCGTCGTTTATCCTATTTGTCCACCCAAATGGCCACTAAAACTTAAATGGACCATACTGAGATAATCCCCGAACTTCCTGGCATGCCCAGGTCAATTTTCGGCCAACAGCATGCTCGAACTCCTTGCCCGCACCCAAAACCGTGGGCTATAGCAAACCGATTTGGCCTGGAAGATCCCTATTTGCGCCGTTTCGCCCGTTTTACCACCCAAATTGCCACGACAAATTAAATGGACCATACTCGGGTGATCCACAACCTCCCTGGCATGCCCCAATTGATTTTTAGCCCACAACACATTCGAATAACAGGTCCACCCCCAAAATCATGGGCAATAGCATACCAATTTTCCCTGAAAACGCCATATTCACACCATTTCGCTCGTTTGTCCACCTAAATGGCCATAAAAAAAATTAAACGGACCACTTTAGGATGATCCTCCACCTCTTGATAATGTCCAGTTGATTTTTGGCCCTCGACACTCCCAGACCCCGGACGTACCCCCAAAACCGTGGGCTATAGAACACCGAATTAGCCCAAAAATACCCCATTCACGTCGTTTTGCTTGTTTTTCTACCTAAATAGCCACAAAAAAATAAACGGACCACACTGGGATGATCTCAACTTCCAAGCATGCCCAGGTCAATTTTCATCCCATAGTACGTAAGGACCCCAAGCCCACTCCCAAAACCGTAGGCTATAGCACACGGATTTGGCCCGAAAATGCCCCATTCGCGCTGTTTTGCCCATTTGTCCACCTAAATGGCCATGAAAAATTAAAAGGAGTACACTGGGAAGATCCTCAATCTCCCTCCCTGGCACGTCCCCAATGATTTTCAACCCACTGTACGCCTGGACCCTGGGCCCACCTTTGAAACCGTGGGCTATAGCATACTTATTTGGCTCGAAAATGTCATGTTCATGCTGTTTTGCTCGTTTGTCCACCCAAATAGCCACGAAAAATTAAACGGACCACACTGGGATGATCCCCAACCTCCTTAGCATGCTCCGATCAATTTTTGTCCCACCTCACACTCGAACCTTGGGCCCACCCCCGAGACCATAGACCCAAAAAAGCCCCATTCGTACCGTTTTGCCCGTTTGTCCACTCAAATTGCCATGAATAATTAAATGAACCACACTGGGATGATCCCCAACCTTCTTGGCATACCTTCATCTATTTTTGGCCAAATATATACTCAGATCCCGAGCCCACCCCCAAAATCGTAGGCTAAAGCACACCGATCTGTCCCGATAATTTTCCGTTCTTGGTTTTTTGCACGTTTGTCTACCCAAATGGCCAAGAAAAATAAAACTGACCACACTTGGATGATCCCCAACCTCTCTAGCATGCCTTGGTCTATTTTTGATCCATAACACACCCGGACCGCAGGCCCAACCCTAAAACCGTAGGGTATAGCACACCAATTTGGCCAGAAAACATCCCATTTGCACCGTTTTTCCTATTTGTCCACCAAATGGCCACAAAAAATTAAACGGACCATACTAGGATGATTGCAAACCTCCCTGGCGTGCCCCGGTCGATTTTCAACCCACAGCAAGCCCGCACCCCAGGCCTACTCCTGAAACCGTGGGCTATAGCATACCGATTTAGCCCTAAAAGGCCCTGTTAGCATTGTTTCGCCCATTTGTCAACCCAAATGGCCACAAAAAAATTAAACGGACCCAACTGGGACTATCACCAATCTCCCTGGCACGCCATTGTAGATTTTTGACCCACAACAAGCCCGAACCCCGAGCCCACTCCTGAAATTGTGGGCTATAGCACATCAATTTAGCCCGAAAATGCCCCGTTCTCACCGTTTATCCTATTTGTCCACCCAAATGGCCACTAAAAATTAAATGGACCATACTGAGATGATCCCCAATCTCCCTGGCATGCCCAGGTCAATTTTTGGTGAATAGCACACTCGGACCCCTGGCCTACACCCAAAACCATGGGCTATAGCAAATCGATTTAGCCTGAAAGTGCCCCATTCGCGTTGTTTTGTCCATTTTCCCACCCAAATTGCCACGAAAAATTAAATGGACCATACTGGGGTGATCCACAACCTCCCTGGCATGCGCTGATTGATTTTTAGCCCACAATATATTCGAAGATCAAGTCCACCCCTGAAATCGTGGGCAACAGCACACCAATTTTCCCTGAAAACTCCATATTCATACTATTTCGCTTGTTTGTCCACCTAAATAGCCATAAAAAATTAAAAGGACCACTTTAGGATGATCCTCAACTTCCTGGTAATCCCCAGTCAATTTTTGGCCCTCGACACTCCCGAACCCCGGGCCTACCCTCGAAACCGCGGACTATAGCACATCGAATTAGCCTGAAAATGCCCCATTCACGTAGTTTTGCTTGTTTTTTCACCTAAATGGCCACAAAAAAATATACAGACCACACTGGGACGATCCCAAGCTCCAAGCATGCCCCGGTCAATTTTTTTCCCACAGCACATACGGACCCCAATCCCACTCCCAAAACCATAGGCTATAGCACACGGATTTAGCCCAAAAATGCCCCATTCGCGTCGTTTCACCCATTTGTCCACCTAAATAGTCATGAAAAATTAAAAGGACCATACTGGGAAAATCCCCAACCCCCTGGCATGCCCCCCATGATTTTTGACCCACTGCATGCCTGAACCCTGGGCCCACCTCTGAAAACGTAGGCTATAGCATACTTATTTGGCTCGAAATCCTTGGCTATAGCACACCGATTTGGCCCAATAATGCCCCGTTCGCACCTTTTTGCTCATTTGTCTATTAAAATAGTCATGAAAAATTAGCGGACCACACTAGGATGATTCCCAACCTTTAAGGCATACCTCAGTCGATTTTTGGTCCACAACATGCCCAGAACCCAAGCCCACCCCCAAAACTGCGGGCTATAGCACATTGATTTGGCCCAAAAATGCCTCATTCACGCTGTTTCACTCGTTTGTCCACCCAAATGGCCATAAAAAATTAAATGGACCAAACTGGGATGATCCCGAACCTTCATGGCATGCGCAGTTCTATTTTTGGCCCAAAGCACGCCCGGACCCCAGGCCCACCTCCAAAACCATAGCACACCAATTTGGCCTAAAATGTCCCGTTCGCGCTGTTCTGCCCTTTAGTCTACCCTAATGGCCATAAAGAATTAAACAGAACATGCTGGGATGATTACCAACTCCCTGGCATACCCCGGTAGATTTTTAATCCACAGTAAACTTGAATTTTGGGCCCCCTCCCAAAACCATGTGCTATAGCACACTGATTTGGACCGAAAATGCCCCATTCGCATTGTTTCTCCCGTTTGTCCACACAAATGACCACAAAAAATTAAATGAACAACACAGGGATGATCCCCAACCTCCCCGACATGCCTCGGTCAAATTTTTGCCTACAGCACGCCCGAACCCCGGGCCTAACCCCTTAACCGTGGGCTAGCACACTGATTTGTCCTAAAAATGGGTTTTACCCATTTGTCTACCCAAATAGACACTAAAAATTAAACGGAACACACTAGGACAAACCTCAAATTCCCAGGCATGCCTCGATCAATTTTAGGCCCGTAACACACCCGAACCCCGAGCCCACCCCAAAATTTGTGGGCTATAGCACATCAATTTGGCTTGAAAATGCCCCGTTCGCACCATTATGCCCGTTAGTCCTCCCAAATGGCCACGAAAAATTAAACGACCATATTGGGATGATCCCCAACCTCCCTGGCACAACTCGGTCAATTTTTAGCCAAAGCACACCCGAACCCCGGGCCCACCCTTAGAACCGTGGATTCTAGCACACCAATTTTGCTTGAAAATACATCGTTCGCGCTATTTGGCCCATTTGTCCACCTAAATAACTACAAAACATTAAACGGACCACTATAGGACGATGTTCAACCTTATTGGCAAGCCCCGATGGATTTTTGGCACACAGCAGGCCCATACCCTGGGCCCACCCCCAAAAACGTGGGCTATAGCACCCCGATTTGGCCTGAAAATGCTCCATTCACGCCATTTCACTCATTTGTCAACCCAAATGGCCATGAAATATTAAAAGGACCACACTAGGACGATCCCCAACCTCCCTGGCATTCCTCGGTCGATTTTCGACCCACAGCATGTATGGACCCCAGGCCCACCCCCAAAATCGGGGGCTGTAGCACATAAATTTAGCTCGAAAATTCCCTGTTCGCTCTGTTTCGCCCGTTTGTCCATCCCAAATGATCAAGAAAAATTAAACGAACCATACTGGGGTGATCCCCAACCTCAAGGCATGCCTCGATTGATTTTTGACCCAAAACACACCAGAAATGAGGCCCACTCTTGAGTCGTAGGCTATAGCATACCGATTTATCGCGAAAATGCCCCATTCGCACCGTTTTGCCCGTTTGTCCACCCAAAAGACCATAAAAAATAAACGAACCATACTAGGATGATCCCATCCTCCCTAGCATACCTTCATTGATTTTTGGCCTAAATTAGCTCGGACCCTGGGCCTACCCTAGAAACCGTGGGCTATAGCACACCGATTTAGTCTGATAATGCCCCGTTTGCGCCGTTTCGCCCGTTTGTCCACCTAATTGGCAGAGAAAATTAAATGGACCATACTGGGATGATCACCAACCTACCTGACACACCTCGTTCAATTTTCTACCCACAACAAGCTCGGACCTCAGGCCCACCCCCAAAACCGAGGGCTCTAGCACATCGATTTTGCCCGAAAATGCCCCATTTGTGCCATTTCTCCCGTCTGTCCCCTCAAATAGCCTCACAAAATTAAACGGACTATATTGGGATAATCCCTAACCTCCTTGTCATTCCCCGGTTGATTTTTGGCACTTAGCAACCTTGAACCCCGGGCCCACCACCAAAATCATGGGTTATAGCGCATCGATTTGGCCGAAAAATGCCCCATTCGCATCGTTTCTTTCGTTTGTCTACCCAAATATCCACAAAAAATTAAACGGACCACAATGGAATGATCCCCAACCTACCTGGAATGCCTCGATCTATTTTTGGCCGAAAGAACGCTGGACCCCAGGCCCACCCCTAAAACCATGGGCTATGACTCACTAATTTGGCCCAAAAATACCCCATCCCAAATGGACACAAAAAATTAAAAGGACCACACTGAGATGATCCCCAACCTCTTTGGCACGCCCCGATAGATTTTTGGCCAACAGCACGCCTAAAACCTGGGCCCACCCCCAAAAACGTGGGCTATAGCACACCAATTTGGCTCGAAAATGCCCTGTTCACGCTGTTTCACCCATTTGTCCCCTCAAATGGCCATGAAAAATTAAACGGACCACACTGGGATGATCCCCAACCTCCCTGCCATGCCCCGACTAATTTTTTACCCACAGCATGCCCGGACCCTGGGCCCACCCTTAAAATCGTGGACTATAGCACACCTATTTGACCCAAAAATGCCCCATTCACTTTGTTTTTCCTGTTTGTCCACCTAAATGGCCATAAAAAATTAAACGGACCACATTGGGATGATCCCCAACTTCCCTGGCATACCCCGATTGATTTTTAACCCACAGAACGCCTGGACCCCAGGCTCACCCCCAAAACCGTGGGATATAGCAAACCAATTTTGCTCGATAATGCCCCATTCGCGCTGTTTCACCTATTTTTGCACCCAAATGGCCACAAAAAATTGGCGGACCACACTAGGATGATCCCCAACCTCCCTGCCATGCCCCGGTCAATTTATGGCCTATAGCACACAAGAATCCTGGGCCCACCCTTGAAATCGTGGGCTATAGCACACCAATTTTGCTCGAAAATGCCTCATTCGTGCTGTTTTACCCGTTTGTCCACCTAAATGACGAAAAAGAATTAAACGGACCATAATGAGAGGATCCCCAACCTCCCTGGCATGCCCCGATCAATTTTTGGACCACAACATGCCCGGACCCCGAGCTCACCCCTGTAATTGTGGGCTATAGCACACCAATTTGGTCCAAAAATGCTCCGTTTACGCCGTTTCGCCCGTTTATCCACCCAAATAGCTACGAAAAATAAAATGAACCACACTGGGATGATCCCCAACTTCCCTGGCATGCCCCGATCGATTTTCAACCCACAACACGCCCGGACCCCAAGCCCACAACACGCCCGTTTGTCAATCCAAATGTCCATGAAAAATTAAACGGACCACACTGGAATGATCCCCAACCTCCCTGGCATGCCCCGATCAATTTTTGAATCACAGCATGCCCGTACCCCGGGCCCACCCAAAAACCATGGGCTATAGCACACCGATTTGGCTAAAAAATGCACTATCCCAAATAGCCATAAAAAATTAAACGGACCACACTTAGCAGATCCCCAACCTCCCTGGCACCCTTCGATCAATTTTTAGTCCACAGCACGTTCGGGTCCTGGGACTACCCTCGAAACTGTGTATTATATCACACCTATTTGGCCCCAAAATGACCCGTTCGCGCTGTTTTTCTATTTTGTCCAACCAAATGGCCATGGAAAATTAAATGGAGAATACTGGGATGATTCCCAACATCCCTGGCACATCCTAGTTGATTTTTCGCCTACAACACGCACGAACACCAGGCTCACCCCTAAAACTGTGGGCTATAGCCCACCGATTTATCTTGAAAATGCCTCGTTCATGCCATTTCACCTATTTCTCCGTCCAAATAGCCACGAAAAATAAAACTGACCACACTAGGATGATCTCCAACCTCCCTGGCACATCGTGATCGATATTTGGCCCACAGCACGCTCGGATCCGAGGCCCACCCCTGAAACCATGGTCTATAGCCCACTGATTTGGCCCAAAAATACCCCGTTCGCACTGTTTAACCCGTTTATCCACCCAAATCGCTATCAAAAATTAAATGAACCATACTGGAATGATCCCCAACCTCCCTGGAAGGCCCCGGTCGATTTTCAGCCCATAACACGCCCGGACCCCAAGCCCACAACACGCCCGTTTGTCAACCCAAATGTCCATGAAAAATTAAACAAACCATACTGGAATGATCCCCAACCTCCCTGGCATGCCCCGGTCAATTTTTGAATCACAGCACGCCCCGTACCCCGGGCCCATCCCAAAACCGTGGGCTATAGCACACCGAATTGGCTCAAAAATGCCCTATCCCAAATAGCCATGAAAAATTAAATGAACCACACTGAGCAGATCCCCAACCTCCCTGGCACCCTCCGATCAATTTTCGGCCTATAGCACGCCCGAACCCCAGGCCCAACCCCAAAATTATGGGCTATAGCACACCAATTTGGCCTGAAAATGTGTTGTTCACGCTGTGTTTCCCTTTTGTCCACCCAAATGGCCACGAAAAAATTAAACAGACCATACTGGAACGATTCCCAACCTTCCTGGCACACCCTGGGGAATTTTTGTCCCACAGCACGCCCGGGTCCTTGGCCTACCCTCAAAACTGTGGACTATTATATCACACCTATTTCGCCCAAAAATGCCCCGTTCGCGCTGTTTTTCTATTTTGTCCAACCAAATGGAGACAAAAAATTAAATGGACAATACTGGGATGATCCCCAACATCCCTGGCACATCCCAGTTGATATTTGGCCTAGAACACGCAAGAACCCCGAGGTCACCCCTAAAACTGTGGGATATAGCCCACCGATTTGTCTTGAAAATGCTCCGTTCACGCTGTTTCGCCCGTTTGTCCATCCAAATAGCCACGAAAAATAAAATGGACCACACTAGGATGATCTCCAACCTCCCTGGCACACCCTGATCGATATTTGGCCCGTAGCATACTTGGATCCCGGGCCCACCCCTGAAACCATGGTCTATAGCCCACTGATTTGGCCCAAAAATACCCCGTTCGCGCGGTTTCGCCCGTTAGTCCACCCAAATTGATAAAAAAATTAAACGGAACACACTAGGACAATCCCCATCCTCCTTAGAACACCCTGATTGATTTTCGTCCCTTAGCATGCCCAAACCCCAGTCCCACCTCCGAAACCATGGGCTACAGCACACCTAAATGACCTAAAAATGCCCCATCTGCGCCGTTTCAACAGTTTGTCCACCCAAATGGCCATGAAAAATTAAACGGAGCACACTGATATGATCCCCAACCTGCATTGCATGCCACGATTGATTTTCATCCCACAGCACACCCGTACCAGGGCACACCCAAGAAATTGTGGGCTATAACAAACAAATTTGGCCAGAAAATGCCAAATTCGTCTTGTTTTGCCTGTTTGTCCACCCAAATGGCCACAAAAAATTAAACAGACCATACTGGGATGATCCTCAACCTTTCTGGCATGCCCTGGTCATTTTCTGGCCCACAGCACTCCCAGACCTCGGGCCCACCCACTAAATCTTAGACTATAGCACACCGATTTGGCCTAAAAATGCCCCGTTCGAGTTGTTTCACCCGTTTTTCAACCAAATGGCCACAAGAATTAAACGAACCATACTGGGATGATCCCCAACCTCCCGGGAATACCTCGATCGATTTTCGTCAAACAGCACGCCCAATCCCCGGGACCAGCCCCAAAACCGTGGGCTATAGCACACCTATTTGGCCTAAAAATACTCCATTCGCATTGTTTCTCTCATATGCCCATCCAAATGGCCACGAAAAATTTAATGGACCACACTGGGATGATCCCCAACCTCCCTGTCATGCCCCGATCAATTTTTGAGCTATAGCATGCCTGGACCCCGGGCCCACCCTAAAATCGTGGGTTATAGCACACCGATTTAGCTTGAAAATGCCTCATTCGCCCCGTTTGGCCCATTTGTCCACCCAAATAGCCACAAAAAAATTAAATGGACCACACTGGGGTGAACCCCAACCTTCGTGGGACGCCTCAGTCGATTTTCATCCCACAGCACGTCCGGACCCCGAGCCCACCCCCAAAATCTTAGCACATCGATTTGGCAAGAAAATGCCTCGTCCAATCCATTTTTCTCATTTGTCCACCCAAATGACCACAAAAAAATAAATGGAACACATTGGGACGATCCACAACTTCCCTGGCACACCCCGATCAATTTTTGGCCAACAGAACGCCCGGACCCCAAGCCCACCTCTAAAATCGTGGACTATAGCTCACCGATTTAGCCCGAAAATTTCCTAATTGTGCCATTTCTCCCGTTTGTCCACCCACAAAACTGTGTGTTATAGCACACTGATTTGGCTAAAAAATGCCCTATTACGCCCGTTTGTCCACCAAAACGGCCACGAAAAATTAAATTGAGCACTTTGGGATGATCCCTAACCTCCCTAGCATGGCCGATTGATTTTCAACCCACAGCATGCTCGGACCCCGAGTTCACCCCTAAAATCGTGGGCTATATCACACCGATTTGGCCCAAAAATGCCCCGTTTGTGTCATTTTGCCCGTTTATCGCCCCAAATAGCCACGAAAAATTAAACGAACCACATTGGGATGATCCCCAACCTCCCTGGCATGCTCCGACCAATTTTCAAACCACATAACTCCCGGACAATGGGCCCACCCTAGAAACCATGGGCTATAGCACACCGATTTTGCCGAAAAATGCCCCATTCACATTGTTTTGCCCATTTGTCCACCCAAATAGCCACAAAAATTAAATAGACCACATTGGAATAATCCCCAATCTTTCTGGCATGCCCCGGTCAATTTTTGGCTCATAGCATGCCTGGACCCGGGGCCCACCCCAACACCGTGGACTATAGCATATCGATTTAGCACGAAAATGCCCAGTTACAAATGGCCATAAATAATTAAATGGACCATACTGAGATGATCCCCAACCTCCCCTACACGCCCTAATCAATTTTTAGCCTATAGCACGCTCGAACCCCGGGCCCACCCCAAAACCATGTTATAGCACATCGATTTGGCCCAAAAAAGCCCCATTTAGCCCGTTTGTCTACCCAAATGGCCACAAAAAATTAAACGGACCACACTAGGATAATCCCCAACCTCTCTGGCATACTTCATCACTTTTCAACCCACAGCACGCCCAGACCCCAGGCCCACCCTTAAAACCGTAGGCTGTAGCACACCAATTTGGCCCGAAAATGCCTCATTTGTTCTGTTTCGCCCATTTTGTCCATCCAAATGGCCACAAAAAATTAAACAAAAAATACTGGGATGATCCTCAACCTCCTTGGCACACTACTGTCAATTTTTGAACCACATTACACTCGAAACTATGGGCTATAGCACACTGGTTTGGGTGAAAAATTCTCTTTCGCGCCATTTCGTCCGTTTGTCCTCCCAAATGTCCACGAAAAATTAGACGGACCACATTGGAATGATTTCGAACCTCTCTGGCATGCCCCGATCAATTTTTGGCTCACAGAACACCCGTACCCTAGGCCCACTCCCAACACCGTGGGTTATAGGACACCGATTTGGCTCGAAAATGCCCTATTCCAAATGGCCACAAAAAATTAAATGAACCAGACTGAGACGATCCCCAATCTTCTTGGCATGCCCCGATCGATTTTTGGCTCACAACACACCCAGACCCCGGGCCCACCCCCAAAACCGTGGGCTATAGCACACCTATTTTGCCCGAAAATACCCAGTGCATGCCGTTTTGCCCATTTGTCCACCCAAATGGCCAACAAAAATTTAACGGACCATACTGGGATGATCCCCAACCTCTCTGTCATGCCCCGATCAATTTTTGGCACACAGCACGATTGGATCCTGGGCCCACCCCCAAAACGGTGGGCTATAGCATACTTATTTATCTCGAAAATGCCTCATTTACGCTGTTTGGCCTGTTTGTCCACCCAAATGATCACAAAAAATTAAATAGACCACATTGGGACCATCCCTAAATTCCCTGGATCACCCCAGTAAATTTTTGGCTCACAGCACCCTCGGACCTCGGGCCCACCCCTAAAACCGTGGGCTATAGCACATCAATTTGGCCCAAAAATGCCCTGTTCACGCTGTTTTGCTATTTTGTCCAATCAAATAGTCACAAAAAATTAAATGGACCACACTGGGATGATCCTCAACCACCCTAGTATGCCTCAGTCAATTTTTAGCCTACAGCATACCCGAACCTCGGGCTCACCCCTAAAACTGTAGGCTATAGCCCACCGATTTGGCTAAAAAATGCCGCATTCACACCGTTTTGCCCGTTTATCCACCCAAATAGATACAAAAAATTAGACAGACCACACTGAGACGATCCCCAACCTTCTTAGAATGACTTGATCAATTTTTGGCCCTCGACACGCCCGAACCCCGATCCCACCCCTAAAATCGTGGACTATAGCACACCTAATTCGCCTAAAAATGCCCTATCTGCGCTGTTTTGCCTGTTTGTCCACCCAAATAGCCACAAAAATTAAACGGAGCACACTGGAACGATCCCCAACTTTCGTTGCAAGCCCTGATTGATTTTCAACCCACAGCACGCCCGTACCAGGGCCCACCCCTAAAACCGTGGGCTATAGCACACCAATTTGGTCTAAAAACTCTATGTTCACACTGTTTTGCTCGTTTGTCTACCCAAATGGCAACAAAAATAAAAAGACCACATTGGGACGATCCTTAACCCCCTAGCATGCCCTGGTTAATTTTTGGCCCATAGCACTCCCAATCCCGGCCCACCCCCTAAACCATGGGCTATAGCACACTGATTTAGCCTAAAAATTCCCCATTCACGTCGTTTCGCCTATTTTTTTTAACCAAATGGCCAGAAAAAATTAAACGAACCATACTGGGATGATCCCTAACGTCCCAGGCATGACGCGATCAATTTTTGGGCCACAGTACGTCCAGAACCTGGGCCCAGCACCAAAACCGTAGGCAATAACATATCGATTTGGCCAGCAAATGCTCCGTTCATGTTCTTTCGCCTGTTTGTCCGCCCAAATAGCCACAAAAAATTAAATTGACCACATTGGGATGATCCCTAACCTCCTTGGCATGCCCCAGTCAATTTTTTGCAGACAGCACACCCGAACCCTGGGCCCACCCCTAAAACCGTGGGCTATAGTATAATGATTTAGCCCGAAAATGCCTCGTTCGCGCCATTTTGCCTTTTTGTCCACCCAAATGGCCACGAAAAATTAAACGGACCATACTGGGATGATACCCAACCTCCCTGGCATGCCCCGATCAAATTTTGGCCTACTGCATGACTGGACCCCGGGCCCACCCCCAAAACCATAGGCTATAGCACACCTATATGGTACGAAAATACCCCGTTCGCGCCGTTTCACCCATTTGTCCACCCAAATGGCCACAAAAATTTAACGGACCACATTGGGATGATCCCCAACTTCCCTGTCATGCCCCGACCAATTTTTGGACCACAGCATGCCCAGACCCCGGGCCCACCTCAAAAACTGTGGGCTATAGCAAACTGGTTTAGCCTAAAAATGCCCCATTAGCCTCGTTTGGCCCGTTTGTCCACCCAAGTAGCCTCAAAAAATTAAATGGGCCAAACTAGGATGATCCTCAATCTTCCTGGCATGCCTCAGTCGATTTTTATCCCACATCATGTCCGGACCTCGAGCCCACCCCAAAAACCATAGCACAATGATTTGGCTCGAAAATGCCCCGTTCGCGCCGTTTTGCTCGTTTGTCTACCCAAATAGCCATAAAAAAATAAATGGACCACATTGGGATGATCCCCAACCTCCCTGGCACACCTCAATCAATTTTTGGCCAATATCAAGCCCGTAACTTGGGCCCACCCCATAACCGTATAGCTCACCGATTTGGCCTGAAAATACCCCAATCACGTCGTTTAGCTCGTTTGTCCACCCAAATAGCCATGAAAAATTAAATTGACCATACTATGATGATATCCAGCCTCCCTGGCACGCCCCGGTCTATTTTAGGTCCATAACATTCCCGAACCCCAGGCTCAACCCCAAAACCATGCATTATGGCACACCGATTTGGCCCGAAAATGCCTGATTCGCCTATTTGTCCACCCAAATGGCAACAAAAAATTAAACAGATCACACTGGGATGATCCCCAACCTCCCTGGTATTCTTGGTCAATTTTTTACCCATAACACGCCCGGACCCCGAGTCCACCCCCAAAACTGTGGTAGCACATCAATTTAGCCCGAAAATGCCCCATTTGTGTCGTTTCGCCCATTTATCGCACCAAATGGCTATGAAAAATTAAACAGACCATACTGGGATGATCCCCAACCTCCCTGGTACTCTCCGGCTAATTTTCAGACCACATAACCCCTGGAACACGGGTACACCCTCGAAACCATGGGCTATAGCTAACCAATTTGGCTGAAAAATGCCCCATTTGCACTGTTTTGCCCTTTTGTCTACCCAAACGGCCACAAAAACTTAAATGGGTAACATTGGAATGATCCCAAACCTCCCTGGCACGCCCCAATCAATTTTTGGCTCACAAAACGCCTGCAGCCTAGGCGCACCCCACAAACCATGGGCTATAGCCTACCAATTTGGCCCGAAAATTCCCCATCCCAAATCGCCACAAAAAATTAAATGGACTACACTAAGATGATCCGAACCTCCCTGGCATGCCCTGGTCCATTTTCAGTCCATAGCACGTCCGAGCCCTGGGCCTTCTCCCAAAACCGTGTGTTATAGCACACTGAATTGGCCCAAAATATTGCGTTTCGCCCGTTTGTCTACCCAAATGGCCACGAAAAATTAAACGGACCACACTGAGATGTTCCCCAACCTTTTTAGCCTGATCAATCAACTTTTTCCCACAACACGCCCGGTCCCCGAACCCACTCTCGAAACCATAGGCTGTACGACACCGATTTGGCCCAAAAATCCCCTATTTATGCCATTTCGCCTGTTTGTCCCCCTAAATAACCACAACAAATCAAATAGACCACACTAGGACATACCCCAACCTCCCTGGCACGTCCCAGCCAATGTTTAGATGACATCACTCTCAGACCATAGGCCCACCCTCGAAACCATGGGTTGCAGCACACCGGTTTGGCCGAAAAATGCTCATTCGCGCTGTTTCACCAATTTATCCACCCAAATGGTCACAAGAAATTAAATATACCACACTGAAATGATCCCCAAACTCCCTGGCATGCCCCGGTCAATTTTTGGCTCACAGCACGCCTGGACCCCGGGCCCTCCCCCAAAACCGTGAACTATAAATCGGCTATAGCACACCGATTTGGCTCTAAAATTCCCTATCCCAAATGGACACAAAAAAGTAAACGGACCACAATGAGCCGATCCCCAACCTCGCTGGCATGCCCCAGTCGATTTTTGTCCCACAACACACCCGAATTCCAGGCCCACCCCCGAAACCATGGGCTATATCACACCGACTTGTCCCAAAAATACCTCGTTTTTGCTGTTTTGGACTTTTATCCACCCAAATGGCCACGAAAAATTAACTGGATCACACTGGGACAATCCCCAACCTTCCTAGCATGCCCCGAGCGATTTTCGTCCCACAGCACGCCCGAGTTCTGGGCCTACCCCTGAAATTGTGGACTATTATAGCACACCTATTTGACCCAAAAATGCCCCGTTCGCGCTATTTTGCTATTTTGTCCAACTAAATGGCCACAAAAAATTAAATGGACAACACTGAGAAGATCACAACAACCCTTGCAAGCCCCAGTCAATTTTTGGCCTACAGCACACCCGAACCCCAGGCTCACCCCTAAAATAGTAGGCTATAGCCCCCTGATTTGGCTTGAAAATGCCCCGTTCACGCCGTTTCGCCCGTTTGTCCGCTCAAATAGCCACAAAAAATTAAACGGACCACTGGGATGATCCCAAACCTCCCTGGCACACTCTGATCAATTTATGGCCCACAGCATGCTCGGAACTTGGGCCCACCCCTAAAGCCATGGGCTATAGCCCATTGATTTGGTCCAAAAATACCCCGTTCGCGCCGTGTCGCCCATTTGTCCATCTAAATGGATACAAAAAATTAAAAGAACCATACTGGGATGATCCTCAACCTCCTTAGAACGCCCTGGTCGAATCCCGGTCCCACCCACAAAATTGTGAGCTATAGCATACCTAATTGGCCTGAAAATGCCCCATCCGCGCCGTTTCGCCTTTTGTCCACCCAAATGCCCACAAAAAAGTAAACGGAGAACATTGAGATGATTCCTAACCTTCGTTGCATGCCCCGGTTGATTTTATAGCCACAGCACACTCGTACCAGGGCCCACCCCTGAAACCATGGGCTATAGCACAACAATTTGCCCGAAAATTACCATATTCGCACCGTTTTGCCCGTTTGTCCACCTAAATGGCCACGAAAAATTAAACAGACCACACTGGGATAATCCTTAACCTCCCTGGCATGCCCTGGTTAATTTTTATCCCATAGCACTCCCAGAACCCGGGCCCACCCCCTAAATCGTGGGCTATAGCACATCAATTTGGTCTAAAAATGTCCCGTTCGAGTCATTTCGCCCGTTTTTCAACTAAATGGCCATGAAAAATTAAACAAACCATACTGGATGATCCCCAACCTCCTGAACATGCCTTAATCAATTTTTGTCCCACAGTACGCCTGGACCGCAGGCCCACCACCGAAACCGTAGGCAATAACACACTGATTTTGGCAGAAAATGACCCATTTACGCTGTTTTGCCCATTTGTCAACCCAGATGGCCACAAGAAATTAAACCGACGACGCTGGGACGATCCCTAACCTCCCTATCATGCGTCGGTCAAAATTTAGCTCACACCAAGTTCGGACCCTGGGCCCACCCCTGAAATCGTGGGCTATAGCACAATGATTTAACCTGAAAATGCCCCGTTCGCACCGTTTTGCCTGTTTGTCCACCCAAATGGCCACTAAAAATTAATCAGAACACACTGGGATGATCCCCAACCTCCCTGGCATACCCTGATCAAATTTTGGCCCACAACACGCCTGAACCCTGGTCCCACCCCTAAAACCGTAGGGTATACCACACCTATTTGGCCCAAAAATACTCAGTTCGCACCGTTTCACCTATTTGCCCACCCAAATACCCACGAAAAATTTAACGGACCACATTGGGATGATCCCCAACTCCCTGTCATGCCCCGATCGATTTTTGGCCCACAGCATGCCCAGACCCTAGGCATATCCTCAAAATCGTGGGTGATAACACACTGATTTGTCCTGAAAAAGCCCCATTTGCCCCATTTAGCCCGTTTGTCCATCCAAATAGCCAAGAAAAATTAAATGGACTACATAGGGACAATCCCTAACCTCCCTAGCATGCCTCAGTCGATTATCGGCCCACAGAATGTTCGGACCCCAGGCCCAGCCCCAAAACTGTAGCACATTGATTAGGCTCGAAAATTCTTTCTTCGCGTTCTTTTGCTCGTTTGTCCACCCAAATGGCCCTGAAAAAATAAATGGAACACATTGGGATGATCCCCAAGCTCCCTGGCCCACCCTGAACAATTTTTGGCCGACAGCATGCTCGGACCCCGAGCCCACCCCCGAAACCGTGGGTTACAGCTCACCAATTAGGCCCAAAAATTCCCCAATTTTGCCGTTTCGCCCATTTGTCCACCCAAATAACCATGAAAAATTATATTGACCATACTAGGATGATCGCCAACCTCCCTGGCATGCCTAGGTCGATTTGTGGCCAAAAACACGCCCGAACCCCGGGTCCACCCCCAAAATCTATGTTATAGCACACCAATTTTGCCTGAAAATGCTCCGTTTGTGTTATTTCGCCCATTTGTCGCCCCAAATGGCCACTAAAAATTAAAAGAACATACTAGGATGATGCCCAACCTCCCTGGTATGCTCCGGCCAATTTTTAGACCACATAACACCCAAACCATGGGCCCACCCTCGAAACCATGGGCAATAGCATACCGGTTTTGACAAAAAATGCCCCATTCGCCCCGTTTCACTAGTTTTTCCACCCAAATATCCGTGAAAAATTAAACATACCAAACTAGAATGATCCCCAACCTCCATGGCACGCCCTGTTCAATTTTTGGCTCATAGCACTCCCGGACCCCGAGCCTATCCCCAAAATCGTGGGCTATAGCACACCGATTTGGCTAAAAAATGCCCTAACCAAAATGGCCACAAAAAATTAAACGGACCACACTGAGCTGATCCTAACCTCCCTGACATACCCCGATCGATTTTTGACCCACAGAACGCCCGAACCCTAGGCACACCCCCAAAACCGTGGGCTATAGCACATCTATTTTGCTCGAAAATGCCATGTTCGCATCGTTTCGCCTGTTTGTCCACCCAAATGGCTACGAAAAATTAAACAGACCACACTGGGATGATTTCTAATATCCCTGGAATGTCCTGGTTGATTTTTGTCATACAGCACACCCGTATCCCCGGCCCACCCCAATAATCGTGGGATATAGCACACTGATTTTGCCCCAAAATGCTCCGTTCATGCCGTTTTGCCTGTTTGTCCTCCCAAATGGCCATAAAAAATAAAATGGACCACACTGGAATAATCCCTAAACTCCCTGTCATACCCGTATCAATTTTCATTCCACAGCACGTTCGGACCCCGAGGCCACCCCCAAAACCGTGGGCTATAGCACACCGTTTAGCTCAAAAATGCCCCGTTCACTTCGTTTTGCCTGTTTGTCCATCCAAATAGCCATAAAAAATTACATGGAACATGCTGGGATGATCCCAACTTCCTTGGCGTGACCTGATCAATTTTTGGCCCACAGCATGCCCGAACCCTGGGCCCACCACCAAAATCGTGGGCTATAGCACACCGATTTTGCCAGAAAATGCCTCATTTACGCTATTTCTCCCGTTTGTCCACCCAAATAGCTAAGAAAAATTAAACGGACTACACCAGAATGATCCCCAACCTCACTGGCATACCTCAGTCAATTTTTAGCCCACAGCATACTCGGACTCCAGGCCCACCCTTGAAACCATGTGATATAGCACATCGATTTTGCTGGAAAATGCCCCATTCATGCTATTTTGCCCGTTTATCCACTTAAATGGCCACAAAAAATTAAACAGACCACACTGGAATGATCCCTAAGCTCTCTAGCATGCTCTGGTTGATTTTCATCACACAACACGCCTGCACCCCGGGCCCACCCCTAAACGGTGGGCTACAAATTTGGCCAAAAAATGCCTCGGTTATGTTTTTTTGCTCGTTATTCCACCCAAATGGCAACAAAAAATTAAACGGACCACACTGGGATGATCCCCAACCTCCCTGGCATGCCCTGATGGATTTTTGGCCCACAACACCCTCGGACCCCAGGCATTCCCCTGAAACCGTGTGCTATATGCCACCAATTTGGACAGAAAATGCCCCGTTTGCGCCGTTTCATCCATTTGTCCACCTAAATGGACACAAAAAATTAAACGAACAATACTGGGATTATCCAAACCTTCCTGGCATTCCCCAGTTGATTTTTGACCCTCAGCTCGCTCGGACCCTGACCCCACCCCCAAAACCATGGGGTATAGCACACCTAATTGTCCAAAAAATCCACGTCCGTGCTATTTTGCTCATTTGTCCACCCATATGGCCACGAAAAATTAAACGGACCACACTAGGATGATCCCCAACTTCCCTTGCATGCCTCGATCGATTTTTGGCCCACAATATGCCCATACCAGGGCCCACCCCTGAAACTGTGGGCTATAGCACACCGATTTACCTTGAAAATGCCTCGTTCGCATCGTTTTGCCCGTTTGTCAACACAAATGTCCACAAAAAATTAAGAGGACCACACATGGAAGTTTTAACCTCCCTGGCATGCCCCGGTCAATTTTTCACCCACCGCACTCTCGAACACTGGGCCCATCCCCAAAATTGTGTGTTCTAGACCACTGATTTGGCCCAAAAATGCCCGTTCATACCATTTCACCCGTTTATCTAATAAATGGCCACGAAAAATTAAACAAACCATACTGGGATGATCCCCAACCTCCCTAGTAAGCCTCGGTCGATTTGTGGCCCATAGCATGACAAAACCCGGGGCTCATAACGAAAATCGTGGGGAATAGCACACCGATTTAGACCGAAAATGCCCCGTTCACGTTGTTTCGCTTGTTTGTCCCCACAAATGGCTACAAAAAATTAAACGAACCACATTGGGACAATCCCCTTCCTCCCTGGAATGCCCCAGTCAATTTATGGCCCACAGCACATTCGTACCCTGGGTCCACCCCCAAAAATGTGGGCTATAGCGCACCGATTTGGCTCAAAAATTCCCCCTTCATACCATTCTGCCCATTTGTCCACCAAAATGGCCACGAAAAATTAAACGGACCACACTAGGTTGATCCTCAACCTTCCTGGCAAGCCCCATTCGAGTTTCCATCCACATCATGCCTGTACCCCGAGCCCACCCCTGAAATCGTGGGCTATAGCATATCGATTTGGCTAAAAATGCCCTGTTCGTGCCTTTTCGACCGTTTGTCCACCTAAATGGCCAAAAACAATTAATTAAACCACACTGAGACGATCCCCAACCTCCCTGGCATGCCCTAGTTGAGTTTTGGCCCACAATACTTCCGGACCTTGAGCCCACCCCTAAAAACGTAGCATACCAATTTGGCCTGAAAATGCCCCTTTCGCACCGTTTCGCTCGTTTGTCCACCCAAATGTAAACAAAAAATTAAATGGACAACATTGGGACGATCCCCAACCTCCCTGACACACCCTGATCTATTTTCGGCCTGCAACACGCCTAGACCCTGGGTCCAGCCCTAAAACCGTGGGTAATAGCACACCGATTTTGCCCAAAAAGATTCCATTCGTGTTGTTTCACCCGTTTGTCCACCCAAATAGCTATGAAAATTAAACGGACCACACTAGGATGATCCCCAACCTCCCTAGCATGCCCTAATCAATTTTTGGCCCATAGCACACCCGAACCCTGAACCCGCCCCCAAAAACGTGTGTTATAGCACACCGATTTGGCCCAAAAATGTCCTATTTCGCCCGTTTGTCTACCCAAATGGCCACAAATAATTAAACAAACCACACTGGGACAATCCCCAACCTCCCTGGCATGCATCAATCGATTTTCAACCAACTACACGCCCAGACCCCGGGCACACCCCCAAAACCGTGGGCTATAGCACACCGATTTGGCTAAAAAATGCTTCGTTTATGCCGTTTCGCCCAGTTGTCCCCCTAAATGGTCACAAAAAATTAAATAGACCACACTAGGATGATCCACAACCTCCCTGGCCCACCCCACCATATTTTTGGACTACATCACTCTCACGCATCAAATCCTTTTGGCGCGGACTGGCACCCATAACTGAGGAGGCCCAAGAGAACTAGCTCATAACCTTATACTTCCCATGCATACCTCTATGACAACCCACAATTCGGACAACATCATGTCGTATATAAAAGGAAATAATCACCATATCCACCTTCCATAACTCAATTACCATATCCACCTTCCACAATTTGATACAACCAAACCATGCAAAATAGTCCATAACCCTATTTCCATCACCTTTCAATAACATCCAATACATATAATCCTCAATCACACATATACATATGGAAAAGAACAAAGGCAAATAATATTCATACCTTAGAATTCACCTCTTGATTATGCAATCCTGTTTCCACAAATAATAGGTGTCGTTCGAAGCTCTCGAGATGACAAACGCAGTTATCGGATTACTTTGGAATTTCTACGGTAGAATCAAAAGTAATTTAAAGGTCAAATTTTACTAGGGTTTGTTCTTTATCAATAATTGATGAAAATGAGTTTTTGAACTCATATACATGTATATATACACATATTCCCATCCATAATATAATAGGGAATGACCAAAATGCCTTTAAAATTTAAATAATGTCAAATCTGTCCTTTGGTGGACTGTTTTGATAAGCTAAAGTAGATCAACCATAACTCTTTGATCTGATATTGGATTTGGGTGAAATTGGTATCGTTGCAAGTATAATTTAAAGGTATTTCATTTCATATAAATTAGGCCACCTAGTTCGACCTGTACAAGGAGTTATGGTCATTTGAAGTTGACCCTGAAAATCTATTTTGATAGGCTGAAGTAAAACGAGTATAACTCCTTACTCAGATGTTGGATTTGGATGAAACTAATTTCATTGGAAAGAAGACTCAAAGATATTTATTTTGATAGGTTGAATCTCTCACATTTCATTATATTAAGGGAGTTATGATCATTCGAAGTTGACCCAAAAATTCGTCTGGCCTCAGTAGTTTGTGTGCAGGAAATTTTCCAACATATTTACTATTCCCAAATATTCCATCCACCATTTTATAGTTTTGAACATGCTCGATTATATCCGAAACCTATCCATTTTTGGAAATATTTATATCGTTGGAAAGCTTATTCAATAACCTTCGGATGGAACCATCGATGGGCAAATTTTGGTATAAATAAAATAAAAAATTAATTGCGTATAAATAAAACCAATACACGTACTTGAATACACCAATACACGCACATTGGGATGATCCCAACCACCCTGGCATGCTCCGATCAATTTTTAGCTCACACCACGCCCGGACCCGGGCTCACCCCCGAAACCATGGGCTATAGCACACTGATTTGGCCCGAAAATGCCCCGTTCGCGCCCTTTCGCCCGTTTGTCCATCCAAATGGCCATAAAAAATTAAACGGACCACACTAGGACGATGCATAACCTCCCTGGCATGCCCCAGTCAATATTTGGCTCACTGCACCCCCAGACCCTAGGCCCACCTTAAAAACCATGGGATATAGCACACCGATATGGCTTTAAAATTCCCTGTTCGCGCTGTTTTGTCTGTTTGTCCACCCAAATGACCACAAAAAATGAAACGGACTATACTAGGATTATCCCCGAACTCCTTAGCATGCCCTGAGCAATTTTTAGCCCACAGCATGCCCGAACTTCGAGCCTACCCCCAAAAAGTCTATAGCACACCGATTTAGCCTAAAAATGCCCCGTTCACGCCGTTTCTCCAGTTTGTCCACCCAAATGGCCATGAAAAATTACACGGACCACACTGGGACGATCCCCAACCTCCCTGGCATGGCCCGATCGAATTTTTGTCCCACAAAACACGCGGAACCTGAGCCCACCCCCAAAAGTATGGGCTATAGCACACCGATTTATCCCATAAATGCCCCCTTCACAGCGTTTTGCCTGTTTGCCCACCTAAATGGTCACAAAAAATTAAACGGACCATACCGGGATGATACCCAACCTACCTGGCATACCCTGATTGATTTTTGGACCACACCACGCCCGAACCATGGGCTCACCCCCAAAAACGTGGACTTTAGCACACCAATTTAGCCCAAAAATACTTTGTTCGCATTATTTCACCTGTTTGTCCACCCAAATGGCCGTAAAAAATTAAACGAACCACACTGGGATAATCCGCGATAACCCTAGCAAAACCCCGATCAATTTTTAGCCCTCAACATGCTCAGAACCTGGTCCCACCCCTAAAACTGTGGGCTATAGCATACCAATTTGGTCCGAAAATACCCCGTTCATGCCGTTTCAATCGTTTATCCATCCAAATGGCCATAAAAAATTAAATAGACCATACTGAGATGATCTTTAACCTTGTAGGAATGACTCGGTCAATTTTTGGTGCACAGAATGCCCGAACACCGGGCTCACACCCGAAACAATGGGCTATTGCACATTGATTTGGCCCGAAAAAGCCCCATTCGCGCCCTTTCGCCCGTTTGTCCACCCAAATGGCCATAATAAATTAAACGGACCACACTAGGATGATGCATAACCTCCCTGGCATACCCTGGTCAATATTTGGCTCACCGCACACCCTGAACCTGGGCCTACCCCAAAAACCAGGGGCTATAGCACACCGATATTGCCCGAAAATGCCTTATTCCCTCTGTTTTGCCCGTTTATCCACCCAAATGACCACGAAAAATGAAATGGATCATACTAGGATTATCCCCAAACTCCTTAGCATGCCCCAATCAATTTTTAGCCCACAGCATGGCCGGACCTCGAGCCCACCCCCAAAAAGTCTATAGGACATCGATTTAGCCTGAAAATGCCTTGTTCATGCCGTTTCTTCGGTTTGTCCACCCAAATAGCCATGAAAAAGTAAACGGACCATACTGAGATGATCCCCAACCTCCCTGGCATTCCCCGATCGAATTTTCTGCCCATAGCACACCCGGACCACGGGCCCACCCCCAAAACTATGGGCTATAGCACACCTATTTCGCCCATGTATGCCCTTTTCGCAGCGTTTCGCCTATTTGCCCACCCAAATGATCATGAAAAATTAAACGGACCATACTGGGATGATCCCCAACCTACCTATCATACCCTGATTGATTTTTGGCCTACACCACGCCTGGACCATGGGCTCACCCTCGAAAACGTGGGCTATAGCACACCAATTTGGCCCGAAAATACCCCGTTCACATCATTTCACCTGTTTGTCCACCCAAATGTCCATAAAAAAATTAAACGAACCACACTAGGATAATCCCTAACAACCCTGGTAAAACCCCAATTAATTTTTGTCCCTCAGTATGCTCGGACCTTGGGCCCACCCCCAAAAACTATGGGCTATAGCATACCGTTTGTGCCGTTTCGCCCGTTTATCCATCCAAATGGCCACAAATAATTAAACGGACCATATTGGGATGATCTTCAACCTCCAGTCATTACTCGGTTGATTTTCGGCCCACAGTTTGCCTGGACCTTGGGCCCACCCCAAAACCGTGGGCTATAGCACTCCAATTTAGCCTGAAAATGTCCTGTTCTCGCCGTTTTGCCTATTTGTCCAACCAAATGGCCAGAAAAATTTAGAAGGACCATAATGGGAGGATCACCAACCTCCCTGGCATGCCCCGGTCAATTTTCACCCTAAAGCACGCTCGGACCCCGAGCCCACCCCTAAAACCGAGGGCTATAGCACACCGATTTGGCCCAAAAATGCCCCATTCGCACCATTTTGCTCGTTTGTCCATCCAAATGGCCATAAAAAATTAAACAGACCATACAGCAATGATCCCCAACCTCCCTGGCATGTCTCGATCGATTTTTGACCCACAGCACACCCCGAACACATGCCCAATTCCAAAACCATGGGCTTTTGCAAACCAATTTGACCCAAAAATGCCCCGTTCTTGTCGTTTCGCCCATTTGTCCAACCAAAAGGCCACGAAAAATTAAATGGACCACGCTAAGACGATCCCTAACCTCACTGGCACGTCCTAGTCAATTTTTGGGCCACAACACGCCCGGACCCCCAGCCCACCTCCAAAAATCATGGGCTATAGCATACCAATTTGGCCCGAAAATTCCCCATTCGCGCTGTTTCACCCATTTGTCTACCCAAATGGCCACAAAATATTAAACGGACCATATTGGCACAATCCGCAACCTCCTTGGCATGCCACGAGCAATTTTCGGACCACAGAACGCCCAAACCCCGAGCCCACCCCTAAAACCGTGGGCTATAGCACATCGATTTAGCCCAAAAATCCCCCGTTTGTGCTATTTTGCCCATTTGTCCACCCAAATGGCCACGAAAAATTAATCAGGCCATACTGAGATAATCCCCAACCTTCCTAACATATGCCGATCAATTTTAGGTCCACAGCACGCTCGTACGCTAGGCCCACCCCTAAAACCCCAGGCTATAACACACCGATTTGGCCCGACAATGCCCCGTTCGTGCCGTTTCGCTTGTTTGTCCAGCCAAATTGACACGAAAATATAAACGGACCACACTGAGATGATTCCCAACCTCCCTGGCATCCCTCGATCAATTTTCAACATAAATAAGGCCCGAACCCTGGGTCCACTCCTAAAATTGTGGCCTATAGCACACCGATATAGCCCAAAAATACCACGTTCATGCCATTCTGCCCGTTTGTCCACCCAAATGGCCTCAAAAAGTAAAATGAACCATACTGGGACGATCGCCAACCTCCTTGAAACATCCTGATTATTTTAGGTCCACAGTACACTCGGATCCCGAGCCCACCCCCAAAAACGTGGGATAAAACACACCGATTTAACTCAAAAATGCATCATACGTGCCATTTTGCCTGTTTGTCCACCCAAATAGACACGAAAAATTAAATGGAACATACTTGGGTGATCCCCAACCTCCCAGGCACACTGCGATTGGTTTTTGGCACATAGCACGCCCAGAACCTGGGCCCACTCCTAAAATCGTGGGCTATAGCACACCGATTTGGCCCAAAAATGCCCCGTTTGTGTTGTTTCGTCCGTTTGTCCACCCAAATGGCCACAAAAATTTAAACGGACCATACTGGGATGATACCCAACCTCAATGGCACACCCCAATAAATTTTTGGACAATAAAATGCTCGAACCCCGGAACTACCCCAAAACCGTAGGCTATAACACACCGATTTTACCAAAAAATGCCCTGTTTGTGCTCGTTACGCCCATTTTTCCTACCAAATGACCACAAAAAATTAAATGAACCATACTGGGACAATCCCCAACCTCCTTGGCACATCCCGATCAATTTTTGGCATGCTGCACGCCCTGACCCTTGGCCCACCCCCGAAACCGTGGGCTATAGCACACCAATTTAGCCTAAAAATGCACCATTCATGCTATTTCACCCATTTTTCAACCAAAATGGCCACGAATATTTAAATAGAACACACTGGGATGATCCCCAACCTCCCTGGAATGCCCCAATCAATTTTCGGCCAACAGCATGCCCGGATCCCGGGCCTACACATAAAATCGTGGGCTACAAAAGAAATTAAACAGACCATACTTTGATGATCCACAACGTCCCTGGCATACCCTAGTAAATTTTTGGCCAACAGCACTCCCGAACCTCGATCCCACCCCCAAAACCATGGGGTATAGCACACCAATTTGTCTCGAAAATGCCCCGTTCACGCTGTTTCGCCCATTGACCACCCAAATGGCCATGAAAAGTTAAACGGACCACAATAGGATGATCCCCAACCTCCCTGGCATGCCCCAATTAATTTTTTTCCCACAGCACGCCCGAATCCCGGGCTCACCCCCTAAACTGTGGACTATAGCCTACCGATTTGGCCTAAAAATGCCCCGTTCGCGCCGTTTCGCCTGTTTGTCCACCCAAATGGCCACAAAAAAATTAAACGGTCCACACTGGGATGAACCCCAACATCCCTGGCATACCTCGAGAATATTTTTGGCCCACAGCACGCCCGAACCCTGGGCCCACCCCTAAAATTATGGGTTATACACACCAATTTGGCCCGAAAATGCCTCATTTATGTTGTTTCACCCGTTTATCCACGCAAATGGCCACAAAAAATTAAAAAGATTATAATTGGACGATCCCCAAGCTCCCTGGCATATCTCGATCAATTTTCACCTCACAGCATGCCCGGACCATGGGCCCACCCCTAAAACCATGGGTTATGGCACACCATTTTAGCCTAAAAATATCCCGTTCGTGCTATTTCACTCGTTTGTATGCCAAAATGGCCACAAAAAATTAAATGGACCATACTGAAATAATTCCCAACATATCTGGCACGCCCGGTCCTTGGGCCAACCCCTAAAACTGTGGGTTATAGCTCACCAAATTGGCCCAAAAATACCCCATTTTTGCCGTTTCGCCCGTTTGTTCACACAAATAGCCATAAAAAATTAAATTGACCGCACTGGGATGATCCCCAACCACCCTGGAATGTCTTAGTTTATTTTTTTCCCATAACAAGACATGACCCCGAGCCCACCCACGAAACCATGGGCTATACCATACTGATTTAGCTTGAAAATGCCCCATTCTCTCGGTTTTGCCCGTTTATCCACCCAAATGGTAACAAAAAATTAAATGGACCACACTGGAATGATCCGTAACCTCCCTAGCATGACCCAGTCAATTTACAGCACATCAATTTTCCCCGAAAACTCCCCATTCGCACCGTTCTGCTCATTTGTCCATCCAAAATGGATATGAAAACTTAAATGGACCATACTAGAATGATCCCCAACCTCCCTGGCATACTCCGGTCAATTTTTAGCCTACAACAGGCCCGAAACCTGGGGCCATCCCCAAAACTGTGGGTTATAGCTCACCGATTTGGCCTGATAATGCCCCGTTCGCGCCGTTTTGCCCGTTTATCCACCCAAATAGCCGCAATAAATTAAACAGTCTACACTGGGATGATCCCCAACTTCCCTGGCATGACTCGGTCTATTTTTCGCCCACAGCATGCTCGGAACCCTATCCCACCCCTGAAATCGTGGGCTATAGCACACCGATTTGGCCCTAAGAAGCCACATTCGAGCTGTTTTGCCTGTTTGTCTGCCTAAATAACCACAGAAAATTAAATGGACCACACTGGGATGATCACCAACCTCCCTGGCATGCCCCAGTTGATTTTTGGCCATAGCATGCACGGACCCCTGGCCGACCCCAAAAATCGTGGGCTATGGCACATCGATTTGGCTTTAAAATGCACCGTTTATGCCGTTTTTCCCACTTGTCCACCTAAACATCCACAAAAAATTAAAAGGACCACACTAGGATGATCCCCAACCTCCCTGCCATGCCTTGATCATTTTTCAACCCATGACACGCCTGGACCCTAGGCTCACCCCCAAAATCGTGGGCTATAGCACACCGATTTGGCCAAAAAATGCCCCATTCACACTATTTTGCCCATTTTCCCACACAATTAGCGTTGAAAAATTAAACGGACCATACCCGGATGATCCCCACCTCCCAGGCACACCCCGATCAATTTTTGGCCCATAGCACGTTCGGACCCCAGGCTCATCCCTAAAGTTGTGGGCTATAGGACACCGATTTGGCCCAAAATTCCCAGTTCGCACCGTTTCGCACGTTTGTACACCCAAATAGCCATGAAAAATCAAATGGACCATACTAGAATGATCCTCAACCTCCCTGGCACACCCCGGTCTATTATCGGCTCACAACACACATGAACCCTTGGCCCACTCCCAAAACTGTGGGCTATAGCACACCGATTTGGCCTTAAAATACCCCGTTCATACGTGTTTTGCCCGTTTGTCCCCCAACATGGACACTAAAAATTAAATGGACCACACTGGGATGATCCCAAACCTCCCTAGCACGTCCCGATCAATTTTCGGCCAACAGTATGCCTGGACTCGAGCCCACAACTGAAACCGTTGGCAATAGCACACCTATTTGTCTTGAAAATGCCCAGTTCATGCTGGTTTGCTCGTTTGTCCACCCAAATGGCCAAGAAAAATTACACGAACTACACTAGTATGATCCCCAACCTCCCTGGCACATCCAATTCAATTTTCAGCCCACAGCACGCTCGGACCTTGGGTCCACCCCAAAAACTATGGGCTATGGCATATCTATTTGGCCTAAAAATGCCTCGTTTGCGCCGTTTTGCCCGTTTGTCCACCCAAATGGCCACAAAAAAACCACACTATGAAAATCCCCAACCTCCGTAGAATGTATCGGTCAATTTTTGGCCCACAGCACGCCCGGACCCCGAGCCCACCCCCAAAACCATGGGCTATAGCACACCGATTTGGCCCAAAAATGCTACGTTCGTATCGTTTCGCCCGTTTGTCCTCCCAAATAGAAATGAAAAATTAAACAGACCACACTCGGATGATCCCTAGCATCCCTGGCAAGTCATAATCAATATTCAGCCTACAACACGCCTGGACCTCAGGCCAACCCCCGAAACCGTGGGCTATAGCATACCAATTTGGCACAAAATTTCCCTGTTCATACCGTTTCACTCGTTTGTCCACTTAAATGTTCATAAAAAATTAAACGGACAACACTAGGATGATCCCCAAGCTCCCTGGCACTCCCCAATCAATTAACACCCCATATCACGCTTAGACCCCGGGCCACCCCCAAAACTGTGAGCTATAGGACACCGATTTGGTTCGAAAAAGCCCTGTTTGTGCATATGTCGCTCATTTGTCCCCCCAAATGTTCACAAAAAATTTAATGGACCACATTGGGACAATTCCCAACCTCCCTGGCAAGCCCCAATCTAATTTTGGCCAACAGCATGCCTGGACCCTAGGCACACCCCCAAAACAATGGGCTATAACACACCAATTTAGCTCAAAAATGCCCCGTTCGCGCAATTTCGCTCGTTTTTCCACCCAAATTGCAACAATAAATTAAACAAACCATACTGGGAAGATACACAACCTCCCTGTCATATCCCGGTCAGTTTTGGCCCACAGCACGCCCATACCCTGGGCCCACCTCTTAAACCATAGGTTATAGCACACTAATTTTGCCGAAAATACCCCGTTCGCGCTATTTCTCCTTTTTGTCCGTCAAAATGGCCACAAAATATTAAATCGAACACATTAGGATGATCCTCATCCTCCCTGGCATGCCTCGGTTATTTTATGACCCACAGCACGCTCGGACCCCAAGCCTACCCTCAAAACTGTCGGCTTTAGCAGATCAATTTTTTCCCAACAATGCCTCATTCGGGCAGTGTCGCCCATTTGTACACCCAAATGGTCATGAAAAATTAAACGGACCATGCTGGGATGATCCCAAACTTCCTCGACATACCTCAGTCAATTTTTGGCCCACAGCACACCCGGACCCTAGGCCCACCCTTAAAACCGTGGGCTATACTACACCGATTTTGCCCAAAAATGCTCCGTTCGCACTGTTTCGCTTGTTTGTCCACCCAAATGGCCACAAAAAATTAAACGAACCATACAGAGATGATCCCCAACTTCCCTGGCATATTTCGGTCGATTTTTCACCCACAGCACGCCCGGACCCTATGCCCAACTCCAAAACCATGGGCTTTTGTAGACCAATTTGACCAGAAAATGCCCCGTTCATGTCATTTTGCTTATTTGTCCAACCAAAAGGCCACAAAAAATTAAACAGACCACACTGGGATGATCCCCAACCTCCCTGTCATGCCCCAATCAATTTTAGGGCCACAACAAGCCAGGACCCTAGGCCCACCTCCGAAAATTGTGGGCTATAGAACACCGATTTTGCTCAAAAATTCCCCGTTCGCACCGTTTTGCACGTTTGTCTACCCAAATGGCCACAAAAATTAAACGGACCACATTGGAATAATCACCAACCTCCCTGGCATGCCTCGAGCAATTTTTGGACCACAAAATGCCTGGAACCCAAAGCCCACCCCCAAAACCGTGGGCTATAGCACATCAATTTAGCTATAAAATGCATCGTTTGCACTGTTTTGCCCGTTTGCCCACCCAAATGGCCATGAAAAATTAATCGGACCATAATGTGATGATCTCCAACCTCCCTGACTTATGCCGATCAATTTTAGATCCATAGCACTCACGTACCCTAGGCCTACCCTTAAAACCCAAGCTATAACACACCGATTTAGCCTGACAAAACCCCGTTCGTGCCGTTTAGCTCATTTGTCTACCCAAATGGAAACAAAAAGTTAAACGAACCACACTGGGATGATCCCCAACCTTCCTGGTATGCCTCGATTGGTTTTTGATTGAAAGCAGGCCCGGGCCATGGGCCCACCCCTAAAATTGTGGGCTATAGAACATCGATATCACCCTAAAATACCACATTCGTGCCGTTTTGCCCATTTGTCCACCCAAATGGCCACAAAAAATAAAACGGACCATACTGGGATGATCCCCAACCTCCGTGACACATCCCAGTTGATTTTAGTTCCACAGCGTGCTCGGACACCAGGTCCAACACCAAAAAAGTGGGATAAAACACACTAATTTGACTCGAAAATACGACGTTCGTGCCATTTCTCCTGTTTGTCCACCCAAATAGACACAGAAAATTAAACGGACCACACTGGGATGATACCCAACCTCCCAGCCACGCCTTGATCGGTTTTCGACAAATAGCACATCCAGATCCCAGGCCCACCCCCAAAATCGTGGGCTATAGCACACCGATTTGGCCTAAAAATGCCCCGTTCGCACTGTTTTGCCCGTTTGTCCACCAAAATGGCCACGAAAAACTAAACTGACCATACTGGGATGATACCCAGCCACTATGTCATGCCTTGATAAATTTTTGGACAATAAAATGCTTGAATCCCGAACCCACCCCCAAAACCGTAGGTTATAACGCACCGATTTTGCCCAAAAATGCCCCATTAGTGCTCGTTTCGCCCATTTTTACCACTAAATGACCACGAAAAATTAAACGGACCATATTGGGATGATCCCAAACTTCCTTGGCATACCTCAGTCGATTTTTGGCCCACAGCACGCCTGAACACTAGGTCCACTCCTAAAATCGTGGGCAATAGCACATCGATTTGGCCTAAAAAGGCCCCGTTCGCGCCGTTTCGCCTTCATTCCACCCAAATGGCCACAAAAAATTAAACAGACCACACTGGAATGATCTCCAACCTCTTTTGCACGCCCCGATCAATTTTTTTCCTACTACAGACCCGGACCTCGGGCCCACCCCAACACCGTGGGCTACATCACACCAATTTGGCCCAAAAATTCCCTATTTGCACTGTTTTTCCCTTTTGGCCCTCAGCACGCCTGAACCTCGAGCCCACCCCCAAAACCGTGGGCTATAGCATATCAATTTGGCCAAAAAATGCCTCGATTATGCCATTTTGCCTGTTTGTCCAGCCAAATAGCCAAGAAAAATTAAACGGACCACACTGGGACTATCTCCAAACTCCATAGCACGCCCTGGTGACTTTTTGTCCCATAGCACACCCAGATCCCGGGCCCACCCCCAAAACCGTGGAATATAGTACACAGATTTAGCCGAAAAATGCCCCATTTCTCCTGTTTGTGAACTTAAATGGCCACAAAAACTTAAACGGGCTATACAGGGATGATGCCCAACCTCTCTGGCATGCCTGGATCAATTTTTTGCCCATAGCAGGCCTATACCACGAGCCCACCCCCAAAACCGTGGTTTATAACACATCGATTTAGCCCGAAGATACCCCATTCGCGCCGTTTCGCCAGTTTGTACACCCAAATAGCCACAAAAAATTAAAAGGACCACACAAGGATGATCCCCAACCTTCCTGGCATGCCCCGATCAATTTTGGCCAACAGCACGCCCGAACCTCGGGCCTACCCCGAAAATCGTGGGCTATATAGCACACCGATTTTGGTCAAAAATGCTCCGTTCGCACCGTTTTGCCCGTTTGTCCACCCAAATGCCATGAAAAATTAAATGGACCACACTGTGATGATTCCCAACCTCCCTGGCATGCCCCAGTCAGTTTTTAGCCCACAACATGCCAGGACCTCGGGCCCACCCCTAAAACCGTGGGCTGTAGTGCAGTGATTTAGCCCAAAAATGCCCCGTTAGCGCCGTTTCACCCGTTTGTCCACTAAAATGGAAACAAAAAATTAAATGGACCACACTAGGATGATCCCCAACCTCCCAGGCACACCGCAATTAGTTTTTGACACATAGCACGCCCATACCCTAGGCCCACCCCCAAAATCGTTGGCTATAGCATACCAATTTGGCCCGAAAATGCCCCGTTCGCGCTATTTTGCCCGTTTGTCCACCCAAATGGCCACGAAAAATTAAACGGACCATAGTAGGAGGATACCCAACCTTCATGGCACACCCCAATAAATTTTTGGACAATAAAATGCTTGAACCCCAAACCCACCCTCAAAACCGTAGGTTATAACACACTGATTTTGCCCAAAAATACCCCATTTGTGCTTGTTTCGCCCGTTTTTCCCACTAAATGACCACAAAAATTAAACGAACCATACTGGGACGATCCCAAACTTCCCCGGCATACCTCGGTCAATTTTTGGCCCACATCACGCCCGAACCCTAGGCCCACTCCCAAAACCATGGGCTATAGCACACCGATTTGCTCTGAAAAGGCTCTGTTTGCTCTGTTTCGCCCATTTTTCCTCCCAAATGGCCACGAAAAATTAAACGGACCACACTGGGACAATCTCCAACCTTTTTGGCACGCCTCAATCAATTTTTTTCCCACTGCACACCGGACCTCGGGCCCACCCCTAACGCTGTGGTCTACATCGCACCGATTTAGCCCAAAAATACCCTATTCACATCGTTTCGCACGTTTTTCCACCCAAATGGCCACAAATATTGAAATGGACCACACTGCGATGATCTCAACTTCCCTGGCATGCCCCAATCAATTTTTGGCCCTCAACACACCTGAACCTCGAGCCCACCCCTAAAACCGTGGGCTATAGCACACTGATTTGGCCTAAAAATGCCTCGATCGCGCCGTTTTGCCCGTTTGTCTAGCCAAAATAGTCACAAAAAATTAAATGGAACACACTGGTACTATCTCCAAGCTCCCTGGCACACCTCGATGACTTTTCGGCCCATAGCACACCCGAACCCTGGGCCCACCCCCAAAACTGTGGAATATAGTACACCGATTTAGCCCAAAAATGTCCCGTTCATCCCATTTCTCTCGTTTGTTAACTTAAATGGCCACGAAAAATTAAACGGACTATACAGGGACGATCCCCAACCTCTCTTGCATGCCCCGGTCAATTTTTTGCCCATAACACGCCTGTACCCCGAGCCCACCCCTAAAACCGTGGTTTATAGCTCATTAATTTAGCCTGAAGATGCCCCGTTTGCATCGTTTTGCCAGTTTGTACACCCAAATAGCCACAAAAAATTAAAAGGACCACACTAGGATGATCCGCAACCTTCCTGGCATGCCCCGGTTAATTTTTGGCCCACAGCATGCCCGGACCTCGGGCCTACCCCCAAAATCGTGGGCTATAGCACACCGATTTTGGTCGAAAATGCTCCGTTCATACCGGTTTCCCCGTTTGTCCACCCAAATGCCATGAAAAATTAAATGGACTACACTGTGATAATTCCCAACCAACCTGGCATGCCCTGGTTAATTTTTAGGCCACAACACGCTAGGACCCTGGGCCCACCCCTGAAACCATGGGCTATAGCGTAGCGATTTAGCCCAAAAATGCCCCGTTAGCACTGTTTTGCCTATTTGTCCACAAAAACAGCAACAAAAAAATTAAACAGACTATACTGGGATGATCCTCAACAAACCTGGCATACCTCGGTCGATTTTTGGCCCACAGCACGCCCGAACCTCGAGTCTACTCCCAAAAAGGATATAACATACCTCTTTAGCTCGAAAATGCCCCGTTCGTGCCGTTTCACCCGTTTGTCCTCCCAAATAGTAATGTAAAATTAAACGAACCACACTAAGTTGATACCCAACCTCCCTGCCATGCCCCAATCTATTTTCAGCCCACAGCACGCCTGAAGCTTGGGCCCACCCCTGTAACCATGGGCTATAGCACACCAATTTTACCTAAAAATGCCCTGTTCTTGCCGTTTTGCCCGTTTGTCCATCCAAATGGCCACAAAAAATTAAATGGACCACATTGGGACGATCCTCAACCTCCCTGTGAGATAAGTACGACTATGAAGATCAACGTGTGTACAAGTGCACAAAATTATCATCCTAGGAATTTCAATGTTGAGACGTGAGATGGACCAAAGACAGCCAAAGACGCCCATTTTCTTATTTGCTACACTAGAGGGGTGCCCTTTGAAGGCTTTTCATTAAAGGGGCACTTTTGTCATTTTAAGTCTAAATTGTTATGTAATATAAATAGAACAAGATAGGTCTTTTGAGGCTTAGTTTATTATTGTTGTAAGTTTTAACATTTGAAACACCAAATTCCTCTCTCTACTTGAGGCAAATTGAAAATTGTAACAAGGATAGCAATTCAAAGGTGGAATCTCTTGTAATTGTTTGGTTTTGAGAAACCTTGGTGCTCGAGTGGTGGAATCCTCTCTTGTGTTATCGTAAGAGTTAGGTGTTCATGTGTGGAGGTGTTAAGGGTCTTAGAGTTGTATTTACACTTTGGTTACTAGGATTTACACCACCTTTGTCTAACTATCTATCCTTTTGATTGTTTTTATCTTGTAGTAGTTTGTATCTTGTGTTGTAAGCCGTGTGGTGTTGTCTTGTTATAACATTATTTTTTTTCTTCGTTGTTCATTATATTGTGTTTTAACTTAGATTGGTTTGATGATTTTGGTGTCACCAACACCTTGTAAACTTGTGAAACTCGTATTCTTGTTCTTGGCCGAAACTAGCTCTCAAAGGGTCCTCGGTTTGTGCCTTGTTGAATGGACTATTTTGGTGTCATTTCGTGAGTTCCTAGTCTCTCTCGTATCACCCTGGTATGCCCCGGTCATTTTTAGACCCACACCACGCTCGGACCCTAGGCCCACCCCTGAAATCTTCGGTTTTAGCACACTGATTTGTCATGAAATCGCCCCGTTCGCGCCATTTCATCCATTTGTCCTCCCAAATGGCCATGAAAAATTAAAGGAACCATACTGTGATGATCCCCAACTTCCTCGTCACACCCCGATCAATTTTTGGCCCACAACACGCCCGGACCCTAGGCCTACCCCTAAAATCGTGCGCTATAGCACACCGATTTGGCCCAAAAATACCCCATTTGCACCCCTTTGCCCATTTTTCTATCCAAATAGCCACAAAAAATTGAACAAACCACACTGGGACGATCTCCAACCTACTTGCCATGTTCCGGTTGATTTTCAGCCCACAGCACACCGAACCCCAGGCCCACCCCCAACACCATGGCCATGAAAAATTAAACGGACCATACTTGGATGATCACTAGCTTCCCTGGCAAGCTCCGGTTGATTTTTGGCCCACAGCATATACCACACCGATTTAGCCCAAAAATGCCTCGTTCACATCGTTTCACCTATTTGTCCTCCCAAATAGCCATGAAAACTTAAATGGACCAGACTGAGACGATTATCAACCTCCCTGGCACTCCCTAGTCGATTTTCAGCCCACAAAAAGACCATACCCCAGGCCAACCCCTAAAAGCGTGGGCTATAGCACATTGCTTTGGCTCAAAAATTCCCCGTTCGCAGCATTTCGCCCGGTTGTTAACACAAATGGCTATGAAAAATTAAACGGACCACACTAGGACGATCCCCAACCTTACTAGCACACCCCAGTAAATTTTTTGCCCACAGCATGCCTGGACCTAGAGGCTACCCCTGAAATCGTGGGCTATAGCTCACTGATTTAGCCTGAAAATGCCCCGTTTGCGCCGTTTTGCTCGTTTGTCCACCCAAATGGCCATGAAAAATAAAACGGGCCATACTGAGATGAACCCCAATCTCCCTGGCATTCCCTGATTAATTTTTGGCCAATTGCATGCCCGAACTTCTGGCCCACCCCAAAATTGTGGGCTATAGCACACCAATTTGGCTCGAAAATGGTATGTTCGCGCCGTTTTACCCGTTTGTCCACCCAAATGACCATGAAAAATTAAAAGGACCACACTGGGATGATCCCTAACCTCCTTGGCACGCCTAAGCCAATTTTTGGCCCACAGCACGCCCGAACCTTGGGCCAACCGCTAAAACCGTAGGCTATAGCACACTGATTTGACTTGAAAATGCATCGTTCGCGCCTTATTTCCCATTTTTCCACCTAAATGTCCACGAAAAATTAAACAGACAACACTAGGATGATCCCCAACCTCCTTGCTATGCCTCGATCATTTTTTGGCCCATGGCACGCCCGAACCTCGGGCTCACCCCCAAAACCGTAGACTATAGCACATTGATTTGGCCGAAAAATGGCCCGTTCATGCCGTTTTGCTTGTTTTTCCACTGAAATAGCCACAAAAAATTAAAAGGACCACATTGAGATGATCACTGCCTCCATGGCACACCCCGATCAATTTTTTGCCCACAGCACACCCGGACCTCGGGCCCATCCCTAAAACTGTGGGCTAAAGCACACTGATTTGGCCCAAAAATGCCCCGTTTGTCCAGTCAAATAGCCACGAAAAATTAAATTGACCATACTAAAATGACCCCCAACCTCTCTGGCACACCCTCTCCTCGGGCCCAACCCCAAAATGGTGGGTTACAGTACACTGTTTTGGCCTGAAAATGCCCCTTTCGTGTAATTTCGCCTATTTGTCCACCCAAATGTCCAAAAAAAATAATACGAACCACAGTGGGACGGTCTGCAAACTCCCTGGAATGTATCGGTTGATTTTAGGCCCACATCATACCCGGACCCTGGGCCCACCCCAAAACCGTGGGCTATATAGCACATTAATTTACCTTTAAAATGCTCCGTTCGCTATGTTGCGCCTATTTGTCCGCCCAAATGGCCATAAAATATTAAACGGACCATACTAAGATTATCCCCAACCTCCCTGGAACACCCCGATCAATTTTTCACCTACAACAAGCCCGGACTCTAGGCCAACCCCCAAAGCGTGGGCTATAGCACATCGATTTGGCCCAAAAATTCCCCATTTGCACCGTGTCGCTCGTTTGTCCACCCAAATGGCAACAAAAAATTAAACGGAATATACTGGGATAATCCCTAACCTCCCTGGCACACTTTGGTTAATTTTCAACACACAGAACACCCAGACCCCGGGGCCACCCCCGAAATCATGGGCTATAGCTCACCGATTTGGCCTAAAAATGCCCTGTTCGTGTCGTTTTGCCTGTTTCTCCACCTAAATAGCCACAAAAAATTAAATGGGCCACACTGGGGTGATTCTCAACCTCCCTGTCATGCCTCGGTCGATTTTTGGCCCATAGCATGCCTGGACCCCTGGCCCACCGCCAAAACCGTGGGCTATAGCACACCAATTTGGCCAAAAAATGTGACGTTTGAGCCATTTTCCCCATTTATCCACTCAAATGACCAAAAAAATTAAATGGACCATACTAGGATGATCACCAACCTCCCTAGTACACCCTGGTCTATTTTTGGCCTATAGCACGCCCGAACCCTAGTCCCACCCCTAAAATCGTCGGGTATTGCACATCGATTTGGCCTAAAAATGAACCGTTTGCCCCGTTTTGCCTGTTTGTGCACCCAAATGTCCATGAAAAATTAAACGGACCACACTAGGATGATACCCAACCTACCTGGCATACCTCGATCATTATTTAGCCCAGGACAACCCAAACCCCGGGCCCACCCTCAAGACCATGGGCTATAGCACACCTATTTAACCAAAAAATGCCCCGTTCGCACTATTTCGCCCGTGTGTCCACCAAAATGGTCACAAAAATTTAAATGAACCATACTAGCAAGATCCCCAACCTCCCTGGCACACCCCGGTTGATTTTTGGCCCACAACACGCCTGAAACCCAAGCCCACACCCAAAATCATGGGAAATAACACACCGATTTAGCCCAAAAATACCTAGTTCTTGTTGTTTCGCCCGTTTGTCCACCCAAATGGCCAAGAAAATATAAAAGGACCACACAAGGATGATACCTAAACTCCTTGGCATGCGTCAGTCGATTTTCAGCCCATGACACGCTTAGATCCTGGGCCCACCCCAAAAATTGTGGGCTATAGCGCATCGATTTAGCCTGAAAATGACTCTTTCGTACCGTTTCACCCGTTTGGCCACCCAAAAGGCCACAAAAAAATTAAAAAGACCATACTAGGATGATCCCCAACCTCCCTAGAATGTCTCGATCAATTTTTGGCCCGCAGCACGCCATGACCTCGCACACCGATTTGGCCTGAAAATGCCTCGTTCGCACCATTTTGCTCCTTTGTCCATCCAAATGGAAATGAAAAATTTAACAGACCTTACTGAGATAATGCTCAGCCTCCCTGGAAAGCCTCGATCGATATTTGCCCCACATCACGCCCGGAACTCGGGCCCACCCCCAAAATCGTGGGCTATAGCCCACTGATTTGGCACGTAAATGCCCTGTTCGAGCCGTTTCACTTGTTTGTCCACTTAAATGGCCATGAAAAATTAATCAAACCACACTGGGATGATCCCCAACCTCCCTGGCACACCCTGATCGATTATCGGCCCAACACCTTGTTAACTTGTGAAACTCGTATTCTAGTTCTTGGCCGAAACTAGCTCTCAAAGGGTCCTCGGTTTGTGCCTTGTTGAGTGGACTGTTTTGGTGTCATTTCATGTGTTCCTAGTCTCTCTCGTATCATCCTGGCATGCCCCGATGATTTTTATACCCACAACACACCCAGGCCCCAAGCTCACCCCCGAAATCATTGATTTTAGCACACTGATTTGTCCCGAAATCGCCTCGTTCGCTTTGTTTTACCCATTTGTCCACCCAAATGGCCATGAAAAACTATACGGACCATACTGTGATGATCCCCAACTTCCCCATCACACCCCGGTCGATTTGTGGCCCATAGCACACCCGGACCCTAGGCCTATCCCCAAAACCGTGGCCTATAGCACATCGATTTGGCCCAAAATGCTCCATTCACTCTATTTCGCCTGTTTGTCCACCCAAATGGCCACAAAATATTAAACGGAACATATTGGGATGATCTCCAACCTCTCGGCCATGTATCAATCATTTTTTAGCGCACAGCACGCGCAGACCCCCAGCCCACCCCTAAAACTGTGGTATATAGCACACCAATTTAGGCCAAAAATGCCCCATTCTCATTGTTTTGCCCGTTTGTCCACCCAATTGGCCACAAAATTTAAACGGATCATACTGATATGATCCCCAACCTCCTTAGCACACCCCGGTCGATTTTTGGCTCCCATCACACCCGCACCCGAGCCTACCCCAAAAAACTGTGGGCTATAGCACACTGATTTGGCCTGAAAATGCTCCGTTCACACCGTTTCACCCCGTTTGTCAACCTAAATGGCCATGAAAAATTAAACGGACTATACTGGGATGATCCTAACCTCCCTATCATGCCCTGATCAATTTTGAATCAACAACACGCCTAGACCCTGGGCCCACCCCTAAAATCGTGGATTATAGCACACCTATTTAGCCTGAAAATGCCCCATTCGTGCCATTTCACCCGTTTGTACATCCAAATGGCCACAAAAAATTAAAAGGACCACACTAGGATGATCCCCAACCTCCCTGGCACGCCTTGGTCAATTTTTAGCCCACAATACGCCCGGACCCCAAGCCCACCCCCGCAATCGTGGGCTATACCACACGAATTTAGCTCGAAAATGCCCCATTCACACCGTTTTGCTCGTTTGTCCACCCAAATGGCCACAAAAAATTAAATGAACAGCACTGGGATGACCCCCAGCCTCTCTGTCTCATCTCGATTGATTTTCGGCCCGCATCATACTCGAACCTCTGGTTCACCCCCAAAAAAGATATAGCACATCAATTTAGTCTGAAAATACCCCGTTCGCGCCGTTTTGCCCGTTTTTCATCCCAAATAACCATAAAAAATTAAACAGGCCACACTAGGATGATCCCTAACCTCCTTGGTATGCCTCGATCGATTTTCATACCACAGAACACTCGGACCCCGGGCCCACCCCTGAAACTGTGGGCTATAGCTCACTGATTTGGCCTGAAAATACTCCGTTCGCACCGTTTCTCCTGATTGTCAACCCAAATGGTAATGAAAAATTAAACGGACCATACTGGGAGATCCCTAATCTCCCTGGTATGCCCCAGTCGATTTTTGGCCCACAGCACACCCGAACCTCGGGCCCACCCCCAAAATTGTGGGCTATAGCACACCAATTTAGCATGAAAATGCCCCGTTCATGCTGTTTTGCCTGTTTGTCCACACAAATAGCCATGAAAAATTAAACGAACCACACTTGGAGGATACCAAACCTCCTTGGAATGTCCCGGTCAATTTTTGTACCACAGCATGCCCGAATTTCGGGGCTACCCCCGAAACCGTGGGCTATAGCATAGCGATTTAGTCCGAAAATGTCCCGTTCGTGCCGTTTTGCTTGTTTATCAACCCAAATGGTCATAAAAAGTTAAACGGACCACACTAGGATGATCCCCAACAACCCTGGCATACCCTGATTGATTTTTAGCACTCAGCATGCCCGAACCCCTAGCCCACCCCGGAAACCGTGGGCTATACCACATCGATTTGGCCCAAAAATGTCTCGTTCACGCCGTTTCTCCCGTTTGTGCAGTTAAATGGTAACAAAAAATTAAACGAACCATACTAGAACGATCCCCAACCTCCATGACACGCTCCGGTAAATTTTTGACCCATAGAACGCTTGGAACCTGGGCGTACCCCCAAAACCGTGGGTTATAGTACATCGATTTTGCCTGAAAATGCCCTGTTCGCACCGTTTCGCTCGTTTGTCCATCCAAATAGCCACAAAAAAATAAATGGACTATACTGGGTTGATACCCAACCTCCCTGTCATGCCCCAGTCAATTTTCAGCCTACAACACGCCCGGACTCTAGGCCAAACCCAAAATCGGTGACTATAGCACACCGATTAGGCCCAAAAATGCCCCATTGGGGCCATTTCACCCGTTTGTTCACCCACATGGCCACAAAAAATTTAAAAGACCACACTATGATGATACCTAACCTCCCTAAAATGACCAAGTCAATTTTTGGCCCACAACACGCCCGGACCCCAGGCCCATCCCCAACACCGTGGGCTATAGCATATCGATTTGGCATAAAAATGTCCCATTCGCACTATTTTGCTCGTTTGTCCACCCAAATAGCCACGAAGAATTAAACGGGACACACTGGAATGATCCCCAACGTCCATGGAATACCACGATTAATTTTTGGCCCTCAGTACGGCTGAACCCCAAACCCATCCCAAAACAATGGGCTATAGCATATCGATTTCGCCTAAAAATGCCCCGTTCGCGCCGTTTCCCTCATTTGTCCACCCAAATGGCCACAAAAAATTAAATGGCCCACACTGGGATGATCACCAACCTCCCTGGCATGCCCCGGTCTCTTTTCGGCCGAGAGCACACCCGAGACCACCCGAAAAACCGTGGATTCTAGCACACCAATTTGGCCTAAAAATGTTCTGTTCGCACCGTTTCGCCCGTTTGCCCACCTAAATGGCCACAAAAAATTAAACGGAGTATACTAGGATGATGCCCAACCTCCCTGGCATGCCCTGATAAATTTTTGGCCAACAACAGGCCCGAACCCTGAGCCCACCCCCAAAACCGTGGACTACAGCACACCGATTTAGCCCGAAAATGCCCCGTTCACTTCATTTTTCCCATTTATCCACCCAAATTGCCATGAAAAATTAAACGGACCACACCAGGATGATACCCAACCTCCTTGGCATGCCCCGGTCAATTTTTGAACAACAACACGCTCAGACCCTGGGCCCACCCACGAAACCATGTGTTATAGCACACCAATTTGGCTCAAATATTCCCTGTTCTCATTGTTTTACCCATTTGTCCACCCAAATGGCCACAAAAAATTAACCAGACCACACTAGGATGATCCCTAACCTCCCTGGCATGTCCCGATTAAATTTTGGCCCACAGCACACCCGAATCTCGGGCCCACTCTCAAAAAGTCTATAGCAGACTAATTTAGCTTGAAAATGCCCCGTTCACGTAGTTTCTCCGGTTTGTCAACCCAAATGGCCATTTAGCCTGAAAATGCCCCGTTCATGTAGTTTCTCCGGTTTGTCAACCGAAATGGCCATGAAAAATTAAACGGACCACACTAGGACGATCCCCAACCTCCCTAGCATAGCCCGATCGGTTTTCAATCCAGAGCAAACCTGGACCTCGGTCCCACCCCCAAAATTGTGGGCTATAGCACACCGATTTCGCTCATAAATGCCCCCTTCGCACCGTTTCACCTGTTTGCCCACCCAAATGGTCACGAAAAATTAAACGGACCATACCGGGATGATCCCCAACCTACCTGGAAAACCCTGATCAATTTTTGGCCAACACCACGCCCAGACCAAGGGATCACCCCCAAAAACGTGGGCTAGAGCACATGATTTGGCTCGAAAATACCCTGTTTGTATTGTTTCACCTGTTTTTCCACCCAAATAGCCACAAAAATTAAACGGATAACACTGGGATGATCCCCAACAACCTTGGCAAAACCCTAATCAATTTATAGCCCTCAGCATGCTCGAACCTTGGACCCACCACAAAACTGTGGGCAATAGCACACCGATTTGGTCCGAAAATGCCCCGTTCTTGCCGTTTCGCCCGTTTATCCATCTAAATGGCCACAAAAAATTAAACGGACCATAATAGGATGATATTCAAGCTCCTAGGCATGAACCGATCAATTTTCCGTCCATAGTTTGCCTGGACCCCGGGCCCACCCCAAAATCTTAGGCTATGGCACTCTAATTTAGCCCGAAAATGCCCCATTCTCGCCGTTTTGCACGTTTGTCCAACCAAATGGCCACAAAAATTTAAAAGGACCATACTGAGAGGATCCCCAACCTCCTTAGCATACCCCAGTCGATTTTTGCCCCCTAGCACGCTCGGAACCTGAGCCCACCCCCAAAACCGTGGGCTATATAGCACACTAATTTGGCTCGAAAATGCCCTATTCGCACTGTTACGACCGTTTGTCTACCGAAAATGGCCCTAAAAATTTTAACAGACCACATTTGGATGATCCCCAACCACCCTGGCATGCTCAGATCAATTTTCAGCTCACAGCACGCCCAGACCCTACGCTTATCCCCGAAATCATAGGCTATAGCACACTGATTTGGCCCGAAAATGCCCCGTTCGCGCCCTTTCGCCCATTTGTCCACCCAAATGGCCATAAAAAATTAAACGGACCATACTAGGATGATGCACAACCTCCCTGGTATGCCCCGATCAATATTTGGCTCACCGCACGCCCAGACCCTGGGCCCACCCCAAAAAACTATAGATAATAGCACACTAAAATGGCCCAAAAATGCCCTGTTCGCGCTGTTTTGCCAGTTTGTCCGCCCAAATGACCACGAAAAATGAAACGGACCATACTAGTATTATCCCCAAACTCCTTAGCAAAGCCGATTAATTTTTATCCCACAGCATGCCCGGACATTGGGACCACCCCCAAAAAGTCTATAGCACACCGATTTAGCTTGAAAATGCCCCATTCACGCTGTTTCTCTGGTTTGTACACCCAAATGGCCATGAAAAATTAAATGCACCATACTGGGACGATCCTCAACCTCCCTGGCATAGCTCGATCGATTTTCAGCCCACAGCACACCCAAACCCCGGGCCCACCCCTAAAACTATGGGCTATAGCACACTGATTTTGCCCATAAATTCCCCCTTCACAGCGTTTCACCTGTTTGCGCACACAAATGGTCACGAAAAATTAAACGGACCATACCAGGATGATCCCCAACCTACCTAGCATACCCTGATCGATTTTTATCACACACCACGCCCGAACCATGGGCTCACCCCCAAAAATGTGGGCTATAGCTCACCGATTTAGCCAAAAAATATCCCGTTCGCATCATTTCACCTGTTTGTCTACCCAAATGGCCACAAAAAATTAAACGGACCACACTAGGATCATACCCAACAACCCTAGCAAAACCCAAATAAATTTTTGGCCCTCAGCATGCTTGAACCCTGGGCCAACCTCTAAAACTGTGGGCTATAGCATACCGAATTAGTCCAAAAATTCCCCGTTCATGCCGTTTCGCTTGTTTATCTATCTAAATGGCCACAAAAAATTAAATAAACCATACTGGGATGATCTTCAACCTCCCATGCATTACCCGATCAATTTTTGGCCCACAGTTTGCCCGGACCCCGGGCCCACCCCAATACCATGGGCTATAGCACTCTAATTTAGACCAAAAATTCCTTGTTCTTGTCGTTTTGCCCGTTTGTCCAACCAAATGGCCACAAAAATTTTAAAGGACCATACTGGGATGATACCCAACCTCACTGGCATGCCCCGGTCAATTTTTACCCCCAGCATGCTCGGACCCCGAGCCCACCCACAAAACTGTGGGCTATAGCACACCATTTGGCTCGGAAATGCCCCATTCACACCGTTACGGCGGTTTATATTTCGAAAATGGACCTAAAAATTTTAACAAACCACATTGGGATGATCCCCAACTACCCTGGCATGCTCCTGTCAATTTTTAGCTCACAGCCCGCCCGGACCCCGAGCTTATCCCTAAAACCATGGGCTACAACATACTAATTTGGCCCAAAAATGCCTCGTTCATGCATTTTTGCCCATTTGTCCACCCAAATGTACATAAAAAATTAAACGGACCATACTAAGATGATGGACAACCACCCTGGCATGCCCCGGTCAATATTTAGTTCACCGTATGCCCAGACCCTGGGCCCACGCCAAAAACCATGGGCTGTAGCACACCGATATAGTCCAAAAATACCATGTTCGCGCTGGTTTGCCCGTTTGTCCACCCAAATAACCAAGAAAAATGAAACGGACAATAATAGGATTATACCCAAAATCCTTAGCATGCCCTGATCAATTTTTAGCCCACAGCATGCCTGGACCTCGGGCCCACCCCCAAAGAGTCTATAGCACACCGATTTAGCCTGAAAATGCCCCGTTCACGCCGTTTCTCTGATTTTTCCACCAAATGGCCATGAAAAATTAAACAGACCACACTAGGACAATCCCCAACCTCCTTGGCATAGCCCAATTAATTTTTGGCCCACAGCACACCTTGACCCTGGGCCCACCCCAAAAAGTATGGGCTATAACACATCGATTTCACCCATAAATGCCCCCTTCGCAGCGTTTCGCCTGTTTGCCCACCCAAATGGTCACAAAAAATTAAATGGACCATACCAGGACGATCCCCAACCTACCTGGCATACCCTGATTAAATTTTAGTCCATATCACGCCCGAACCATGGGGTCACCCCCGAAAGTGTGAGCTATAGCACACTGAATTAGCCCAAAAATACCCTGTGCTCATCGTTTCACCTTTTTGTCCACCCAAATAGCCACAAAAAATTAAATGGACCATATTGGCGTGATCCCCAACAACCCTGGCAAAACACCAATCAATTTTTGGCCCTCAGCATGCCCGGACCCTAGGCCCATCCCAATTTGGTTTGAAAATGCACCGTTTGTGCCGTTTCGCCCGTTTATCCATCCAAATGGCCACAACAAATTAAACGGACCATACTGGGATGATCTTCAACCTCCCAGGTATGCCCCGGTCGATTTTGGGCCTCCAATTCACCCGGACCCCAGGCTCACCCCAAAATCGTGTGCTATAGCACTTCAATTTAGCTCGAAAATGCCTCGTTCTTGCTGTTTTACCCGTTTGTCCAACCAAATGGCCATAAAAATTTAAAAGGACCATAGTTTGTGGATCCCTAACCTCCCTGGCATGCCTCGATCAATTTTCGCCCCCAGCACACTCGGACCCCGACCCCACGATCACCCCCAAAACCGTAGGCTATAGCACACCAATTTGGCTCGAAAATCCCCCATTCGCACTGTTACGGCCATTTGTCTATCGAAAATTGCCCTAAAAATTTTAACAGACCACATTGGGATGATCCCCAACCACTCTGGCATGCTCCGGTCAATTTTTAGCTCACAGCACGCCCAGACCCCGGGTTCAGCCTTGAAACCATGGGCTATAGCACACAGATTTGGCCAAAAAATGCCCCGTTCGCACCCTTTCGCCTGTTTGTCCACCCAAATGGCCATAAAAAATTAAACGGACCATACTAGGATGATGTAAAACCTCCCTGTCATGCCTCGGTCAATATTTGGCTCACCGCATGCCTAGACCCTGGGCCCACCCTAAAAAACTATGGGCTATAGCACACCGATATGGCCCAAAAATGCCCTGTTCGCGCTGTTTTGCCCGTTTGTCCGCCCAAATGACCACGAAAAATAAAATGGACCATTATAGGATTATCACTAAACTCCTTAGCATGCCCCAATAAATTTATAGCCCACAACATACTCGGACATCGAGCCCACCCCTAAAAAGTCTATCGCACACCGATTTAGCCTGAATATGCCCCGTTCATGCCGTTTCTCCGGTTTGTACACCCAAATGGCCATGAAAAATTAATGAACCATACTGGGATGATCCTCAACCTACCTGGCATGGATCGATTGATTTTTGACCCACAGCACACCTGCACCCTGGGCCCACCCTAAAAACTATAGGGTATAGAACATCGATTTCGCCCATAAATGTCCTCTTCGCAGCATTTTGCCTGTTTGCCCACCCAAATGGTTGCAAAAAATTAAACGAACCATACCGAGATGATCCCCAACCTACTTGGCATACCCTAATCCATTTTCATCCCACATGACGTCTGTACCATGGGCTCACCCTTGAAAACATGGGTTGTAGCATACCGAACCACACTGGGATGATTCCCAACAACCCTGGCAAAACCCTAATCAATTTTTGGCCCTCAGCATTCTCGAATCCTGGGCACACCCCCAAAGAAGGCTACCTGCACAAGTCCAACAGGTAGCCATTAAACCTCTGTTCCGACAGGGTTTAGATATCCCTGTCTGTGCTATCCTAAGAGATGCTCGTCTTTTGAATTTTGACGATTCACTCTTAGGGGTAATTCAAAGTAACCTCGCCGACGGCCCGGTCTACTTTAACTGTTACCCGAATTTCTCGGTTGATATAAACGATCCTAACATCATGGATGTTTTAACACTGAATGTTAAAACAAAAAACATGAATAGTAAGGACAATACCCGAGAAATAGCGATCATATACCGCGTATATTATCGCCTTATGGGTACTACCCTAGCCCCCAAGGCTAGATTCACGAGCCCTAAAGGGGTCACCACCCTAATGGAAGCAAACAAAGATCGTAGCACAGTCTTTGTTCCTAAGGCTCTAGTGTGGGATGATATCTTACACAGCAATGATTGGCACTTCGAGGCTATCACTCGTCCCACGCGAACTTATTCCGAACGATCCCAGATTGAAAGGATCATCCAACACCCAGATGGATCTATAGACCTGAAATTTCTCGGGCTCGATCCATCGCGACTCTCTTCCTCTCGTCGCTCGGTTTCTACTTGTGCCTCTTCTTCCAAACCCCTGGAGGAGCAAGAAGTACAAGAAGTACAAGGAAACAATGACAAGGGAACAATCAGAGGAGTAGACTACTCTGGTTCAGTCCCAAAGGTTTATTACCAACACACGAAGGTTAACGAACCTGAAAATCTTTATGAACCAGGAAGTCCTTCGGCCTCCGAAATGGCTCCTCCTCATAAGGTCAGAACTGACCCTAGTCTCTTCGTTATCAAAACTGATAATGAGGAATACGTCCCCGATCTCCAGGCCTTAAAGGCCCTATGGAATCATCCACAAGACGCTCTCAAACGAAAATGGTACGGAAGTACCTACTCCGCTGAGGAACAAAAGGAGTTTGGTAGGCTATGGATAGCCGACATGAAAAGACTCCGTTGCGATTTGGAATTCTTCTTCTGGTTTGAAAAGACTGGCAGGATAGAAAACCAAACTGATTCCCTCAACGTTATAGTTACCAAATGGTATACTCAACGCAACACAGTAGTAGAATCTACAACCCCTCCTTTAGAAGGACTTAACATTTCTTACTCCAACGAAATCATAAAGGCCTCGCCTTTTAAGACTAAATCCGAACGAGGCACAATGACGCCTCAATGTAAAGATCTTGATAGAATAATTGAGCAAAACAATTATACAAATCAAGTTCTTCACACCATTTCTCAGCAGATCGAAGATACCAAGAGCGCTCCTCTTTCTGCTCCTTTACCGGTTAAAAGCACTTCAAGCTCTAAGCCTCTTTCAAATCCTATCTTTAAGCTCCCAGAGTTTCATAAGGATAGGTTTCCAAACCTCAATGATGATTTCAAGTTGTCTGAACAAATTCTGGAAAAGATTAACTCTAAACTCACCAAGTTTAAGATCTCTCAAGAGCCTTCTAGCTCAAAAAACTCTTCTAGCCCTCCAGATAGAAACTCTCTCTCTAAACTGACTAGTGATCGGTTTTCAACTAGAAAAAACTATTATCGAAAACCTTCTCCCCCCGACGTCCAGTTCGAGGAAAATCCCTACCTCTCTACATCTAATCATGATGGACGAGGTATCACCGAATGGAATATTGATGGTCTGGCTGAGCATCAGATCTACAATAAACTCCATGAGATAGCTGTAGCCATCACGGCCTACAAAATCAAAGGTTCCTCCGACAAAGGTGCCGCCACCATGATTGTCTCGGGTTTTACCGGTATGATCAAACACTGGTGGGACAATTATGTCTCTGAAGAAGAGAAGAACCTCATTTACAACGCCACAGTTCTTGAACAAGTGGCCCGAACAGTCAATGGTCAAGAAACCTTAGTTCAGGAAGCACAAGAAGACGCCTGTGCAACCCTTCTCTATCATATAGCTAGACATTTTGTAGGAGAACCAAAACTCTTCCAAGATAGGAGTCTAGAAATCCTCAACAATCTTCGTTGTAAAAACCTTGCAGATTTTAGATGGTATAAGGATACCTTCCTGGTTAAAGTTATGATCAGACCTGACTGCAATAATGACTTCTGGAAAGAAAGATTCATCAGTGGACTTCCCCCATTATTCGCAGATAAAGTCTGAACCAAGCTTAAGGATAGATTTGAGGGTCAAATTCCTTACAGCATTCTTACCTACGGAGACTTAGTAAGCTTCATCACCACTACGGGTATAGAACTCTGCACAGACCTCAAGCTTAAGCAACAACTTAAGCAGAACAGTAAATATGGTCTGACTACCTTCTGTCACGACTACGGCTTTACTGATCTCAATGACGGTAAAAGACATAAGAGGATGTCCTCTAAGCGTCACAAAAGGTCTTACCCAAGAAGGAAGACTTCCTATAAGGAATCAAATTCCTATAAGGAGTCGAGCAAGCCTCGCCGAAAATCTAGACGAAAGTCGACAGCAAAATCTAAAGACACTTGCTGGACTTGTGGGAAAACCGGCCATAGAGCAAAAGACTGTACCTCAGGCAAAAAGAAAAAGATCAATTCGCTTGAGCTAACAGAAGAAACCAGAGAAAAACTTTTCTCTATTATGGAAGATCTTTCTGAAGCTTCTGACTCTTATTCCTCCTCCGAGGATGAATACAGCGATGAAGATTACATCAACGCCGCTTACGAGTCTGATAGTTCCCAGTCCGGGCAAGATTGCGAGTGTAATGGCACTTTCTGTACTTGCTCCAGAAAAATTATCAATGTCATTACAGACAAACCAAAAGAAGTACTGTTTGACATTATTGAACATATTCATGACGACGAGCTTAGAAACAAGTATCTTCAAGAACTCAAACGCCTTATGCTTTCCCGCGAAGAAGGCACCTCCTAACCAAAACCTATTATTCAGCCCTTTTCCATGAAAAAAGTAATGGCTAAATTTAATACTTCTTCCGAACCTTCGGTAGCAGATCTAAAAGGCGAAATCTCCACCTTAAAGGGAGAAATCAAGAGCCTTAAACTTCGACTTGATCAAGTAGAACTACATGTTCTAACAGAACAAGTCTTACAATTAGCCTCACCAAAAGCTCTTCCTCCCACTTCTCCACCTCCTCACATCAGCCTTCCGACTGATCATCTCCAGGAACCCATTTCTTTCCCAGGTGAAGAAAACCCTGCCATTCCTTCCACCTCCACGACGGTAGCAGCTATTAAGGCCTACAGTGAACACATTGTAGTCAATATTGTTATTGACAATGACTTTGTACTAAACAAAGTTGCTCTCTTCGACACAGGAGCCGACAGTAACTGTATTGTCAAAGGCTTTGATACCAAGATAACGGATCGTGAGTATTAACCGTGAGTATTAACCCCTAAAACACTTAAATTTGTAGAGTAAGCAATATGAAATAAAAGAAAGATTAGCAAAACTTACAAGTTTTATTTATGAAAACATGAAAGCAAAACAAGAGACAGTATTACAAGAGAGATTGGACAAGGAGAATTTCTTAGTGGGCAAAATTTCTGAATGCCTTCTCTAGAGGAATTCTAAGTCCTTAAATAGACTTCATAAGCTAAAGAGATGATTACATCTGGACGGCTTAGATTTTGCCGACACTTACAATGCTTTAAAAGAACTTTTTCAAAAGCTGCTTTTCCAAAAGCTGCAGAGATTCCTTTTTAGTGGGTTTTGCTTTTTATAAAGCAAAAGTGGTAGCCTTCTTTAGGAGACAGATGGGGTCCCTTGATTCCAATCAAGAATAGTGACGTTCCTTTCTTAGAGATAATTCTGGCTCTATGAACCTCTATCTCTTAAGAGAGGTAGGTTTCCTATTCATCATAGGGATCGAGGTAGGCCATTGCTATTCCTTTTGGATTAAGCATATCGCCATTATCTTCACTGCTTCCTGTAGATGAAGCTTCAGCAATTAGCTGGAGTAATTCTTCAGCATTTGTAGATGTGTCTGGACTGTCTAAATTGGCTAGAGCCTACTTCAGTTTTTCTTTAAGTGCCTTCTTGCTCATAGAAGGACTTGAAGTAGCTGCTGCAATTTTACTCTTGTCCGGAGTTGTTTTAGATGCTGGAGTCTTCGGGGTCCATCCTTTAATCTTAATTTCTTTGGAGAAATATTGAATCCTGTGCTGTTCTGCTTTTGAGAAATTCCAGGATATAATATAAGAGATCCGTTTTTTAATAAAATATTTGCACATTTGAATGTGCTTAGGTAAGGTGGAGCATCCTTCCTCGACTAAGAAGTCTGGAAGTCGATTAAGGAATTGCTGAGGAAGGACTTCTTTAGTTCCTCCGTAACAAGTCCACCATTCATAAAACTATCTTGGGACGATGGCATCTACCATGGCGGGACAATATTTTACAAACCATGTATGTCCTGGACGAACAAATAAGAAATTAAACCAGGCTGACTTATAGTCATACCAATTGTACGTCTGTGGCCTGTGTGGCATGGATAGAGCAATAGGGGTGTGTAGATGGTCTACAAACCAGTTAAAAGGGGTTAATACCCTTTTGATCGTAAATTTAGAGTAGTTGATATAATCTGGATTGCGTTCATCCATTGAATGTTCGACTTCAATAGAGTCGGTATCTACCAATATGGCTTCATAAAATCTTCTGGTTTTAAGGGGATCTTCTGTGTCCACAAAATTGTTATTAGTATATACTGGTTTTGCCAGTTGATTGAGGGGATATCCTTCATAGGCCTTGTCGAGGGCGAGGATTGGCATGACGTTGGTAGTGATGAATTTAAATTCTTCTTTAGAAGGAGATGGTGGCGTTGGTTTGGCCACCGTAGGATTGACTGCTTGGGCGAAGGTCTCTGGGGCCTTCATTGCATAGCTCTGCTTAGTCTGTATTGAAGAAGAAGCAGCAGATGAACCTTTGTCTAAGGGTTGGTTGGTTTTAAGATCTACCAATTTGGATGGCAGTGGTGGTGAAAGTTTAGGAAATTGGAGTTCCGTCAGTGCAGAATATCTGTTTTGAGATTGCATTTCTGTCTTGAGAGTTGGTCTTTGGGGGACCGTTGGCCTCAATGGGTTTGAGGTTGCTGCAGGGGTGTCAAATGGTCTTGCCATTTTAGATTGTTCTTGTTTGGGGCTTGCCCCTAGGGTTGTGGGTCTCATGGCCCTGCAAAAATTCTCTTGTTAGAAAATCAGGAAGGGAATTATGTTCACCTTTTATAAATTCGATTTGAAAATCAAAGCTAGATAGGAGAGCCTGCCATCTAGCAAATATTTGTTTTGAAACAAGGTTTTTAACATCCTTTTGTAAAATTTCTTTGGCAGATTTACAATCGACCCGTAAAAGAAATTCTTTATTGATAAGATCATCCTGAAATTTGGTGATACATAGCACTATAGACAAAACTTCTTTTTTGACAGTGCTGTAATTTGTCTGGGCAGAGTTCCATACTCCCGAGGTGAATCGAACTAATTGTTCCGAGGAATTATCATCTACCTTTTGCTTCAGAATACCTCCATACCCTATATTTGAAGCATCGGTTTCTACAATCATGAAGGCATCAGGATTGGGAATACCTAGACATGGGAGATTCTTAACTAGGGATTTGACCTTTATGACAGCATTGGTTTGGGTAGAACTCCAAGGGACTGGGTTTTTTCTAAGACGCTGATAAAGGGGCTCACAGACCTGCCTAATATTGGGGATAAAATCCGCTACATAATTAAGGCTTCCTAGGAACCTTTGGAGCTGAGTTTTATCAGTGATTTCGTTAGGAAATTTGGTAGAGAACTCGATGGCCCTACAAATTGGTTTCTGACTTCCCTGGTGCAAATCTTGACCTAAAAAGCGGATGGAAGTTTGAAAGAGCTTCATTTTTTTAGCACTCACAACTAGGCCATTTAATTTTACAATCTTAAAGAAAGTATTGAGGTGTTTAAAATGAGAATCAATGTTATCAGAAAAAACTAAAACCTCGTCAATGTAAACAATGGTCATGTAAGAATAATCATTAAAAATGTTATTCATAATATTTTGAAATTCTGAGGGAGCATTTTTAAGCCCAAAAGGTAAAACGTTCCATTCGTAGTGTCCAAAAGGGACATTGAAGGCCGTTTTATATTTATCTTTTTCAGCAATTTGTATTTGCCAGAATCCTGACTTCATATCAAATTTGCTGTAAAGATTGGCTTTGTAGGTTCGTTTGAGGAGATCCCTTTTATTAGGAATCGGATGTCTGATCCATTTGAGGACAGCATTCAAAGGTTTGTAATTAATTACAAGTCTGGGAGTTCCTCGTTCTTTTTCAGCACTATTGTTAACATAGAATGCTGAACAACTCCAAGGAGAGTTAGAGGGTCGAATGATCCCCTTTTCGAGGAGATGATTGATTTCTGCTTTACAGATTTCCATCATCTCATGATTCATCTGGATAGGTCTGGCTTTGGTAGGGATGTTTTGTTCATCGAAGCCAGGGATGTAGGGAAGTTCTACGAGGTGTTTCTTGCGTTCCCAAAAGGCATTGGGCAATTCGGAGCAAATCTCGTTTTCGAATTTCGCCTGGAGAGAAGATATCTTACTAATCATCTCCGGGATTTTTAAGGTTTGCTCAATTCGTTTGAGCTGAACATCATTTTGTAAAAAATGAAGATGGGAAGAAAGATGATTAAGTTTAAAAACAGTTTCGTCTTTGATGCGTTGCTGCTCGTTAGAAGAGAGCGGGCGAAGTAATGGAAATAATAATTCAGTATCCAACAATTTTTAGCCTATAGCACGCCTTGACCCCAGGCCCACACCCAAAACTGTATGCTATAGCACACTTATTTGGCCCGAACACACCTCGTTTGGGCCGTTTCACATGTTTGTCCACCCAAATGGCCACAAAAAAAATAGACTATACTGAGATGATCCCGAACCTCGCTGGCACACCTTGGTCAATTATTGTTCCACAGCATGCCCTAACCCTGGTCCCACCCCTAAAATCATGGCCTATAGCACACTGATATGGCCAAAAAATACCCCGTTCGCACTGTTTCGCTCGTATGTCCACCCAAATGGCCACGAAAAATTAAACGGACCATACTGGGATGATCCCAAACCTCCCTGGCATGCCCCGATCAATTTTCATCCCACAACATGCCTGGACCCCATGCCTACCGCCAAAACTATGGGCTAAAGCACACCAATTTGGCTCGAAAATGCCCTGTTCGTGCCGTTTCGCCCGTTTGTGCATCCAAATAGCCACAAAAAATTAAACGGACCATAATGGGATGATCCCTAACCTCCCTGGCATGTCCTAGTTGAATTTTAGCCCATATAACGCTCGAACATCAGGCCCAACCCCGAAACCGTGGGCTATAACACACCAATTTGGCCCATAAATGCCCTATTCATGCTGTTTCACATGTCTGTCCGCCCAAATGGCCACTAAAAATTTAATTGACCACACTTGGACAATCCCTAAACTTTCTAGCATGCCCCGATCGATTTTCAGTGCATAACACGCCCGGACCCCGGGCCTACCCCCAAAACCGTAGGCTACAACATACTGATTTGGCCTGAAAATTCTTCATTCATACTGTTTTGCTCCTTTGTCTACCCAAATGGCTACCAAAAATTAAACGGACCATACTGGGATAATCCCCAATCTCCCTGGCACACCCTATTTGATTTTTGGCCCACAGCACACCCGGACCACAGGCCCACCCTCGAAACAATTGGCTATAGCACACTAATTTGGCCCAAAAAAGCCCCGTTCGCACTGTTTCGCCCGTTAATCCACTTAAATAGCCATGAAAAATTAAAAGAACCACAATGGGATGATCCGTAACCTCCTTGGCATACCCCGGTTGATTTTTGATATGCAGCACGCCCGGAACCCAGGCCCAATCCAAAACCGTGGGCTATAGCATACCGATCTGGCCCAAAAATGCCATGTTCGCGCCATTTTGCCCGTTTGTCCACCCAAATGGCCACGAAAAATTAAACGGACAACACTGGGATGATCTCCAACCTCCATGCCATGCCCCATTCAATTATTGGGCCACAACACACTTGGACCCCAGGCCCACACCCAAAACCGTGCGCTATAGCTTACCGATTTAGCCCAAAAATACCCCGTTCGCGCCGTTTCACCCATTTGTCCTCTCAAAGGGCCACGAAAAATTAAACGGACCATACTAGGATGATCCCCAACCTCCTTGGAATACCCCGATTAATTTGTAGCCTAAAGCATGCTCGAACCTTGGGCCCACCCCCGAAACCATAGGCTATAGCACACCGATTTAGCTCGAAAATGCCTGATTTGCACTGATTTCCTCATTTGTCCACCAAAATAGCTATGAAAGGTTAAACAAACCAAACTGGGATGATCTCCCACCTCCCTGGCTAGCCTCGATTGATTTTTTCCCTACAACACGCTCAGACTTGGGCACCACCCCCAAAATTGTGAGATATCTCGCACACTGATTTGTCCCAAAAATACCTCATTCGCGCTGTTTCGCCAATTTGTCCACCCAAATGACCACAAAAAATTAAATAGACCACACTGAGATGATGCCCAACCTCAGTGCCGCACCCTGATCGATTTTCCACATACAGCACGCCAGAAACCCGGGCCTACCCCCGAAACCATGGACTATAGCACACCGATTTCGCTTGAAAATGCTTTGTTCGCGTTGTTTTGCATATTTGTACACCCAAATGGCCATGAAAATTTAAATGGACCACACTGGAATGATCCGAACTTCCCTGGCATGCCCCGGTCAATTTTTGGCATACAACACACCCAAACCCAGAGCCCACCCCAAAATCATAGGATATAGCACACCAATTTGGCTCGAAAAATCCCAGTTTACATTGTTTTTCCCGTTTGTCATCCTAAATAGCCATACAAGATGAAATGAACCATACTAAGACGAACACCAACCTCCCTGGCACACCTCGGCCAATTTTTGGCCCACAACACACTCAGACCCTGAGCCTAGCCCCGAAATCGTAGGATATAACACACATATTTGGCCTGAAAATGCCACATTGCTCCATTTTGCCCGTTTGTCTACCCAAATGGCAACAAAAATTTAAACGGACCATACGGGGACAATCCCTAACCTCTTTGCCATGCCTCAATCAATTTTAGGCACACAACACGCCTGAACCTTGGGCTTACCCCCGACACTGTGGGAAATAGCACACAAATTTGGCCAAAAAATCCCCGTTCGCGCAGTTTCGCCCTTTTATCCTCCCGAATAGCCACAAAAGTTTAAATGGACCACACTGGGATGATCCCCAAACTCCCTGGCATGCCCTGGTCGATTTTCGGCCGACAGCACGCCCGAACCCCGATGCACCCCCAAAACCGTGGGCTATAGCACACTAATTTGGACCAAAAATTCCCTGTTCAAGCCATTTTGCCCGTTTGTCCACCAAATAACCATGAAAAATTAAATGAACCACACTAGGATGAAAAACAACCTTCGTGGCATGCCCCAGTCGATTTTTGGCACACAGCATGCCTGGATCCCAGGCCTACCCAAAAAATCGTGGGCTATAGCACACCGATTTATCCGAAAAATGTCCCGTTTGCACCGTTTCACCCGTTTGTCAACCCAAATAGCCACAAAAATTTAAACGAACCAAACCGGGATGATGCCTAACCTCCTAGGCACACCCCGATTGATATTTGAACCATAGAACGCCTGGACCCCAGGCGCACCCCCAAAACCGTGGGCTATAGCATACCGATTTGGCTCAAAAATGCACCGTTCACGTTGTTACGCCCGTTTGTCCACCCAAATGGCCATGAAAAATTAAACGGATAACACTGGATGTTTCCTAACCACCCTGGCATACCCCGACCAATTTTTGACCCATAGCACGCTCGAACCCCAAGCCTACCCTCGAAACCGTGGGCTATAGCACACTAATTTGTCTCGAAAATGCCCCATTAGCACCATTTTGCTCGTTTTTCCAATTAAATGGCCACAAAAAATAAAACGGACCACATAAGGACAATCCCCAACCTTCCTGGAATACCCTGGTATACTTTTCACCCATAAAACGCTCAGACCCCGGGCGTACCCCCAAAATCGTGGGCTATAGCACACCAATTTGGCCCAAAAATGCTCCGTTCACGCCGTTTCGCCCGTTTGTCCATCCAAATGGCCACAAAATTAAATGGACCACACTGGGACATTCCCTAACCTCCCTGGCAAGCCCTTATAGATTTTTGGCAGACAGCACGCCTGGACCCTCGATGCACCCCATAAATCGTAGGCTATAACTCATCAATTTAGCCCAAAATTGCTCCATTCATTCCCTTTTACCCGTTTGTCCACCCAAATGGCCATGAAACATTAAACACACCAAACTGGGATAATCCTTAACCTCTATATCATGTCCCAATCAATTTTTAGCCCATAGTACACATGATCCCCGGGCCTACCCCTGAAATCGTGGGCTATAGCACACTGATTTGGCCCAAAAATGCCCTGTTCGTGCTGTTTCACACGTTTGTCAACACAAATAGCCACAAAAATTTAAGTGGACCACACTGAGATAATCACTAAACTCCTTGGCATGCCATGATTGATATTTGGCCCAAAGAACATTTGGACCCCAGCCCTACCCTCAAAACCGTGGCTAATAGCACACCGATATGGCCCGAAAATGCACCGTTCGTGTCGTTTTGCCCGTTTGCCTATCCAAATGGCCACGAAAAATTAAACAGACCCTATTGGGATGATCCCCAACCTCCTTCTCATACCCGGGTCTATTTTTATCCCACAGCATACCTGAAGCCCAAGCCCACACCCAAAACCGTGGGCTATAGCACACCAATTTATCTCAAAAATGCCTTGTTCTCGCCATTTTGCCCGTTTGTGCACCCAAAATAAATGGATGATACGGGGCTAATCCCTAACCTCTCTGGCACATCCCGGTCAATTTTTAGCAAAGAGCACGCCCAAACCCGGGCCCACCCCCAAAACCATAGGCTATAGCACACCAATTTGGCCCAAAAATGCCCTGTTCGTGCTGTTTTGCCCGTTTGTCCATCCAAATGGTCATGAAAAATTAAACAGACAATATTTGGATGATCTCCAACTTCCCTGGCATGCCTCGGTCATTTTTTTGTACACAGCGCACTCAGAGCCCAAGCCCACCACAAAAATAGTGGGTTATAGCACACCGATTTGGGCCAAAAATGCCTCGTTCGTGCCGTTTCGCCTATTTGTCCACCTAAATAGCCATGAAAAATTAAACAGACCATATTGGTATGATCCCTAACCTCCATGGAATGCCCTGATCTATTTTTAGCCCATAGCACACCCGAACCCCAGGCGCACCCCTAAAATTGTGGGCTATTACACACCAATTTGGCCTGAAAATGCCCCATTCACGTCGTTTGCTCGTTTGTCCACCCAAATGCCCCAAAAAATTATATGGACCACACTGGGATGATCCCCAGCCTCCCTGGCATGCCCCGATTGACTTTTAGCCCAGAGCATGCCCGAACCTCGGGCCCACCTAAAATTATAGGCTATAGCACACCGATTTGGCTCAAAAATTCCCCATTCCCACCATTTCACCCGTTTGTCAACACATAAGGCTATAAAAATTTTAATGAACAACACTGGGATAATACCTAACCTTCTTGGCATGCCCTGATTGATATTCGGCCCATAGCACACCCGGGCCTTGGGCTTACACTCAAAATCGTGGGCTATGGCACACCAATTTGGCCTAAAAATACACCGTTTACGCCGTTTCATTAGTTTATCTACCAAAATGGACATAAAAAATAAAACGAACCATACTAGGATGATCCTAAACCTCCCTGTCATGCTGAGGTCGACTTTTTGCACACAACACACCCGGAACCTAAGCCCACCCCTGAAACCGTGGGCTATAACACACCAATTTAGCCCAAAAATCCCTCGATCGCGCTGTTTTACCCGTTTGTATGCTTAAATGGATACGAAAAATTAAATAAACTATACTGGGATGACCCCTAACCTCTTTCGCACGTCTCGATCAATTTTTGGCACTCCGCATGCCCGAACACTGTGCCCACCCCCAAAACTGTGGGCTATAGTACATCGATTTGACCGGAAAATGCCTCGTTCATTCCGTTTTGCCAGTTTGTCCATCCAAATGGCCATAAAAAATTAAACGGACCATACTGAGATGATCCCTAACCTCCCTAGCACGTCTCGATCAATTTTTGGCCTTCTGAGCGCCAGGATGTCGAGCCCACCCCTGAAATCGTGGGCTATAGCACACCAATTTGTCCTTAAAATCCCCCGTTGGTCCAAACAAATGGCCATAAAAGATTAAACAGTCATCACTAGAACATTCCTTAACCTCCCTGGAACGCTCCGGTCAATTTTGGGTACACAGTACGCATGGACCCCCGGTGCACCCTGTAACCCATGGACCCCCATTCGCGCCGTTTCGCCCGCTTGTCCACTAAAATGGCCATGAATAATTAAACGGACAACCTTCCAGGTATGCCCTAGTCGATTTTCATCCCACAGTACACCCGGACCCCGGCCCACCCCTGAAACCGTGGGCTGTAACACACCAATTTGACTCGAAAATGCCAAGTTTGCACCGTTTCGCCTGTATGTCCACCCAAATGGCAACAAAAAAAATAAATGAATCATACTAGGATGATCCCCAACCTCCCTGGTATGCCCCGATCAATTTTCAGCCCATAACACGCCTGGACCCCGCACCTACCCCAAAAACTATGGGATAAAGCACACCGATTTTGCCTAAAAATGCCCTATTCATGCCGTTTCTCCGGTTTGTGCAGCCAAATGGCCACTAAAAATTAAATGGACCACACTGGAATGATCCCCAACCTCCCTGGCATACTCCGGTTAATTTTCGGCCCACGACTCACCCGGACATCGGGCCCACCTCCAAAAATATGGGCAATAACACACCGATTTTGTACTAAAATGCCTCGTTCGTGCCGTTTTGCTCGTATGTCCGCCCAAATGGCCACAAAAAATTAAACTGACCACAATAAGATGATCTCCAACCTCCTTGATATGCCCCGATAAATTTTTGATGCACAACACACCCGGACCTTGAGCCTTTCCTTGAAACCATGGGCTATAGCATGCTGATTTGGCCCGAAAATGCTTCATCCGCACTGTTTTGCCCGTTTGTCTACCCAAATAGCCACAAAAAATTCAATAGACCATACAGGGATTATTCCCAATCTCCCTTGCACCCTTGGTAAATTTTTGGCCCAAAGCACACCCGCACCCCAGGCCCACCCTCAAAATCGTTGACTATAGCACACCAATTTGGCCCAAAAATGCCCCATTCACGCCATTTCTCTCGTTAATCCACCCAAATAGCCACGAAAACATAAACGAACCATACTAGGATGATTCCTAACCTCCCTGGCACTCCTAAATCAATTTTTGATCCACAGTAAAACCAAAAATTGGGCCCACTCCAAAATTTTGGGCAATAGCACACCGAATTGACCCGAAAACACCCCGTTCGCACTGTTTCTACCGTTTGTCCACCTAAATGGACGCAAAAAATTAAACGGACCACACTGGGACAATCCAAACCTTCCTGGCATGCCCCAATCAATATTTAGCCCACAGCACACCTAGACCCCGAGCCCACACCCAAAACTATAGGCTATAGCACACCGATTTGGCTCGAACACTCCTTGTTTAGGCCGTTTCACACGTTTGTCCACCCAAATGGCGACTAAAAATAAAACAGACTATACTGAGATGATCCCCAACCTCCATGGCATACCTTGGTTGATTTTTGTCCCACAGTATGCCCTAACCCTGGGCCCACCCCTAAAATCATGGCTATAACACACCGACATGGCCTGAAAATAACCCGTTTGCACCGTTTTTCTCGTATGTCAACCAAAATAGCCACAAAAACTTAAAAAGACCATACTAGGATGATGCCGAACATCCCTAGCATGCCACGGTCAATTTTCGGCACACAACATACCTGGACCACGTGCCTACCCTCAAAACTATGGGCTAAAGCACACCGATTTGGCTCGACAATGCCCTGTTTGTGCCATTTCGCCCGTTTGTGCACCCAAATAGCCATGAAAAATTAAACGAACCATACTGGGATGATCCCCAACCACCCTAGCATATCCTGGTCAATTTTTAGCCCATAGCACACTCGAACATCGGGCCCAACCCCAAAACAGTGGGCTATAGCACACTAATTTGGCCCGTAAAGGCCTTATTCGTGCCGTTTCACCAATTTTCGGCACACAACACGCCAGAAACCCGGGCCTACCCCCGAAACCGTGGACTATAGCACACCGATTTAGCCTGAAAATGCTTCGTTCGCGCTGTTTTGCATATTTGTACACCCAAATGGCCATGAAAATTTAAATGGACCACACTGGAATGATCCGCAACTTCCCTGGCATGCCCCGGTCAATTTTTGGCACACAACACACCCGAACCCCCAGCCCACCCCAAAATTATGGGATATAGCACATCGATTTGGCTCAAAAAATCCCAGTTTGCATTGTTTTTCCCGTTTGTCCACCTAAATAGCCATAAAAGATTAAATGAACCATACTAAGACGAACACCAACCTCCCTGGCACACCTCGGCCAATTTTTGGCCCACAACATACTCAGACCATGAGCCTAGCCCCGAAATCGTAGGATATAACACACATATTTGGCCTGAAAATGCCACATTGCTCCATTTTGCCCGTTTGTCTACCCAAATGGCAACAAAAATTTAAACGGACCATACGGGGACAATCCCTAACCTCTTTGTCATGCCTCGATCAATTTTAGGCCCACAACACGCCTGAACCACGGGCTTACCGGGATTACCCCCGAAACTGTGGGCAATAGCACACCAATTTGGCCAAAAAATCCCCGTTCGCGTAGTTTCGCCCTTTTATCCTCCCAAATAGCCACAAAAGTTTAAATGGACCACACTAGGATGATCCCCAAACACCCTGGCATGCCCCGGTCGATTTTTGGCTGACAGCACGCCCGAACCCTGATGCACCCCCAAAACCATGGGCTATAGCACACTAATTTGGACCAAAAATTCCCTGTTCATGCCATTTTGCCCCTTTGTCCACCAAATAACCATGAAAAATTAAATGAACCACACTAGGATGAACAATAACCTTCGTGGCATGCCCCAGTCAATTTTTGGAACACAGCATGCCTGGACCCCAGGCCCACCCCCAAAACCGTGGGCTATAGCACACCGATTTAGCCGAAAAATGCCCCGTTTGCACCGTTTCACCCATTTGTCAACCCAAATAGCCACAAAAATTTAAACTAACCAAACCGAGACGATCCCTAACCTCCTAGGCACACCCCGATTGATATTTGACCCATAGTACGCCTGGACCCCAGACGCACCCCCAAAATCGTGGGCTATAGCATACCGATTTGGCTCGAAAATGCACCGTTCATGTTGTTTCGCCCGTTTGTCCACCCAAATGGCCACAAAAAATTAAATGGATGACACTGGGATGATTCCTAACCATCCTGGCATGCCCCGACCAATTTTTGACCCATAGCATGCCCGAACCCCGAGCCTACCCTTGAAACCATGGGCTATAGCACACCAATTTGTCTCAAAAATGCCCCATTCGCATCGTTTTGCCCGTTTGTACACCCAAATGTCTACAAAAAATAAATGGACCACACGAGAATAATCCCTAACCTCTCTGGCATATCCTGGTGAATATTCGGCATACAACACGCCTGGACCCCGAGCCTATCTCAAAAACCATGGGCTATAATGCCCCGTTTATGCTGTTTCGCCTGTTTGTCCATCCAAATGGCCACTAAAAATTAAATAGACCACACTTGAATGATCCCCAACCTCCCTGGCATGCCTCAGTTGATTTTTGGCCGATAGCGCGTTTAGACCCCAGGCCCACCCCCAAAACCGTGGGCTATAACGCACTAATTTGGCCCAAAACTGCCCTATTTACGCCGTTTCACCCGTTTGTCCACCCAAATGGCCACGAAAAATTAATTTGACCCCACTGGGATGTTCCCTAACCTCCCTGGCATGCCCCGGTCGATTTTTGACATACAACACGCTTGGACCCTCGACGCACCCTATAAACCGTGGACTATAGCTCATCAATTTGGCCCAAAACTACCCCATAATGTCGTTTTACCCATTTGTCCACCCAAATGGCCTGAAAATGCCTCGTCCATGCCATTTCGCCCTTTTTTCAACCCAAATGGCCACGAAAAATTAAATGGATCACACTGCGACGATCCCCAATCTCCGTGGCATGCCTCAGTCAATTTTTGGCTCACAGCACACCCGGACCCCAGGCCCACCCTGAAATCGTGGGCTATAGCACATCGATTTATCCCTAAAATTCCCCATTCTCGCAGCTTCGTCCGTTTGTGTACCTAAATTGCTAGGAAAAAATAAATGGACCACACAGGGAAAATCCCCAACCTCTCTGGCACATGCCAATTAATTTTCAGCCCACAACACACCTTAACCCTGGGCCCATCCCCAAAACCATGGGCTATAGGACATTAATTTGGGTCGAAAATGCCCCGTTCTTGCCTTTTCGCCCGTTTGTCCATCCAAATGGCCACGAAAAATTAAACGGACCACACTTGGATGATCCCCAACCTCATTGGTGTGCCTCGGTCGATTTTTTACCCACAGCGCACTCGGACCCCAAGCCCAACCCCAAAACCGTGGGCTATAGCACACCAATTTAGCCCAAACATGCCCCGTTCGCACCGTTTCGCCTGTTTTTCCACTTAAATGGCCACCAAAAATAAAACAGACCACATTAGGACAATCCCCAACCTTCCTAGAATACCCTGGTATACTTTTCACCCATAGAGCGCTCAGACACCGGGCGTACCCCCAAAATCGTGGGCTATAGCACACCAATTTGGCCCGAAAATACTCCGTTCACGTCGTTTCGCCCGTTTGTCCACCCAAATGGCCACAAAATTAAATGGACCCCAGTGGGACATTCACTAACCTCCCTGGCAAGCCCCGGTCGATTTTCGACAGACAGAACGCCTGGACCCTTGATGCACCTCATAAATCGTAGGCTATAGCTCATCGATTTAGCCCAAAATTGCTCCAGTCATGCCCTTTTACCCGTTTGTCCACCTAAATGGCCATGAAACATTAAACACACCACACTGGGATGATCCTTAACCTCCGTATCATGTCTCAGTTGATTTTTGGCCCACAACATAATGATCCCCGGGCCCATTCCTGAAATCATGGGCTATAGCACACCGATTTAGCCCAAAAATGCCCCGTTCGTGCTGTTTCACACGTTTGTCAACACAAATAGCCACAAAAATTTAAGTGGACCACACTGAGATAATAGATAACCTCCTTTTCATGCCGCGATTGATATTTGGCCCAAAGCACGTTGGGACCCCAGCCCTACCCTCAAAACCATGGGTTATAGTACACCGATATGGCTCGAAAATACACCGTTCATGTTGTTTTGCCTGTTTGCCTATCAAATGGCCACGAAAAATTAAACAGACCATATTGGGATGATGCCCAACCTCCTTCGCATGCCCTGGTTGATTTTTGTCCCACAGCATGCCCGAACCCCAAGCCAACCCCAAAAACCATGGGCTATCGCCCGTTTGTGCACCCAAATGGCTACAAATAAATAAATGGACAATACGGGGCTAATCCCCAACCTCTCTGGCATTTCCCGGTCAATTTTTAGCCTATAGCACCCCCAGACCCGGGCCTACCCCCAAAACCAAAGGCTATAGCACACCAATTTGGCCCAAAAATGCCTCGTTCGCTCTGTTTTGCCCGTTTGTCCATCCAAATGGCCATGAAAAATTAAACAGACCACACTTGGATGATATACAACTTCCCTGGCATGCCTCATTCATTTCTTTGTACACTGCACACTCGAAGCCCGAGCCCACCACAAAAATAGTGGGTTATAGCACACCGATTTGGGCCAAGAATATCCCGTTCGCACCGTTTTACCTATTTGTCCACCTAAATAGCCATGAAAAATTAAACAGACCATATTGGGATGATCCCTAACCTCCCTGGAATGGCTCGATCTATTTTTTGCCCATATCACACCCGGACCCCAGGCGCACCCCCAAAATCGTGGGCTATAGCACACCAATTTGGCCTGAAAATGCCCCGTATTAAATGGACCACATTAAGATGATCCCCAGCCTCCTTGGCATGCTTCGATCGATTTTTAGCCCAGAGCACGCTCGAACCTCGAGCCCACCCCCAAAATTATGGGCTATAGCACACCAATTTGGCTCGAAAATTCCCCATTCCCACCGTTTCACCCATTTGTCAACACATATGGCTATAAAAATTTAAATGAACAACACTGGGATAATCCTTAACCTTCTTGGCATGCCCCGATTGATATTCGGCCCACAGCACACCCGGACCCCGGGCTTACACCCAAAATCGTGGGCTATGGCACACCAATTTGGCCCACAAATACACCGTTTATGCCGTTTCATCAGTTTATCTACCCAAATGGACCTAGAAAATAAAACAAACCATACTAGGATGATCCTAAACCTCCCTGGCATGGCGAGGTCAATTTTTTGCACACAACACACCCGAAACCTTGGCCCACCCCTGAAACCGTGGGCTACAACACACCAATTTGGCCTAAAAATCCCTCGATCGCACCGTTTCGCTCATTTGTACGCCCAAATGGCTACAAAAATTAAATAAACTACACTGGGATGATCCCTAACCTCTTTGTCATGACTCGGTCAATTTTTAGCACACAGCATGCCCGAACATCGTGGCCACCCCCAAAACTGTGGGCTATAGCACATCGATTTGGCCTGAAAATGCCTCGTTCATTTCGTTTTCCCTATTTGTCCATCCAAATTGCCATAAAAAATTAAACGGACCATACTGAGATGATCCCCAACCTCCCTAGCACGTCTTGGTCAATATTTGGCCCTCTGAGCGCTAGGACGTCGAGCCCACCCCCGAAATCGTGGGCTATAGCACACCAATTTTGCCTTAAAATGCCCTGTTGGTCCAAACAAATGGCCACAAAAAATTAAACAGTCCCCACTAGAACATTCCCTAACCTCCCTGGCACATTTCGGTCAATTTTGGGTACACAGTACGCATGGACCCCCGGTGCACCCCGTAACCCATGGACCCACGTTCGCGCCATTTCGCCCTCTTGTCCACCAAAATGGCCATGAATAATTAAACGGATCACATTGGGACTATCCCCAACCTTCCTAGTATGCCCCGCTCGATTTTCATCCCACAGTACACCCGGACCCTGTCCCACCCCTGAAACCGTGGACTGTAACACACCAATTTGACTCGAAAATGCCAAGTTTGCACCGTTTCACCTGTATGTCCACCCAAATGGCAACGAAAAAATAATGAACCATACTAGGATGATCCCCAACCTCCCTGGTATGCCCCGATCAATTTTCAGCCGATAACACTCCTAGACCCCGCACGTACCCCAAAAACTATGGGATAAAGCACACCGATTTTGCCCAAAAATGCCCCGTTCATGCTATTTTACCCGGTTGTGTACACAGATGGCCACAGAAAATTAAACGGACCACACTGGGATGAGCCCCAACCTCTTCGAAATATCCTGGTTGATTTTTGGCCTTCAGCACGCTTAGACCCTGGGCTCACCCCGGAAATCATGGGCTACAACACACCAATTTTGCCTTAAAATGCCCTATTCATGCTGTTTCTCCGATTTCTGCAGCCAAATGGCCACTAAAAATAAAATGGACAACAATGGAATGATCCCCAACCTCCCTTGCATTCTTCGGTCAATTTTTGGCCAAGGACTCGCCCGGACATCGGGCCCACCTCCAAAAATATGGGCAATAACACACCGATTTTGTACTAAGATGCCTCATTCATGCCGTTTTGCACATATGTCCACCCAAATAGCCACAAAAAATTAAACGGACCACAATAAGACAATTCCCAACCTCTTTGACATGCCTCGATCAATTTTTGATGCACAACACGCCCGGACCCTGAGCCTTTCCTTGAAACCATGGGCTATAGCATGCCGATTTGGCCCGAAAATACTTCATCCGCACTGTTTTGCCCGTTTGTCTACCCAAATAGCCACAAAAAATTTAAATAGACCATACTGGGATGATCCCTAATCTCCCTGGCACCCCTGGAGAATTTTTGGCGCAAAGCACACGTCGAAATCATTGGCTATAGCACACCAATTTGGCCCAAAAAGCCCCATTCACGCCATTTCTCCCGTTAATCCACCCAAATAGCCACGTAAACATAAAAGAACCATACTGGGACGATCCCTAACCTTCGTGTCACTCCCAAATTGATTTTTGATATGCATCAGAACCAAAACTTATGCCCACTCCAAAATTGTGGGCAATAGCACACCGATTTGACCCGAAAATACCCCGTTCGCACTGTTTCTCCTGTTTGTCCACCTAAATGGCCACAAAAAATTAAACGGACCACAATGGGACAATCCAAACCTCCCTGGCATGCCTCGATCAATTTTTAGCCCACAGCACACTTGGACCCCGGGCCCACACCCAAAACTGTAGGCTATAGCACACCTATTTGGCCCGAACACGCCTTGTTTGGGCCGTTTCACATGTTTGTCCACCCAAACGGCGACAAAAAATAAAACAGACTATACTGAGATGATCCCCAACCTTCATGGCATACCTTGGTTAATTTTTGTCCCACAGTATGCCCGAACCCTGGGCCCACCCCTAAAATCATAGGCTAAAACACACCGATATGGCCCGAAAATGACCCGTTTGCACCATTTTGCTCTTATGTTAACCCAAATAGCCACAAAAAATTAAACAGACCATACTGGGATGATCCGAAACATCCCTAGTATGCCTCGGTCAATTTTTGACACACAAAATACTTGGACGCCGTGCCTACCCTCAAAACTATGGGCTAAAGTACACCGATTTGGCTCAACAATGCCTTGTTCGTGCCATTTTGCCCGTTTGTGCACCCAAATAGCCACAAAAAATTAAACGGACCATGCTGCGATGATTCCCAACCACGCTGCCATATCCTGGTCGATTTTAGCCCATAGCACACTTGAACATCGGGCCCAACCCCAAAACCGTGGGCTATAGCACACTAATTTGGCCCGTAAAGGCCCTATTCGTGCCGTTTCGCCAATTTGTCCAGCCAAATGACCACAAAAAATTAAATAGACCACACTGAAATGATGCCCAACCTTAGTGCCACACCCTGATCGATTTTTGACACATAGCACGCCAGAAACTCGGGCCTACCCCCAAAACCGTGGACTATAGCACACCGATTTAGCCTGAAAATGTTTCGTTCGAGCTGTTTTGCATATTTGTACACCCAAATGGCCATGAAAATTTAAACGGACCACACAGGGATGATCTGCAACTTCCCTGGCATGCCCCAGTCAATTTTTGGCACACAACACACCCAAACCCCGAGCCCACCCCAAAATCATGGGATATAGCACACCGATTTGGCTAAAAAAATCCCAGTTCGCATTGTTTTTCCCGTTTGTCCACCTAAATAGCCATAAAAGATTAAATGAACCATACTAAGAGGAACACCAACCTCCCTAGCACACCTCGGCAAATTTTTGGGCCACAGCACACTCAGACCCAGAGCCTAGCCGCGAAATCGTAGGATATAGCACACATATTTGGCCCGAAAATGCCATATTGCTCCATTTCGCCCGTTTGTCTATGAAAATAGCCACAAAAAATTAAACGGACCATACGGGGACAATCCCTAACCTCTTTCTCATGCCTCGATCAATTTTAGGCCCACAACATGCCTGAACCTCGAGCTTACCCCCGAAACTGTGGGCAATAGCACACCAATTCGGCTGAAAAATCCTCGTTCACGCAGTTTCGCCCGTTTATCCTCCCAAATAGCCACAAAAGTTTAAATGGACCATACTGGTATAATCCCTAAAATCCCTGGCACGCCCTGATCGATTTTTGGCCGACAGCACGCCTGAACCCCGATGCACCCCCAAAACCGTGGGCTATAGCACACTAATTTGGACCAAAAATTCCCCGTTCATGCTATTTTGCCCGTTTGTCAACCAAATAACCATGAAAAATTAAATGAACCACATTAGGATGAACAACAATCTTCGTGGCATGCCCCAGTCGATTTTTGGCACACAACATGCGTGGACCCCAGGCCCACCCCCAAAACCGTGGGCTATAGCACACCGATTTAACCGAAAAATGCCCCGTTTGCACTGTTTCATTCGTTTGTCAACCCAAATGACCATAAAAATTTAAAGAACCACACCGGGATGATCCCTAACCTCCTAGGCACACCTCGATTGATATTTGACCCACAGTACGCATGGACCCCAGGCGCACTCCCAAAACTGTGGGCTATAGCATACCGATTTGGCTCAAAAATGCACCGTTCATGCTGTTTCGCCCATTTGTCCACCCAAATGGTCACGAAAAATTAAATGGATGACACTGGGATGATTCCCAACCACCCTAGCATGCCCCGGCCAATTTTTGGCCCAAAGAACGCCCGAACCCCGAGCCTACCCTCAAAACCGTGGGCTATAACACACTAATTTGTCCCGAAAATGCCTTATTCGCACCGTTTTTCCCGTTTGTACACCCAAATGTCTACAAAAAATAAAGGGACCACACGGGGATAATCCCCAAAACTATGTGCTATAATGCCCCGTTCACGCTATTTCGCTTGTTTGTCCATCCAAATGGCCACTAAAAATTAAATAGACCACACTTGAATGATCCCAACCTCCCTGGCATGCCTCACTCGATTTTTGGCCCATAGCGCATTCAGACCCCAGGCCCACCCCCAAAACCGTGGGCTATAACGCACTTATTTGGCCCAAAACTGCCCTGTTTGCCCCGTTTCACCTGTTTGTCCATCCAAATGGCCACAAAAAATTAATTTGACCCCACTGAGACTTCCCTAACCTCCCTGGCACACCCTGGTGGATTTTCGACACACAACACGCCTGGAACCTCGACGCACCCTATAAACCGTGGACTATAGCTCATCGATTTGGCCCAAAATTTCCCCATAATATCATTTTACCCATTTGTCCACCCAAATGGCCTGAAAATGCCCCGTTCACACCATTTCGCCCGTTTGTCAACCCAAATGGCGACGAAAAATTAAATGGACCATACTAGGACGATCCCCAATCTCCCTGACATGCCTCAATCAATTTTTGGCTCACAGCACACCCGGACCCCAGGCCCACCTTGAAATCATGGGGTACAGCACATCGATTTATCCCTAAAATTTCCCGTTCTCGCTGCTTCGTCTGTTTGTGTACCTAAATTGCTAGGAAAAAATAAATGGACCATACCGGAAAAATCCCCAACCTCTCTGGCACATCCCGATTAATTTTCAGCCCACAACACACCTTAACCCTGGTCCCACCCCCAAAACCATGGGCTATAGGACATTGATTTGGGTCGAAAATGCCCCGTTCTTGCCTTTTCGCCCGTTTGTCCATCCAAATGGCCATGAAAAATTAAACGGACCACACTTGGATGATCCCACGTCGGTCGATTTTTTCCCACAGTGCGCTCGGACCCCAAGCCCAACCCCAAAACCGTGGGCTATAGCACACCGATTTAGCCCAAACATGCCCTGTTCACACCGTTTCGCTCGTTTTTCCACTTAAATGGCCATGAAAAATAAAATTGTTCACGTTAGGACAATCCCTAACCTTCCTAGAATGCCCTGGTATACTTTTCACCCATAGAACACTCAGACCCCGGGCGTACCCCCAAAATCGTGGGCTATAGCACACCAATTTGGCCCGAAAATACTCCGTTCACGTCGTTTCGCCCGTTTGTCCACCCAAATGGCCACAAAATTAAATGGACCCCAGTGGGACATTCACTAATCTCCCTGGCAAGCCCCGGTCGATTTTCGGCAGACAGAACGCCTGGACCCTCGATGCACCTCATAAATCGTAGGCTATAGCTCATCGATTTAGCCCAAAATTGATCCAGTCATGCCCTTTTACCCGTTTGTCCACCTAAATGGCCATGAAACATTAAACACACCACACTGGGATGATCCTTAACCTCCGTATCATGTCTCAGTTGATTTTTGGCCCACAACACAATGATCCCCGGGCCCATCCATGAAATCATGGGCTATAGCACACCGATTTGGCCCAAAAATGCCCCGTTCGTGCTGTTTCACACGTTTGTCAACACAAATAGCCACAAAAATTTAAGTGGACCACACTGAGATAATAGATAACCTCCTTTTCATGCCGCGATTGATATTTGGCCCAAAGCATGTTGGGACCCCAGCCCTACCCTCAAAACCATGGGTTATAGTACACCGATATGGCTCGAAAATGCACCGTTCATGTTGTTTTGCCTGTTTGCCTATCAAATGGCCACGAAAAATTAAACAGACCATATTGGGATGATGCCCAACCTCCTTGGCATGCCCTAGTTGATTTTTGTCCCACAGCATGCCCGAACCCCAAGCCAACCCCCAAAACCGTGGGCTATCGCCCGTTTGTGCACCCAAATGGCTACAAATAAATAAATGGACAATACGGGGCTAATCCCCAACCTCTCTGGCATGTCCCGGTCAATTTTTAGCCTATAGCACTCCCAGACCCGGGCCTACCCCCAAAACCAAAGGCTATAGCACACCAATTTGGCCCAAAAATGCCTCATTCGCTCTGTTTTGCCCGTTTGTCCATCCAAATGGCCATGAAAAATTAAACAGACCACACTTGGATGATATACAACTTCCCTGGCATGCCTCAGTCATTTCTTTGTACACAGCACACTCGAAGCCCGAGCCCACCACAAAAATAGTGGGTTATAGCACACCAATTTGGCCCGAAAATACTCCGTTCACGTCGTTTCGCCCATTTGTCCACCCAAATGGCCACAAAATTAAATGGACCACACTGGGACATTCCCTAACCTCCCTGGCAAGCCCTGATTGATTTTTGGTAGACAGCACGCCTGGACCCTCGATGCACCCCATAAATCGTAGGCTACAGCTCATCGATTTAGCCCAAAATTGCTCCATTCATGCATTTTTACCCATTTGTCTTCCCAAATGGCCATGAAACATTAAACACACCACACTGGGATGATCCTTAACCTCGGTATCCTATCCCAGTCGAGTTTTGGCCGACATCACATATGATCCCCGGGCCCACCCCTGAAATCATGGGCTATAGCACACCGATTTGGCCCAAAAATGCCCCATTCGTGCTGTTTCACACGTTTAATAACACAAATAGCTACGAAAATTTAAGTGGACCACACTGAGATAATTGTTAACCTCCTTGGCACGCAACGATTGATATTTGTCCCAAAGCACACTGGGACCCCAGCCCTACCCTCAAAACCGTGGGTTATAGCACACCGATATGGCTCGAAAATGCACCATTCATGTTGTTTTGCCCGTTTGCCTATCGAAATAGCCACGAAAAATTAAACGGATCATATTGGGACGATCCCCAACCTCCTTGGCATGCCCTGGTCAATTTTTGTCCCACAGCATACCCGAACCCCAAGCCTACCCCTAAAATCGTGGGCTATAGCACACCGATTTATCTCGAAAATGCCTTGTTCTCGCCATTTCACCCGTTTGTGCACCCAAATGGCTACAAATAAATAAATGGACAATACGGGGCTAATCCCTAACCTCTCTGGCAAGTCCCGGTCAATTTTTAGCCCAGAGCACGCTCGGACCTGGGCCCACCCCCAAAACCATAGGCTATAGCACACCAATTTGGCCCAAAAATGCCCCGTTCGCACTATTTTGCCCGTTTGTCCATCCAAATGGCCACGAAAAATTAAACAGACTACACTTGGATGATCTCCAACTTCCCTGGCATGCCTCGGTCATTTTTTTGTACACATCTCACTCGGATCCCGAGCCCACCACAAAAATAGTGGGTTATAGCACACCGATTTGGGCCAAAAATGCCCCGTTCACGCCGTTTCGCCTGTTTGTCCACCTAAATAGCCATAAAAACTTAAACGGACCATATTGGGATGATCACTAACCTCCCTGGAATGCCCCAATCTATTTTTGGCCCATAGCACACCCGGACCCCAGGCGCACCCCCAAAATCGTGGCCTATAGCACACCAATTTGGCCTGAAAATGCCCCGTTCACGTCGTTTTGCTTGTTTGTCCACCCAAATGCCCAAAAAAATTAAATGGACCACACTGGGATGATCCCTAGCCTCCCAACCATACCCTGATCGATTTTTAGCACAGAGCACGCCCGAACCTCGGGCCCACCCCCAAAATTATGGGCTATAGCACACCGATTTGGCTTGAAAATACACCGTTTACGCCGTTTCATCTGTTTGTCTACCCAAATGGACATAAAAAATAAAACGGACCATACTAGGATGATCCTAAACCTCCCTGGCATGCCGAGGTCGATTGTTGGCACACAACACACCCGAAACCTGGGCCCACCCCTAAAATTGTGGGCAATAACACACCAATTTTGCCTAAAAATCCCTCGATCACGCCGTTTTGCCCGTTTGTACGCCCAAATGGCTACAAAAAAATAAATGAACTACACTGGGATGATCCCTAACCTTTTTGACACGTCTCGGTCAATTTTCGGCACACAGCATGCCGGAACACCGTGCCCAACCCCAAAACTATGGGCTATAGCACATCGATTTGGCCTGAAAATGCCTCGTTCATTCCGTTTTGCCAGTTTGTCCATCCAAATGGCCATAAAAAATTAAACGGACCATACTGAGATGATCCCCAACCTCCTTGGCATGTCTCAGTCAATTTTTTTCCCTCTAAGCGCCAGGATGTCGAGCCCACCCCCGAAATCGTGGGCTGTAGCACACCAATTTGGCCGTAAAATGCCCCGTTGGTCCAAACAAATGGCCACAAAAAATTAAACAGTCCCCAATGGAACATTCCCTAACCTCCCTGGCACACCCCGGTCAATTTTGGTTACACAGTACGCATGGACCCCCGGTGCACCCCGTAACCCATGGACCCTCGTACGCGCCGTTTCCCCCGTTTGTCCACCAAAATTGCCATGAATAATTAAACGGATAACATTGGGATGATCCCCAACCTTCCTGGTATGCCCCGATCGATTTTCATCCCACAGTGCACTCGGACCTCGGCCCACCCTTGAAATCGTGGGCTGTAACACACCAATTTGACTCAAAAATGCCAAGTTTGCACCGTTTCGGCTGTACGTCCACCCAAATGGCAACAAAAAAATAAATGAATTATACTAGGATGATCCCCAACCTCCCTGGTATGCCCCGGTCAATTTTCAGTCCATAACATGCCTGGACCCTGCACCTACCCCAAAAACTATGGGATAAAGCACATCGATTTTGCCCAAAAATGCCCCGTTCATGCCATTTTACCCGGTTGTGTACACAGATGGCCACAAAAAATTAAATGGACCACATTGGGACGATCCCCAACCTCGTTGAAACATCCCGGTTGATTTTTGGCCTCCAGCACGCCTGGACCCTGGGCTCACCCCGAAAATCAGGGGCTACAGCACACCAATTTAGCCTAAAAATGCCCCATCATGCCGTTTCTCCGATTTGTGCAGCCAAATAGCCACTAAAAATTAAATGGACCACACTGGAATGATACCCAACCTCCCTGGCATGCTCCGGTCAATTTTTAGCCCACGACTCGCTCAGACATTGGGCCCACCTCCAAAAATATGGGCAATAACACACTGATTTTGTACTAAAATTCCTTGTTCGCGCCGTTTTGCTCGTATATCCGCCCAAATGGCCATAAGAAATTAAATGGACCAAAATAAGATGATCCCCAATCTCCTTGACATGCCCCGATCAATTTTCGATTCACAACACGCCCGGACCCTGAGCCTTTCCTTGAAACCATGGGCTATAGCATGCCGATTTGGCCCGAAAATGCTTCATCCGCACTGTTTTGCCCGTTTGTCTACCTAAATAGCCACAAAAAATTAAATAGACCATACTGGGATGATCCCCAATCTCCCTGGCACCCTTGGTGAATTTTTCCCCCGAAGCACACCCGGACCCAGGCCCACCCTCAAAATCGTTGGCGATAGCACACCAATTAGGCCCAAAAATGCCCCATTCACGCTATTTGTCCCGTTAATCCACCCAAATAGCCACGAATACATAAAAGAACCATACTGAGATGATACCTAACCTCCCTGGCACTCCCAAATCGATTTTCGATACGTAGCTAAACCAAAACTTGGGCCCACTCTAAAATTGTGGGCAATAGCACACCGATTTGACCCGAAAACACCCCGTTCGTACTGTTTCTCCCATTTGTCCACCTAAATGGATGCAAAAAATTAAATGGACCACACTGGGACAATCCAAACCTCACTGGCATGCCCCGATCAATTTTTAGCCCACAGCACACCTGGACCCCGGGCCCACACCCAAAACTGTAGGCTATAACACACCTATTTGGCCCGAACACGCCTTGTTTGGGCTGTTTCACACGTTTGTCCACCAAAATGGAGACAAAAAATAAAATGGACTATACTGTGATGATCCCCAACCTCCATGGCATACCTTGGTTGATTTTTGTCCCATATTATGCCCGAACCCTAGGCCCACCACTAAAATCATGGGCTATAACACATCGATATGCCCTGAAAATGATCCGTTTGCACCGTTTTGCTCGTATGTCAACCCAAATAGCCATTAAAAATTAAAAAGATCATACTGGGATGATCCCGAACATCCCTAGCATGCCCTGATCAATTTTCGGCACACAACATGCCTGGACCCTGTGCCTACCCTCAAAACTATGGGCTAAAGCACACCGATTTGGCTCGACAATGCCTTGTTCGTGCCATTTCGCCCTTTTGTGCACCCAAATAGCCACAAAAAATTAAACGGACCATACTGGGATGATCCCAAACCACCCTGTCATATCCTGGTCGATTTTTAGCCTATAGCACATTCGAACATCAGGCTCAACCCCAAAACCGTGGGCTATAGCACACTAATTTGGCCCGTAAAGGCCCTATTCGTGCTGTTTCGCCTGTTTGTCCACCCAAATGGCCACTAAAAATTAAATTAACCACACTTGGACAATCTCCAACCTCTTTATCATGCCCCGATCAATTTTTAGTGCACAACACGCCCGGACCCCGGGCCTACCCTAGAAACCGTGGACTATAGCATACCAATTTGGCCTGAAAATGCTTCATTCATACTGTTTTGCTTGTTTGTCTACCCAAATGGCCACCAAAATTAAACGAACTATACTGGGATGATCCCCAATCTCCCTGACACACCCCGATCAATTTTTGGCCCATAGCACACCCGAACCCTAGACCCACCCTCGAAACCATTGGCAATAGCACACTAATTTGGCCCTAAAATGCCCTGTTCGCGCTGTTTCACCCGTTAATCCACTCAAATAGCCATGAAAAATTAAACGAACCATACTGGGATGATCCACAACCTCCTTGGCATGCCTCGGTTGATTTTTTACTTGCAGCACGCCCGAACCCCAGGCCCAATCCATAACCGTGGGCTATAGCATACTAATTTGGCCCAAAAATGCCCCGTTCGCACCATTTTGCCCGTTTTGTCCACCCATATAGCCACGAAAAATTAAACGGACCACACTAGAATAATCTCTAACCTTCTTAGCATGCCCCATTCAATTGTCGGCCCACAACGCACTCGGACCCCACACCCCCACCCGAAATCGTGCGCTATAGCACACTGATTTAGCCTAAAACTGCCCCATTCGCGCCGTTTCGCCCGTTTGTCCACTCAAATGGCCATGAAAAATTAATCGGACCATACTAGGATTATCCCCAACCTTCCTATAACACACCGATCAATTTTGGGACCAAAGCACGCTCAAACCTTGGGCCCACCCCCGAAACCGTGGGCTATAGCACACCGATTAAGTCCAAAAATGCCCTATTTGCACTGTTTCATCTGTTTGTCCACCAAAATAGCCATAAAAGGTTAAACGAACCACACTGGTCCGATCCCCAACCTCCCTGGCATACCTCGGTTGATTTTTGGCCCTCAACACACTCGGACTTGGGGCCCACCGCTAAAATCGTGGGTATCTCGCATATCAATTTGTCCTAAAAATACCTCATTCGCGTGTTTCACCTATTTGTCCACCCAAATGACCATAAAAAATTAAACAAACCACACAGAAATGATCCCCAACCTCCCTGGCATGCCCTTATCGATTTTTGGCCCACAGCACGCCTGGACCCTAAGCTTACCCTTGAAACCGAGGGCTATAGCAAATCGATTTAGCCTGAAAATACTTCGTTCGCACTATTTTGCATATTTGTACACCCAAATGGCCATAAAAAATTAAACAGACCACACTGGAACGATCCCCAACCTCCCTGGCATGCCCCGGTTAATTTTTGGCACACAACACGCCCGAACCCCGAGCCCACCCCAAAATCGTGGGATATAGCACACCGATTTGGACCAAAAAAATCCCAGTTCACATTGTTTTTCTTGTTTGTCCACCCAAATAGCCACAAAAAATTATATGAAACACACCAAGATGAACACTAACCTTCTTAGCACACAACACGTTTTGACCCCGGGCCTAGCCCTGAAATCGCAGGATATAGCACACCGATTTGGCCCAAAAATGCCCCGTTCATGTCGCTCTGCCCATTTGTCCACCTAAATAGCCCCAAAAAATTAAAAGGACCATAATGCGGCAATGCCCAACATCCTTGTAATGTCCCAATCTATTTTTGGCTTATAGCACGCCCGGACCCCAGGTGCACCCCCGAAATCGTAGGCTATAGCACACCAATTTAGCGTAAAAAATCCCTGTTCACGCCGTTTCATTCGTTTGTCCTCCAAAATGGCCAAAAAAAATTAAACGGACCACACTAGGATGATCCCCAACCTCCCTGGCATTCCCCGATCGATTTTTGGCCTTGAGCAAGCCCGAACCTCAGGCCCACCCCTAAAACTGTGGGCTATAGCACACCGATTTTGCCTGAAAATGCCTCGTTCGAGCTGTTTCACCCGTTTGTCAACTCATATGACTACAAAAATATAAACGAACAGCACTGGGATAATCCCTAACCTCCCTGGCATGTCCCGATTGATATTTAGCCCACATCAATATCGGGCCCCGGGCCTATCCCTGAAACCGTGGGCTATGGCACACCGATTTGGCCCAAAAATAAAATGTTTGTACTGTTTCGCCAGTTTGTCCACCCAAATGGCCACAAAAAATAAAATGGACCAAACTAGGATGATCCAAACCTCCCTGGCATGCTGAGGTCAATTTTCGACATACAACACACCTGAAACCCAGGCCCACCCTCGAACCCGTGGGCTATAACACACCAATTTGGTCCAAAAATCCCTCGTTCGTGCCGTTTTGCCCGTTTGTACGCCCAAATGGCCACAAAAAAATAAATAAACTACACTGGCTTGATCCCTAACCTCTTTGGCATGTCTCAATCGATTTTTGGCCCACAGCACGCCTGAACCCCGTGCCTACCCCCAAAACTGTGGGCTATAGCACACCAATTTAGCCCGAAAATACCCCATTCATGTCGTTTTGCCCGTTTGTCCATCCAAATAGCCAAGAAAAATTAAACAGACCATACTGAGATGATCCACAACCTCCTTGGCATGTCTTAAATAATATTTAGCCCACTGAGCACCTGGATGTGGAGCCCATCCCAAAAACTGTAGGCTATAGCACACCATTTAGCCAAAAAATGCCACGTTCGCGTCGTTTCGCCCGTTGGTCCACCCAAATGGCCATGAAAAATTAAACGGTCCCTACTGGGACATTCCCTAACCTCCCTGGCATGCCTCGAGCAATTTTGGGCACACAATACGCATGGAACCCCGGTGGACCCCATAAACCGCGGGCTATAGCTTACCAATTTTGCCCGAAATTTGCCTCATTCGTGCTGTTTTACCCGTTTGCCCACCTAAATGGCCACAAAAAATTAAACGGACCACACTAGAATGATCCTCAACCTCCTTAGTATACCTCAATTGATTTTTGGCCTATAACAAAGCCGGACACCGGGCCCACCAATGAAAATGTGGGATATAGCACAGATTTGGCCCAAAAATGCCCCATTCAAACCGTTTTGCCCGTTTGTCCACCCAAATGGCGACGAAAAATTAAACGGACCACACTGGAAAGATCCCTAACATCTTTGGCATGCCCAGTCGATTTGCGGCCCACAACACACCCGGACCCCAGGCCTACCCCCAAAATAGAGGGCTATAGCACACTAATTTGGCTCGAAAATGCCCAGTTCGCGTCGTTTCACCAGTTTGTCAACCCAAATAGCCACAAAAATTTAAACGGACCATAATGGAATGACCCCTAACCTCCTTGGCATGCCTCAATTAATATTTGGCCTACAGCATACCTGAACCCTGGGCCCACCCCCAAAATCGTGGGCTATAGCACATCGATTTAGCTCGAAAATGCACCGTTTACGCTGTTTCGCCCGTTTGTCATCCCAAATGGCCAAGAAAAATTAAAAGGACCATACTGGGATAATCCCCAACCTCCCTGCCATGCCACGGTCTATGTTTGACCCACAGCACGCCCGAACCCCTGGCCCGCCCTTAAAACCATGGGCTATAACACATTGATTTGGCCCAAAAATGCCCCATACGCATTGTCTCGCCCGTTTGAACACCCAAATGGCTATGAAAAATTAAATGGACCATACTAGGACGATCCCTAATCTCCCTAGCATGTCCCAATCGATTTTTTTCACACAACACGCCTGGACCTTGGGCCCACCCTCAAAACTGTGGGCTATAGCACCCTGATTTGGCCCAAAAATGCACCATTCGAGCTGTTTTGCTCGTTTGTCCATCCAAATAGCCATAAAAAAAATAAAGGGACCACACTTGGATGATCCCCAACCTCCTTGGCATGTCTCGATAGATTTTTGGCCCACAAAACGCTCAGACCCTGGACCCATCCACAAAACCGTAGGTTATAGCACACCAATTTGGCCCGAAAATGCCCCTTTCATGCTGTTTCACCCGTTCATCCACCCAAATGGCCATAAAAAATTAAACGGACCACACTGGGATGATCACCAACCTTTCCTGAATGCCCCGACTAATTTTTGAAGCACAACACATTAGACAAGGGGCTACCCCCAAAACCGTGGGCTATAGCACATCGATTTGGCCCGAAAATGCCCCATTAGTGTCGTTTTGCCTGTTTGTCTACCCAAATGTCCATGAAAAATTAAACAGACAATATTGGGATGATATCCAACCTTCGTGGTATACCCCAGTCAATTTTTGGCCCATAGCACGCCTGGACCCAGGTCTACCCCTAAAACCTTGGGCTATAGCACACTGATTTAGCCCAAAAATGCCTCGTTCACGTCATTTCGCCTGTTTGTCCTTCCAAATAGCCACAAAAATTTAAACAGACCATACTTGGATGAACCCAAATCTCCCTGGTATGCCTCGATCGATTTTTGGCCCACAGCGTGCCCTGACCCAGGGTTGACCTCCAAAACTGTGGGCTATAGCACACTTATTTGGCCGAAAAATGTCTCGTTCATTCCGTTTCGCCCGTTTGTCCCCCCAAATGTCCACAAAAAGTTAAACGGATCGTATTGGGATGATTACCAATATCCGTGGTATGCCTCGATCGATTTTCAGCCCACAGTACACTCGAACCCAAGCCTACCCTGAAACTGTGGGCTATAACATACCAATTTGACCCAAAAATGTCAAATTCACGCCGTTTCGCCTGTATGTCCATCCAAATGGCCACAAAAAAATAAATGGACCATACTGGGATGATCCCCAACCTCCCTGGTATGCCTCGGTCAATTTTCAGCCCATAACACGCCTGGACCCCGCACCTACCCCAAAAATTATAGGACAAAGCACACCAATTTGGCCCAAAAATGCCTCGTTCATGCCATTTTACCCATTTGTGTACACACTTGGAAACAAAAAATTAATCGAACCAAACTGGGATGATCCCCAACCTCCCTAGCACACCTCAGTTGAGTTTTGGCCCCCAGCACGCCTGGACCCTAGGCTCACCTCCAAAACCGTGGGCTACGGCACACCAATTTGGCCCGAAAATACCCCATTCATGCCATTTCTCCAATTTGTGCAACCAAATGGCCACTAAAAATTAAATAGACCACACTGGGATGATCCCTAACCTCCCTGGCACACTCGGTTGATTTTTCGCCTATGGCTCGCCCGTACCTCGGGCTCAGCCCCAAAACCGTGGGCAATAACACACCGATTTGGCCTTAAAATGCCCCGCTCCCGCTGTTTCGCCAGTATGTCCGCCCAAATGGCCAGTAAAAATTAAACGAACCACAATAGGATGATTCTCAACCTCCTTGATGTGCCTCAATAAATTTTCAGCACACAACACGCCCGGACCCCAAGCCTTCCCTCGAAACCATGGGCTATAGCACGCAAATTTGGTTCGAAAATGCTTTATTTGCACTGTTTTGCCCGTTTGTCTGCCCAAATAACCATAAAAAATTAAAGGGACCATATTGTGATGATCCCTAACCTTTCTGGCACTCCCAAATCGATTGTCGGTATGAAGCACTATCGAAACTTGGGTCCACTCCAAAATTGTGGGCTATAGCACACCAATTTGGCCTGAAAACACACCGTTCACATTGTTTCTCCTGTTTGTCTACCTAAATGGCAGCAAAAAATTAAACGGACCATACTGGGACAATCCAAACCTCCATGGATACCCCGATAAATTTTTAGCCCACAACACGCCTGGACCCCAAGCCCACACCCAAAACTGTAGGCTATAGCACACCTATTTGGCCTGAACACGCCTTGTTTGGGCCGTTTCACACGTTTGTCCACCCAAATGGCCACAAAAAATAAAACAGACTATAATGAGATGATCCCCAACCTCCCTGGTATACCTTGGTCAATTTTTGGCACACTGCATGCCCGAACCCTGGGCCTACCCCCAAAATCATGGGCTATAGCACACCGATATGGCCCAAAAATGCCCCATTCGCACTGTTTTGCTCGTATGTCCACCCAAATGGATACGAAAAATTAAATGGACCATACTGGGATGATCCCGAACCTCCCTAGCATACCTCGGTCAATATTTAGCCCACAACATACTTGGACCCCGTGGCTACACCTAAAACTATGGGCTAAAGCACACTGATTTGGTTCGAAAATGCCTTATTCGTACCGTTTCACCCGTTTATGCACCCAAATAGCCACGAAAAATTAAGTGGACCACACTGGGATGATCGCTAACCTCCTTGGCATGCCACGATTGATATTCAGCCTAAAGAACACCGGGACCCCTGGCCCATCCTCGAAATCGTGGGTTATAGCACACCGATATGGCCCGAAAATGCATTGTTCACGCTATTTCGCCCGTTTATCTAGCAAATGGCCACGATAAATTAAAAGGGCCATACTGAGATGATCCCCAACCTCTTTTCCATGCCCTGGCCGATTTTTGGCTCACAGCATGCCTGAACCCCGAGCTCACCCCCGAAACTGTGGGCTATAGCACACCGATTTATCTCGAAAATGCCCTGTTCTCGCTGTTTCGCTCGTTTATATACCCAAATGGCTACAAATAAATAAACGGACAACACAGGGATAATCCCCAACCTCTCTGACACGTCCCGGACAATTTTCTACCAACAGCATGCCCGGACCCGGGCTCACCCCTAAAATCGTGAGCTATAGCACACCAATTTGGTCCAAAAATGTCTCGTTCGTGCTGTTTTGACCGTTTGTCTATCCAAATGGACATGAAAAATTAAAAATACCACATTTAGATAATTTCCAACCTCCCTGCCATACCTCGGTCAATTTTTTGTACACAGCGCGCTCGGACCCCGAGCCCACCCCCAAAATCGTGGGTTATAGCACACTGATTTGGCTCGAAAATGCTCCGTTCATGCTGTTTCGCCCATTTGTCCACCTAAATAGCCACAAAAAATTAAACGAACCATATTGGACGATCCCTAACCTCCTTGGAATGCCCCGGTCTATTTTTGGCCCATAGCACGCCCGGACCCCAAGCGCACCCCAAAAATCGTGGGCAATATAGCACACCAATTTTGCCAAAAAATGCCCCGTTCACGCTGTTTCGCTCGTTTGTCCTCCCAAATGGCCACAAAAAATAAACGGACCACACTGGGATGTTCCCCAACCTCTCTGGCATGCCCCAATCGATTTTTGGCCCAGAGCACGCCCGAACCTCGAGCCCACCCCTAAAACTGTAGGCTATAGCACATTGATTTGGCTCGAAAATGCCCCGTTTGCGCCGTTTCACCCATTTGTCAACCCATATGGCTACAAAAATTTAAATGAAAAACACTGGAATAATCCCTAACCTCCCTGGCATGCCCCGATTGATACTCAGCCTACAGCACACCCGGGCCCTAGGCCTACCCCCAAAACTGTGGGCTATGGCACACTGATTTGGCCTAAAAATACACCGTTTGCGTCGTTTTGCTAGTTTGTCCACCCAAATGGCCACGAAAAATAAAATGGACCATACAATGACGATCCCAAACCTCCTTGGCATGCCGAGATTGATTTTTGGCACACAACACACTCGGAACCCGAGCGCACCCCCAAAACCATGGGCTATAACACACCAATTTTGCCCAAAAATCCCTCGTTCATGCCGTTTCGCTCGTTCATACGCCCAAATGGCTATGAAAAATTAAATGGACTACACTTGGATAATCCCTAACCTCTTTAGCATGTCTCGGTCAATTTTCGACCCGCAGCACACTCGAACCCCTTGCCTACCCCTAAAATCGTGGGCTATAGCACACCGATTTGGCCCGAAAATGCCCCATTTATGCTGTTTTGGCCGTTTGGCCATCCAAATGGCCACAAAAAATTAAACGAACCAAACTAGGATGATCCCTAACCTCCCTGGCACATCTCGATCAATTTTTGGCCCACAGCGCGCCTGGATTTCGAGCCCACCCCCAAAACCGTGGGCTATAGCACACCAATTTGGCCCGAAAATGCCCCGTTTGCATTGTTTCGCCCATTGATCCACCCAAATGGCCACAAAAAATTAAAAGGACAACACAGGGATGATCCCCAACCTCCCTGGCAAGCCTCAGTCGATTTTTGGCCTACAGGACACCCTGACCCAAGGCCCACCCCCAAAACCATAGTCTATTGCACACTGATTTAGCCCAAAAAATGCCTTGTTTGCGCCGTTTCACCCATTTTTCAACCCAAATGGCTAAGAAAATTTAAATGGACCACACTGGGATATTCCCTAAACTAACTGTCACGCCTCGATTGATATTCGGCCCACAGCATGCTCGGACCCCAGGTGCACCCCCAAAATCGTAGACTATAGCACACCGATTTGGCCCCAAAAATGCACCATTCACTCCGTTTTGCCCATTTGTCCACCCAATTTGCCATGAAATATTAAACAGACCACACTGGGATGATTCCCAACCTCCCTGGCGTGTCTCGATCAATTTTTAGCCCACAGCACACCCAGACCTCAGGCCCATCCCTGAAACCGTGGGCTATAGCACACCGATTAGGCCAGAAAATTCCTCGTTCGTGTCATTTTGCCTGTTTGTACACCCAATTGGCTACAAAAAATTAAATGGACTACACTGGGATGATCCCTAATATCCCTAGCACATCCCAGTAAATTTTCAGCCCACAACACGTCCGGACCCCAGGCCCACCCCCGAAACCGTAGGCTATAGCACACCGATTTAGACCAAAAATGCCTCGTTCGCATCATTTTACTCATTTTTTCATCCAAATGGCCATAAAAAATTAAATGGACCACACTTGGATGATCCCGAATCTCCCTGGCATGCCTCGATCAATTTTTGGCCCATAGTGCACCCGGACCTTGATCTTGGGTGTATTTATACTCCTAAGAACCATAATATATCCATATTTTAGCTATGTTTGGAGAAAAAAGTGCCTAGTTTCTTATGTTTTTACTCTACTTCTACGTAATTGAGCTAACTGATGTGATTAGCATGATTTCAAGTATTAATGAGGTAGATAAAGACATTATGGAACTATGGAATGCGGATGGCATATGACAAAAGAAAGAGTAGCAACCTGGACCAAATATGGAGCCTAGAAACTACAATCTGGACCAAATGGCACCTAAAAACTATGTCCAAGACTAGTTTGTCATTTATAATTAGTTCAGGGACCTAGAAGGCAATTCTGAGAGAAAAGATTATTAAAAGGCTTAATGCTGAATTTTTAAAGAGGATTCATTATTCTATATTTTTTTTGGAGAGAGTAGAGAAGGGTAGCTTAGCTTGAGAGAGAGAGAAAAATGTTTTTTTGCTCTTGGTCTCAGTATTCGCACACCAAGATTGTCTTCTAGTTTTTTGGTATAATGAATATTTCTATTGTGATTTTCATTTTATTCATGAGTAGATAAGTTTATTAGTTAGGGTTATGGAAGCCTTCTAGCATACAATCTATTACTTTGGGTTTTGAATTCACTATGCATTGATTTGTTTACATCATACTCTATTCGTTTATCTTGAATTCTCGTGGTTGCAAACATAGAGGATATGCCTTAAAATGCAACTTGTTCAAAAGAAAGGTTGTTGTTCAGAAAGAAGAGTAGTAACAAGAAAATAGGATTACCAACCCCTATTTCATATGTTAATGCCTTAGAAGGATTAACTAATTGGAGATTTCGTATTGTTTTTGGTAAACGCTTTTGATTCGAGAGAACTAAAGTGAATTAGTCCTTGATGGTTAAGAAACACTAGGATTATGTTATTAAATATAATACATTTCTCTGTAAGAATGATGCATATATGAATTCGTAAAGCCCAGAGTTAGAAAGAATTGAAAACTACAAGGTGGACATAACGCTAGCTTGCTCTTTCTCTGAATTTGACTACTACTGCACTTATTTCATCTTGTTAAACTGAAACCATTAATTTGTGAACTGAATCAAATCCCCCTATTTATTTTACGGAAATGAACAATTAAAAGTCAACTAATCTGTATACAACTTAATTAGCACCATATTCCCTATGGGATTCGACCCCAACCTAGTTGGGTTATATATTTGACAATGACCGCTTACTTTCTTGTATGAGAGGTGTAGTTTGGGCACATCAAATTTTGGTGCCGTTGCTGGGGAATATGGTTGTCAATTGAGTTTATGTGTGTAAGTTAATTTTTAGTCAAGTTTCCTTATTTTATGTTTATTTGTTGTTTTTGTTTGTTATAGGATCATTGTTCTTTATGCCACGAAGCAGAAGTTCAGGAGAACTATTATTACCCTTCAATCCTGAACCTCATCTCATTGAAAGAATGGTTAACAAAAAGGAAGCTGAAAGATTAGCCGCTTTGGCTAATGCTTAATTAAACCTCCAAAATGCTGATAACCCAGGTCAGGGACCTAATCCAGATGAAGAAGACCTGGCAGACGATGAGTTTTTGGGGCTAGTTAATCGAAGGCATGTAGAGGATATAGCTACACTAGTGAATAGAAATATGAATAGAAATCATCCGTTCAAAGCAAGACCTGAACGCCAAGCTATGCATTTTAATCTAGAGGATGATGATGATGACTTGGATGGAGCCGGTACAACAGGGGCTATTATTTCTCCACCCTTAGCACCCGGATCCAAGTTTAATATTACAAGCACTATGATCCAGCTGTTGCAACTCAAAGGGTTATTTGGTGGACTTGTAGGCGATGACCCGAATATGTATTTGGTTAATTTTGTCTCAACATGCATGTCGTTTGACAACCCAGGTGTTGGACAAAATGCAATTCAACTGTGCCTATTTCCATTGTCTCTATCTGGAGAGGCAACTCTATGGTTAAGTGGGATAACTCCCGACTCTATTACCAATTAGAGGCAACTGAAAGATGCTTTCCTAGAAAGATTCTTTCTGTTATCCAAGTGAGCACAATTAAGATATGAGATAAGCAATTTCAGATAGGTTCCAACTAAAGCTCTCTACGAGACTTGGAAGAGGTTCAAGAAGAAGATTATGCGGTGCCCAAATCATCAGATTACCAATGTCCACTTGATGAAGATATTATACCGAGCCTTGAATTTGGTTACCAAGCCAGTAGTAGATAATGCTGTGGGTGGAACATTCATAGACCTCTCTTTTACTGAAGCTTCTGAGATGCTTGATCAGATGACAAAGCAGAGTAGATCTTGGCATACCAGGGATTCTGAGGTAGTAATATATACTGCATCTATCGGCATGACTGTAGAATAAAGGAGAAGAGAAGAAGAGCGTGACCAGGACATGGCTCAGATGAAGATACAAATGGATCTTCTCACTAAGCATCTATTTTCAGGAAAGATAGAAAAGGTTAAAACTGTAGCATCACAGGGAAGGGCTGACTCCAATCTTGAGGAAGAAGCCAATTACTTGAACAATCAGATGGGTTTCTGAGTTGGTGGCCAAGGAAACCAAGGTTGGAACCATCAAGGAGATTGGAAGATTAAAAGTGACAGGAGTGCACTGTATGTACCTCCTAGAAGCCGTGATAATGCTGCCACCAGTTCAGGAAAAATGTCCCTGGAGGACATGATGGAGAAACTATTAAAGAGAGTTAAGGCGATAAATTCTGGGGTGACTACTGTAAAGAGTGAAATATCTTTCATAAGTCAACTAGTAATTTGCAGTCATTCACTATTGAACAATTAAAGCAACATATGAGCCAATTATCCACAGCATTCAACCAAAGATAGAATGGGACTCTACCAAGTGATACAGTTTAAAATCTGAGGACTGATAGATTGTGTATGGCCATTACCACTAGGAGCGGTAAGATGTTATCTAGTCCAGGTTTGGGACCTTTATCTTATACTGATGAGGTTGAAATGGATTGGGAGATGGTTGATGAATCACCAGTGGTGCCTGTGGAGTTAGGCAGTTTGAAAAAAAAGAGTGTGGAAGTTAAACAAACAACTAAGCCAAAGCATGTTAGTGATGTGGAGCAAGTCATAAGAAAGGAGGTAAAAGTTGCTCTAACTGAAATCCTAAGGCTGCTACCCCCATTTCCATAATTATTAAATAAGAAAGAAGATGATGGCAAGTTTAGCAAATTCATGGCTATGTTGAAGCAGTTGACAGTGAATGTGCCCTTACTTGAAGCACTGGAATAGATTCCTAGATATGCTAAGTTTATGACAGACCTGTTTACAAAGAAAAGGATTGTGAGCTATGAAATGGTAGACAATCTTTATTATTGTAGTGCTATTGCTACAAGATCTATTGTCCAGAAGAAAGCTGATCTGGGAGCATTTGCTGTTCCATGTACGATTGGATTGCCAAAGTTTGAAAAGGCCCTTTGTGATCTTGGGGAAAGTATCAATATTATGCCATTGACGGTTTTCAAGAAACTGGGTTTGGGAGATCCTACGTCCACCAATATGTGAATTCTAATGGCGGACAAATCGATAAAAAAGCCGATTGAGATTCTACATGATGTACTTGTAAAAGTTACTGATTTTATATTTCCTGCTGACTTTGTAATTCATGATTGCGAAGTGGACTTTGAATGTACCCATAATTTGGGATAGGCCATTCTTAGAAATTGGGAGAGTGTTACTTGACATGGAGTTGAATGAGCTAAAATTTACGCTCAATGAGAAAGAGTTAGCTTTGAAGTTTGTCGGTCTATGAAACAACAAAAACAGATTCGTGTCTTCTCGATTGTTGATGTATTCTATGAAGATGAGCGACATGTACCAGCTAAGGATATGTATTTTGTATAAACCATTGCTTGTTTGGTTGAACTTGCAAGCAAGGATGTGAGTGACTGCAAAGTAGTTGGACTAGGAATAAAGTATTTTCTTGATCCAGTAAATGAGGTACAAAAGGTATCATCGATGTATCTTGATGAATTCTGAGTAGTCAAGATAATCGAGTCGTGCCGCAATGTTAAATCAGGCGCTGCATGGGAGGCAACCAATGATTTTATTTTCACTTTATTATGTTAAACAAAAATGCAAAAATAAGAGTCGAGCCACGACCGAAACTACGTCGCTTAGTGGGAGGCAAACCATCATTCTAATCATTTGTTGTTTTTGATTAAGTGTAGGTGCATGAAGTACTAAGGAGAAGATTAGTACCAATTTTGATTTGGAATCGAGTCATGTCAATGGTGGTAAGTTTAGGAGTGATGGGAACATTATAGGTAAGTTAGAGTGGTCAAATGTGTAAGGCTCAAGTATGATTCGTGCTTTGAATTATATTAATCCGATCCCAAAGCCCACCATTGACCTTGATGGGGGTGCGGGGGCAAAGCCCCCGTGGTATGGACCTTTCCGACTAAGAGTGCACTGCACATTCCATCGCACATGCTCATTGGACCAACTATGCGATACCCTATGCAGCGCATATGAAAATATAGGCGATAGGGTATGCGCCACTTATACCATTGCCTATGCTCACTTTCTCACTTAGGCAATAGCTTAGGCGCCGCCTATGTTAACATAAGCGATAGGTTAGAGGCCGCTTATACCATTGCCTATGATCACTGCCTCACTTAGGCGATAGCTTAGGCGCCGCCTATGTCAACATAGGCTATAGGTTAGGCACCGCTTATACCATTGCCTATGCTCACTGCCTCACATAGGCGATAGGGTATGCGCGGCATTTCCAATCGCGTATGCCTACTGGCTGGTTACTTTGGTACTTGTTTTGTAAGAAAATAGTACCAAATAACTTTGCTATTTGCTCCAATGATGATCTTCATGCAGGTGGCATACCTCCTAATGTGGATGAGAAGTACTACTAGCCAGGTTCTTTATCTTGTTATTTGCACTGGGGACAATGCTGTGCTTAAGTGTGGGGTGGCTGGGTACTTTTCTACTTGTTTTGTAAGAAAATAGGACCTTCTCCTTTGCATTTTTCTATGATAGGATTAGCTATTTTGTTTATTTTGTTAGTTATGTAGTCATAATTAGGTGCTTTTCTCGGTGATGGATGGATCACGACCATCTTAAGGGAAAATTAGTCATTTAATTGCATGTAACTATTCTTGTGGGTCACATGACATTATAACATAAGTATGTGATGAATCATTACGTTTGAAACACCTAGGCTCTAGTTGTGACTCTTGTTGTGATTGTTGGTTTTATTTGAATTCATGTAATTGTTGGGTCGAGAATCTATAATGCTCCTAATTGAGTTGACCATGTGCCATGAGTGTGTAAGACTGTTGTATATTCCTTATTGGAACTGATGCTAGAACTTGCCTGGTATGTGTGCAAAGCAAAATAAAGTGTGAGTTTAGGAGATGATTTAGGCATTTCTTTGATAACCATTGTTCATACCTTTTTTTTACCTACCTTCGTACATTACTTATCTAGCCCTATTGAGCCTTTATCTTGTTCTTTTGTTAGCCTCATATGTAGCCTATTCCATTTTTAATAGACCGTAATTTGATCCAAAAGCTCCTAAGCGCTTTAATGTAAAATCAATGTGAGTTAGGAGTTTGACAATAAGAAGAAAAAGGTGAAATTGATGTCCCAAAGTCTAGTTATTGGTGTGAGCAATTGATGTGGTTGGGAGTAGCTAAAATTGTTGAAAAAGTTCAAAGAAATGTTACAATGAACCTGTTTTAGCCCTGGTCCTTCTTGGACATTGTGTACCTCAACTAAGGAAAATTGCTTAAGTTGAGGGTGGCTATTATAGGGGTGCGTAACGTGAAAATGGTGTAATATATATATATATATATATATATATATATATATATATATTTGAAAGGGTTACATACTCCCACCATAGTGTTATTAATTGAGCTTAATGAGTTGGGGTGAAAAGCAAATTTGTGAAGATAGCAGAAGTGGAAGTTAGTAGTTAGAGATTGGTCTTGATTGGATAATGTAGTGTATTAAAGTGCTTAGGGAAGATAGTCACTATTTCTGGCCAAAATAGTTCCTACCCATCCTTTAGCATGCATTACAACCCATAAAAGACCTATATGATCTTAATCTTCGCATTCTGATATTAGTAGAGTATTACACTAAGGGAAAGCATATGGTCATCAGTTGTAATTTGAGAATTCTTTGTGAGAGTGAGCGCAACTTGATTCTTGTACCCATTTTGTTAGAAATTGCATGATTGTGAGTGATTATGGGTAACTTTCTTGTTGTGAGGGCACATGGTTGATGAAGGTTGGGTAATTTATATGATTTCTATGCTTAAACGATATGCATGAAATTGCCAACTTAATAAGTCTATTCTTGGGGGTAGGTTGTCTCTAGTAATGATTCTTGAATCTACTTCTTGTTCATAATTGTTGTGTGAGCCTATTTGAGCATCTTGTCTTCCTTTGTGGGTGCTAAGGCTTGTGTAGTATGTATAAATGGATATGTTGTTCAAGGAAGAACAAAGCTTTACGTGTGGGGTGGTGATCTTGGGTGTATTTATATGCCTAAGCACCATAATTTATCCATATTTTAGCTATGTTTAGAGAACAAAGTGCCTAGTTTCTTATGTTTTTACTCTACTTCTATGTAATTGAGCTAACCGATGTGATTAGCACGATTTCAGGTATTAATGAGGTAGATGAAGACATTATGGGACTATGGAATGCGGATGGCATATGGCATAGAAACTACAATCTGGACCAAATGTGGCGCCTATAGACTATGTCTAAGACTAGTTTATCATTTATAATTAGTTCAGGGACCTAGAAGGCAATTATGAGATAAGAGAATATTAAAAGGCTTAATGCTGAATTTTTAAGGAGGATTCATTATTCTGTATTTTTTTTGGAGAGAGCAGAGAAGGGCGACTTAGCTTGAGAGAAAAAAAATAATGTTTTTTGCTCTTGCTCTCAGTATTCGTACACCAAGATCGTCTTCTAGTTTTTGGTATGATGAATATTTCTATTGTGATTTTCATTTTATTCATTAGTAGATAAGTTTATTAGTTAGGGTTATGGAAGCCTTGTAGCATACAATCTATTACTTTGGGTTTTGAATTCATTATACATTGATTTGTTTACATCATACTCTCTTCGTTTATCTTGAATTCTCGTGGTTGCAAACATAGAGGATATGCCTTAAAACGCAACTTGTTCGAAAGAAAGGTTGTTGTTCGGAAAGGAGAGTAGTGACAAGAAAATAGGATTACCAACCCTATTTCATACGTTAATGCCTTAGAAGGAATAACTAGGAGATTTCGTATTGTTTTTGGTAAACTCTTTTGATTCGAGAGAACTAAAGTGAATTAGTCCTTGATGGTTGAAAAACACTAGGATTATGTTATTAAATACAATAGGTTTCTCTGTAAGCATGATGCATGTATGAATTCGTAAAGCCCAGAGTTAGAAAGTATTGAAAACTACAAGGTGGACATAACGCTAGCTTGCTCTTTCTCTGAATTTGAATACTACTACACTTATTTCATCTTGTTAAACTGAAACCATTAATTTGTGAACTGAATCAAATCCCCCTATTTATTTTATGGAAACGAACGATTAAAAGTCAGCTAATCTGCATACAACTTAATTAGCACCATATTCCCTGTGGGATTCGACCCCAACCTAGTTGGGTTATACATTTGACAACGACCGCTTACAATCTCGTAAGAGAGGTGTAGTTTGGGCGTATCAGACCCCGGGCCCACCCCTAAAACTATGGGCTATAACATCGATTTGGCCAAAAAATGCCCCGTTCGTGCCGTTTTGCCCGTTTGTCATCCCAAATGATCACGAAAAATTAAACGGACCATACTGGGATGATCCCCAACCTCCCTGTCACGCTCCGATCAAATTTTGGCCCATAGCACACCCGGACCTCCGGTGCACCCCCAAAACAGTAAGCTATAGCTCACCGATTTGGCCCAAAAATGCCCCGTTCACGCTGTTTTGCTCGTTTGTCCACCCAAATAGCCACGAAAAATTAAACGGACCATACTGGGACAATCCCCTACCTCCCTGACATGCCTCGATCAATTTTTGGCCCACAACACACTCAGACCCTGCGCCCACCTCAAACTCGGACCCCAAGCCCACCTCCAAAATTGTGGGCTATAACATGCTAATTTGGCCTGAAAATGCCCCGTTCACGATGTTTCGCTTGTTTGTCCACCCAAATAGCCATGAAAAATTAGACAAAATACACTGGGATGATCCCCAACCTCGTTGGCATGCCTCGATTGATTTTTTTCCCACATCACGCCCGAACCCTGGGTCCACCCCTAAAAACGTGGGCTACAGCACCAATTTGGGCAGAAAATACCTCGTTCGAGCCGTTACACCCGTTTGTCCACTCAAATGGCCATGAAAAATTTAATGGACCACCATAGGATGATCCCCAACCTTCTTGACGTGCCCCGATCAATTTTTGGCCCACATCATGCCCGGACCCTTGGCCCACCCCTAAAACCGTGGGCTATTAACCACCGATTTGGCTCGAAAATGCCTAGTTCATGCTATTTCGCCTATTTGTCCACCCAAATAGCCACGGAAAATTTAGCAAACCACACTGGGATGATTCTCAACCTCCCTGTAATGCCACGATTAACTTTTCCCATAGCACGGTCGGAAATCGAGCCCAACCCAAAAACCATGGGCTATAGCACACCGATATAACCCGAAAATGTAAATTTCACGTTGTTTCGCCCGCTTGTCCACCCAAATGGCTAGGAAAAATTAAACGAATCATACGGGGACAATCCCCAACTTCTGTAGCATGCCTCGGTAGATTTTTAGCACACAACACGCTCGAACCCCAGGCTTACCCCGAAAACTGTGGGAAATAGCACACCAATTTGGCCAAAAAATGCCCCATTTCCGTAGTTTAGCCCGTTTGTCCACCCAAATAGCAACAAAAATTTAAATAGACCACACTGGGATGATCCCCAACTCCCTGGCATGCCCCGATCGATTTATAGCCCACAGCACGCCCGGACCCCGGGCGTACCCCATAAACCGAGGGACATAGTGCACCAATTTGACTCAAAAATGCCCCTTTCACACCGTTTCGCCCGTTTGTCTACCCAAATGGCCACAAAAAATTAAACAGACCATACTGGGATAATCTTCAATCTCCCTGGCATGCCCCAGTCAATTTTTGGCCCACAGCACTCTCGGACCCCCGGTGCACTCCCAAAACCGTGGGCTATAGCACACTACTTTAGCTTGAAAATGCCTCATTCACGCCGTTTTGCCTATTTGTCCACCCAAATGGCCACGAAAAATTAAACGGACCATACTGGGATGATCCCCAACCTCCCTATCATGCCCAGTCTATTTTTAGCCCATAGAATGCCTGGATCCCGAGCCTACCTCCGAAACTGTAGGCTATAGCACACCAATTTAGCCCAAAAATGCACCGTTCATGCCGTTCCGCCCGTTTGTCCATCCAAATGGCCACGATATTTTAAACTAACCATACTGGGATGATCCCCAACCTCACTGGCTCACCTCGGTAGATTTTTAGCCGACAGCACATCCGTACCCTTGGTGCATCCCAAAATTGTGGGCTATAACACACCAATTTGTCTCGAAAATGCCCCGCTCATGATGTTTTGCCCGTTTGACCACCCAAATGGCCATAAAAAATTAAACGGACTACACTGGGACGATCCCCAGCCTCCCTGGCATGCCCCGATCAATTTTCAGTCCACAGCACACTCGGACCCCAGGCCCACCCCCAAAATTGTGAGCTATAGCAACCGACTTAGCTTGAAAATGCCCCGTACGCATCGTTTCAACCGTTTGTCAACCCAAATGGCCATTAAAATTTAAACGGACCACACTAGGATGATCCCTAACCTCCACGGCATGCCTCGATTGATATTCGAACCACAGATTCCCCGAACCCCGGGCACACCCCCAAAACCGTGGGCTATAACACACCAATTTGGCTCGAAAATGCACCATTTGAGCCGTTTCGCCCGTTTGTCTACCAAAATAGCCACAAAAAATTAAAAAGACCATACTGGGATGATCCCCAACCTCCTTGGCATGCCCTAGTTAATTTTTGGGCCATAGCACACTCGAAGCCCAGGCCCACCCCCAAAACCGTTGGTTATAGAACACTGATTTGGCCTGAAAATACTCCGTTCGCACCATTTCGCCCGTTTGTATCCCTAAATGGCTATAAAAAATTATATGGACCACACTGGGATAGTTCCTAACCTCCCTGGAACGTCTTGTTCGATTTTTGGCTCACAGCATGCCCGGACCCCGGGGCCACACCCAAAACAATGGGCTATAGCACACTGATTTGTCCTGAAAATGCCCCATTCGTACTATTTGGCCTGTTTGTCCATCCAAATGGCCACAAAAAATTAAGTTGACCATACTTGGATGATCCCTAACCTCCTTGGCATGCCTCGGTCAATTTTTAGCCCGCAGAGCTCCTGGACCCGTGGCCCACCCCTACAACCGTAGCCTATAGCACACCGATTTGGCCTGAAAATGCCCCATTCACACCGTTTTGCCCCTTTGTCCACCCAAATGGCCACAAAAAATTAAACGAACTACACTGGGACGTTTGCTAACTCCCCTGTCATGCTCCGATCTACTTTCGGTCCACAGCACGCTCGGACCCCCGTTGCACCCCATAAACTGTGGTCTATAGCTCACCGATTATGCCCCAAAATGCCCCGTTCACGCCTTTTTAACCGTTTGTCCACCCCAATGGCCACAAAAAATTAAACGGATCATACTGGGATGATTCCCAACCACCCTGGCATGCCTCAGTCAATTTTTGGCCCACAACACACCTGGACACCGGCTCACCCCCGAAAACGTGGGCTATAGCACCGATTTGGACAAAAAATACCTCGTTCGAGCCGTTGCACCCGTTGGTCCACCCAAATGGCCACAAAAAATTAAACGGAACACATTGGGATGATCCCCAACCTTCCTAGCACACCCCGATCATGTTTCAGCCCACATCACACTTGGATCTCTGGCCCACCCCTAGAATCGAGGGACTATTGCACACCGATTTGTCTCGACAATGCCCCTTCACGCTGTTTCACCTATTTATCCACCCAAATACAATGAAATGGATCACACGAGGAATATCCCTAATCTCCCTGGCACACCTCAAAAGATTTTGGCCCACAACACGCCCGGACCCCGGGTCTACCTCGAAATTGTGGGCAATAGCACAACAATTTGGCTGAAAAATGCTGTGTTCTCATAGTTCATCAGTTTGTCGACATAAATGGCCAAAAAATTTAAATGGACCACACTAGGACGATCCCCAACCTCCCTGGCACATCCTTGGCGATTTTTGGCCCACAGCACGCTCGGACCTCGGGCGCAACCCCAAAATCATGGGCTACAGCATACCAATTTGGCCCAAAAATTACCCCATTCATGTGTTTTCGCCCGTTTTTCCACCCAAATAGACACGGAAAATTAAACGGATCACACTGGGCTATTACACGCTAATTTGTCCTGAAAATGCCCCGTTCACGACGTTTTGCCTATTTGTCTACCCAAATAGCTACGAAAAATTAGACGAAATACACTGGGATGATCCCCAATCTCCTTGGCATGCCTCAATTGATTTTTTTCTTACAGCATGCCAGAACCCTGGGCCCACCTCCGAAAATATGGGCTATCGCACCTATTTGGCCCGAAAATGCCCCGTTCGAGCCGTTACGCCCGTTTGTCCACTCAAATGGCCATGAAAAATTTAACGGACCACAATAGAATGATCCCCAACCTTCTTGGCATGTCCCGGTCGATTTTCAGCCCACATCATGCCTGAATCCTTGGCCCACCCCTAAAACCGTGGGCTATTAAACACCGATTTGGCTCGAAAATGCCTCGTTCACGCTATTTCGCTCGTTTGTCCACCCAAATGGCCATAAAAAATTAAGCAGACCACACTGGGATGATTTTCAACCTCCCTGGAATGCCCCCATCAATTTTTTACCATAGCATGCTCGGACACCGAGCCTACCCCAAAAACCATGGGCTATAGCACACCGATTTGGCTCGAAAATGTAATTTTTGCGCTGTTTTGCCCATTTGTCCACCCAAATGGATAGAAAAAATTAAACAAATCACACGGGGACAATACAAAACCACTATAGCATGCCCCGTATATTTTTGGCCCACAACACGATCGAACCCTGGGCTTACCCTCAAAACTGTGGGCAATAGCACACCAATTTGGCCGAAAAATAGCCCGTTCGCGCAGTTTCGCCCGTTTTTCCACCCAATGGCCACAAAAATTTAAATAGACCACACTGGGATGATCCCTAACTCCCTGGCATTCCCCGATCGATTTATAGCCCACAGCACGCCCGGACCCCGGGTGCACCCCAAAAATCGTGGGATATAGCGCACCAATTTGACTCGAAAATGCCCCGTTCATGCCGTTTCGCCCGTTTGTCCACCCAAATGGCCATAAAAAATTAAATGGACCACACTAGGACGATCTCCAATCTCCCTAGCTTGCCTCGATCAATTTTTGGCCCACAGCACTCTCGGACCCCCGGTCCACCCCCAAAACCATGGGCTATAGCACACTAATGTAGCCCGAAAATGCCCCATTCATGCCGTTTTGCCTGTTTGTCTACCCAAATGGCCATGAAAAATTAAATGGACCATACTGGGATGATCCCCAACCTCCCTAGGATGCCCCAGTTGATTTTTAGCCCACAGCACGCCTGGACCCCAAGCCTACCTCCGAAAGTGTAGGCTATAGCACACCGATTTAGCCCAAAAATACACTGTTCATGCCGTTCCGCCCGTTTGTCCACCCAAATGGACACAAAATTTTAAACGAACCATACTGAGACGATCCCCAACCTCACTGGTTCGCCCCGGTATATTTTTAGCCGATATCACGCCTGTACCCTGGGTGCATCCCAAAATTGTGGGCTATAACACACCAATTTGTCCCCAAAATGGCCCGTTCATGCTGTTTTGCCCGTTTGACCACCCAAATATCCACAAAAAATTAAACGGAATACACTGGGATGATCCCCAGTCTCCCTGGCATGCCCCAGTCTATTTTCAGTCCACAGCACACCCGGACCCCAGGACCACCCCCAAAATTGTGAGCTATAGCAATCGATTTAGCTTGAAAATGCCCCGTACGCACCGTTTCAACCATTTGTCAACCCAAATGGCCATTAAAATTTAAACAAACCATACTGGGATGATCCCTAACCTCCCCGACATGCCCTGATTGATATTCGACCCACAGCTTCCTCGAACCCCGGGTACACCCCCAAAATCGTGGGTTATAACACAACAATTTGGCTAGAAAATTCACTATTCGCGCTGTTTTGCCTGTTTGTCCACCAAAATAGCCACAAAAAATTAAACGGACCACACTGGGATGATCCCATACCTCCTTGGCATGCCCTGGTCAATTTTTGGGCCACAACACACCCAGAACCCGAGCCCACCCCCAAAACCGTTGGTTATAGCACACTGATTTGGCCTGAAAACACTCCGTTCGCACCGTTTGTACTCCAAATGGCTATAAAAAATTACATGGACCACACTGGGATGATTCCTAACCTCCCTGCCACCTCTTGGTCAATTTTAGGCCCACCACATACCCGAACCTCGGGGCCACAACCAAAACTGAGGGCTATAGCACACTGATTTTGCCTGAAAATACCCCATTTGTACCGTTTCGCCCGTTTGTCAATCCAAATGACCACTAAAAATTAAACGGACCATAGTTGGATGATCCCTAACCTCCCTGGCATACGTCGGTCGATTTTTAGCCCGCAGATCTCCTGGACCCCTGGCCCACCCCTAAAACTGTGGTCTATAGCACACCGATTTGGCCCGAAAATGCCCCATTCACTCCGTTTCACCCGTTTGTCCACCCAAATGGCCACAAAAAATTAAATAATCCTACCCCCCCCTCCCGGGACGTTTCCTAACCACCCTGGCATGCTCCGATCTACTTTAAGTCCACAGCACACTCGGATCCCTGGTGTACCCCATAAACCGTGGTCTATAAATCACCGATTATGACATAAAATGCCCCATTCGCGCCTTTTTAACCGTTTGTCCACCCCAATGCCCCCAAAAAATTAAACGGACCATACTGGAACGATTTCCAACCATCCTGGCATGCCTTAGTCAATTTTTGGCCCACAACACACCTGGACACCGGGCTCACCCCCGAAAACGTGGGCTATAGCACCGATTTGGCCGAAAAGTACATCGTTCCAGCCGTTGCACCCGTTTGTCCACAAAAATAACCACAAAAAATTAAACGGAACATACTGGGATGATCCCCAACCTTCCTGGCATGCCCGGACCGTATTTCGGTCGACATCACACTTGGATCCCTGACCCACCCCTAGAATTGAGGGACTATAGCAAACCGTTTTGTCTTGAAAATGCCCCGTTCATGCTGTTTCACCCATTTGTCCACACAAACACAATGAAATAGATCACACGGGGAATATCCCTAACCTCCCTGGCACACCTCAATAGATTTTTGGCCCACAACACACCCGGACCCTGGGTCCATCCCCGAAACTGTGGGCGATAGCATAATAATTTGGCCGAAAAATGCCCCGTTCTCGCAGTTTTGTCAGTTTGTCCACACAAATGGCCACAAAAATTTAAATGGACCACACTAGGACGATCCCCAACATTCCTGGCACGTCCTAGGTAATTTTTGGCCACAGCACGCTCGGACCTCGGGCGCAACCCCAAAACCGTGGGCTATAGCACACCAATTTGGCCCCAAAATGCCCCATTCATGTCGTTTCTCCCGTTTGTCCATCCAAATAGCCACGAAAAATTAAACGGATCACACTGGAATATAACACGCCAATTTAGCTTGAAAATGCCCCATTCATGATGTTTTGCCTGTTTGTCTACCCAAATAGCCACGAAAAATTAAACGGAATACACTGGGATGATCCCCAACCTCCTTGACATGCCTCAATTGATTTTTGGCCTACAACACGCCAGAAACCTGGGCCCACCCCCGAAAATGTGGGCTATTGCACTGATTTGGCCCGACAATGCCCCGTTCGAGCTGTTACGCCCGTTTATCCACTCAAATGGACATAAAAAATTTAACGGACCACAATAGGATGATTCCCAACCTTCTTGGCATGCCCCGGTCAATTTTCGGCCCACATCACGCCCGTATCCTTGTCCCACCCCTAAAACCGTGAGCTATTAAACAACAATTTGGCTCAAAATGCCTCGTTCACGCTATTTCGCCCGTTTGTCCACCCAAATGGCCACAAAAAGTTAAGCAGACCATACTAGGATGATTCTAAACGTCCCTGGAATACCTCGTTTAATTTTTGGTCCATAGAACGCTCGGACACTAAGCCTACCCCAAAAACCATGGGATATAGAACACCGATTTGGCCCGAAAATGTAACTTTCGCGCTGTTTCGCCCGTTTGTCCACCTAAATGGCTAGAAAAAATTAAACGAATCACACGGGGATAATCTGCAACCTCTCTAGCATGCCTCGATAGATTTTTGCCCCACAACGCGCCCGAACCCCGGGCTTACCCCCAAAACTATGGGAAATAGCACACCAATTTGGTCGAAAAATGCCCCGTTTGTCAACCCAAATGGCCATAAAAATTTAAATAGACCACACTGGGATAATCCCCAACTCCATAGCATACCCTAATCGATTTATAGCCCACAGCACGCCCGGACCCCGGGCACACCCCGAAAACTGTGGGATATAGCACACCAATTTGACTCCAAAATGCCCCGTTCACGCCGTTTCTCCCGTTTGTCCACCCAAATGGCTACAAAAAATTAAACAAACCATACTGGAATGATCCCGAATCTCCCTGCCATGACCCAGTTAATTTTTGGCCCACAACACTCTCGGACCCCCGTTGCACCCCAAAAACCATGGACTATAGCACACTAATTTGACCCAAAAATGCCCCATTCACGTCATTTTGCCTGTTTGTCCACCCAAATGGCCATAAAAAATTAAACGGACCATACTGGGATGATCCCCAACCTCCCTGGCATTCCCCAGTCAATTTTTAGCCCACAGAATGCCCTGAACCCTGGCCCAACTTCGAAATTGTAGGCTATAGCACACCAATTTAGCCCAAAAATGCACCGTTCATGCCGTTTCGCCCGTTTGTCCACCCAAATGGCCACGAAATTTTAAACGAACCATATTGGGATGATGCCCAACCTCACTGGCTCATCTCGGTAGATTTTTAGCCTACAGCACGCTCGGACCCCGGGTGCAACCCAAAATCGTGGGCAATTTGTCTCAAAAATGCCCCGTTAATGCCGTTTTGCCCGTTTGACCACCCAAATGGCCACAAAAAATTAAACGGAATACAATGAGATGATACCCAAACTCCCTGGCAAGCCTCGGTCAATTTTTGGCCCACAGCACACCCGAACCCCGAGCCCACCCCTAAAATTGTGAGCTATAGCAACCGATATAGCTTGAAAATGCCCCATTCGCACCATTTCAACCATTTATCAACCGAAATGGCCATTAAAATTTAAACGGACCACACTGGGATTATCCCTAACCACCCTGGAATGCCTTGATTGATATTCGACCCGCAAAACCATTGGCTATAACACATCGATTTGGCTCAAAAATGCACCATTTGCGCCATTTCGCCCATTTGTCCACCCAAATGGCCACAAAAAATTAAACGGACCATACTGGGATGATCCCCAACCTCCCTGGAATGACCTAGTCAATTTTTGGGCCACAGAACATCCGAATCTCAAGCCCACCCGCAAAACCGTTTGTTATAGCATACTAATTTGGACTGAAAATACTCCGTTCGCATCGTTTCGCCCGTTTGTACCCCCAAATGGCTATGAAAAATTATATGGACCACACTGGGAAGATTACTAACCTCCATGGAACGTCTCGGTCAATTTTTGGCCCACATCATGCCCGGACCCCAGGGCCACACCCAAAACCATGGGCTATAGCACACTGATTTAGCCTGAAAATGCCCCATTTGTACCGTTTTACCCATTTGTCCATCCAAATGGCCATAAAAAATTAAGAGGACCATATTTGGATGATCCTCAACCTCCCTGGAATGCCTCGGTCGATTTTTAGCCCACAGAGCTCCTAGATCCTTGGCCCACCCATAAAACCGTGGCCTATAGCACACCGATTTGCCCCGAAAATGCACCATTTGTGCCATTTCACTCGTTTGTCTACCCAAATAGCCACTAAAAATTAAACGGACCACACTGTGATAATCCCTAACCTCCCTAGCATGCCTCAATTGATATTCGACCCGCAAAACCATGGGCTGTAACACATCGATTTGGCTCGAAAATGCACCATTCGCGCCCTTTTGCCCATTTGTCCACCCAAATGGCCACGGAAAATTAAATAGACCATACTGAGATGATCCCCAACCTCCCTGGCATACCCTGGTAAATTTTTGGGCCACAGCACACCCGAACCCCAGGCCCACCCCCAAAACCGTTGGTTATAGCATACTGATTTGGCCTGAAAAATACTTTGTTTGCATTGTTTCACCCGTTTGTACCCCCAAATTGCTATGAAAAATTACATGGACCACACTGGGAAGATACGTAATCTCCCTGGCACGTCCTAGTCAATTTTTTGCCCACAGCATACCCAGACCCCAGGGCCACACCCAAAACCGTGGGCTATAGGACACTGATTTGGCCTGAAAATGCCCCATTTGTACCGTTTTGCCCATTTGTCCATCCAAATGGCCACAAAGAATTAAGCGGACCAAACTTGGATGATCCTCAACCTCCATGGAATGCCTCGGTCGATTTTTAGCCTGCACAGCTCCTAGACCCTTGGCCCACCCATAAAACCGTGGCCTATAGCTCACCGATTTGCCCCGAAAATGCCTCATTTGTGCCGTTTCACTCGTTTGTCCACCCAAATGGCCACGAAAAATTAAACGGACCACATAGGGACGTTTTTGAACCCCCTGGCACACTCCGGTATACTTTTGATCCACAGTACGCTCGTACCCCCGATGCACCTCTTAAACCATAGTCTATAGCTCACTAATTATGCCCGAAAATGCCCCGTTTGTGCCTTTTTAACCGTTTGTCCACCCATATGGCCATGAAAAATTAAACGGACCAAACTGGGATGATCCCCAACCACCCTGGCATGCCTCATTAAATTTTTGGCCTACAACACACCTGGACACCGGGCTCACCCCTGAAAATGTGGGCTATAGCACTAATTTGGCCCAAAAATACCTCGTTCAAGCCGTTACACCCGCTTGTCCACCTAAATGGCCACAAAAAATTGAAAGAACCACACTGAGGTGATCCTCAACCTTCCTGGCATGCCCCGATCATGTTTGGTCCCACATCACGCTTGGATGCCTGGCCCACCCCTAGAATCGAGGGAGTATAGCACACTAATTTGTCTTAAAAATGCCCCGTTCATGCTGTTTCACCCGTTTATCCACCCAAATACAACGAAATGGATCACACGGGGAATATACCTAACCTCCCTGGCATACCTCGATAGATTTTTGGCCCACAACACGCCTGGACCCCGGGTCCACACTAAAAACTGTGGGCAATAGCACAATAATTTGGCCGAAAAATGCCCCGGTCCCCCAGCTTCATCAGTTTGTCCACAGAAATGGCCACAAAAATTTAAATGGACCACACTAGGACGATCCCCAATCTCCCTGGAATTTCCCTAGCAATTTTTGGCGCACAGCACGCTCGGACCCCGGGCACAACCCCAAAACCGTGGGCTATAGCACACCAATTTGGACCAAAAATGCCCTATTCATGTCGTTTCGCCCGTTTGTCCACCCATATAGCCACGAAACGTAAAATAGATCACCCTGGGACAATCCCCAACCTCTCAGGCATCAATCAATTTTTGTCACACAGCAAGCCCGGACCCCGGGCACATCCCCAAAACCGTGTGCTATAGCACACAAATTTTGCATGAAAATTCTCCGTTCACGCTATTTCACCCGTTTGCCCACCCAAATGGCCAAAAAAACTAAACTAACTAGATTGGGACGATTTTTTTGCCCACAGCACGCCCGGACCCAAGCCCAACCCCCAAAACCGTGGGCTTAGCACACCGATTTGGCCAGAAAATGCCCCATTCACGCTGTTTTGCTCGTTTGTCCACCCAAATGGCCATGAAAAATTAAGCGAACCACATTGGGACATTTCCTAACCCCCCTGGCACGCACTGGTCTACTTTCGGTCCGCAGCACGCTCGGACCCCCGGTGTACCCCATAAACCGTGGTCTATAGCTCACCGATTATGGCCCAAAATGCCCCATTTGCGCCTTTTTAATCGTTTGTCAGCCCCAATGGCCATGAAAAAATAAACGGACTACACTGGGATAATTCCCAACCACCCTGGCATGCCTCAATCAATTTTTGGCCCACAACACACCTGGACAGCGGGCCCACCCCCAAAAACGTGGGCTATAGCATCAATTTGGCCCAAAAATACCTCGTTCGAGCCATTGCACCCATTTGTCCACCCAAATTGCTACAAGAAATTAAATGGAACACACTGGGATGATCCCCAACCTTCCTGGCATGCCCCGATCGTTTTTCGGCCCACATTACGCTCGGATCCCTAGCCCACCCCTAGAATCGAGGGACTATAGCGCACTGATTTGTCAAAAAAATACCCCGTTCACGCTGTTTCACCTGTTTGTCCATCCAAATACAATGAAATGGATCACACGAGGAATATCCTTAACCTCTCTGGCACACCTCGATAGATTTTTGGCCCACAACACGCCCGGACCCCGGGTCCACCCCCGAAACTGTGGGCAATAGCACAATAATTTGGCTGAAAAATGCCCCGTTCCTGCAGTTTCGTCAGTTTGTCCACACAAATGGCCACAAAAATTTAAATGGACCACACTGGGACGATCCCCAACCTTCCTAGCATGTCCCAGGCAATTTTTGGCCCACAGCACGACCGGACCTCGGGCGCAACACCAAAACCGTGGGCTATAGCACACCAATTTGGCCCACAAATGCCCCATTCATGATGTTTCGCCCGTTTGTCCACCCAAATAGCCACGAAAAATTAAACGGATCACAGTGGCCTATAACACGCCAATTTGACTTGAAAATGCCCCGTTCACGATGTTTCGCCTGTTTGTCCACCCAAATAGCCACGAAAAATTAGACGGAATACACTGGGATGAGCCCCAACCTCCTTGGCATGCCTCAATTGATTTTAGTCCCATAGTACGCAAAACCCTGGGCCCACCTCCAAAAACGTGGGCTATTGCACCGATTTAGATCGAAAATGCCCCGTTCGAGCTGTTACGCCTGTTTATCCACTCAAATGACCATGAAAAATTTAAAGAACCACAATAGGATGATCCCCAACCTTCTTGGCATTCCCCAGTTGATTTTCAGCCTATATCACACCCGAACCCTTGGCCCACCCATAAAACCATTGGCTATTAAACACCGATTTGTCTCGAAAATGCCTCGTTCACGCTATTTCGCCCGTTTGTCCACCCAAATGGCCACGAAAAATTAAGCAGACCATACTGGGATGATTCTCAACCTATCTGGAATTCCCCAATCAATTTTTTGCCCATATTACGCTCAGACACCGAGCCTACCCCAAAAACTATGGGCAATAGCACACCTATTTGGCCCAAAAATGTAAATTTCACGCTGTTTCGCCTGTTTGTCCACCCAAATGGCTAGGAAAAATTAAACGAATCATACGGGGACAATCCCCAACCTCTATAGATTGCCCCGGTAGATTTTTAGCCCAGAACACGCCCGACCCCCGGGCTTACCCCCAAAACTGTGGGTAATAGCACACCAATTTGGCTGAAATATTCCCCGTTCACGCAGTTTTGCCCGTTTTTCCACCCAAATGGCCACAAAAATTTAAATAAACTACACTGGAATGAGCCCCAACTCCTTGACATGCCTCGATCATTTTATAGGCCACAGCACACCCGGACCCAGAGCGCACCCCAAAAACCGTGGGATATAGCACACCAATTTGACTAGAAAATGCCTCAATCATGTCGTTTCACCCGTTTGTCCACCCAAATGGCCACAGAAAATTAAACGGACCACACTGGGATGATCCCCAATCTCCCTGGCACATCCCGATTAATTTTTGGCCCACAGTACTCTCGAACCCACCGGTGCAACCCCAAAACCATGGACTATAGCACACTAATTTGGTCCGAAAATGCCCCATTCACACCGTTTTGCCTGTTTGTCCACCTAAATGGCCACAAAAAATTAAACAGACCATACTGGGATAATCCCTAACCTCCCTGGTATGCCCTAGTCGATTTTTATCCTACACCACACCCTGAACCCTGGCCCACCCCTAAAACCGTGGCTTTAGCAGACCGATTTGGCCCAAAAATACCCCATTCGCGCTGTTTCACTCGTTTGTCCACCCAAATGGCCACAAAATTTTAAATGAACCATACTGGGATGATCCCCAACCTCACTGGCTCACCTCGGTAGATTATTATCCCACAGCACACCTGGACCCCGGGTGCATCCTAAGATCATGGGGTATAACACACCAATTTGTCCCAAAATTACTCCGTTCATGCCGTTTTGCCCGTTTGACCACCCAAATAGCCATAAAAAATTAAAAGGACTACACTGGGATGATCCACAACCTCCCTGGCATGCCCAGGTCAATTTTTAGCCCACAACACACCCGGACCCCGGGCCCACCCCTAAAATTGTGAGCTATAGCAACCGATTTAGTTTGAAAATGCCCCGTTTGCACCGTTTCAACCGTTTCTTAACCCAAATGGCCATTAAAATTTAAAAGGACCACACTGGGATGATTCCTAACCTTCCTAGCACGTCCCGATTGATATTCGACCAACCGCTTGCCCGAAACCTAGGCCCACCCCTAAAACCATAGGCTATAACACATTGATTTGGCTTGAAAATGCACCATTCACGCCGTTTCGCCCGTTTATCCACCAAATGGCCACAAAAAATTAAGTGGACCACACTTAGCCTACAGAGCTCCTGAAACCCTAGCCCACCCCTAAAACTGTGGCCTATAGCACACCGATTTGGCCCGAAAATACCCCATTCATGTCGTTTCACTCATTTGTCCACCCAAATGGCCACAAAATTTTAAACAAACCATACTGGGAAGATCCCCAACCTCACTGGCTCACCTCGATAGATTTTTATCCCATACCACGCCCGGACCTCGGGTGCATCCTAAAATCGTGGGTTATAACACACCAATTTGTCCCGAAAATGCCCCGTTCATGCCGTTTTGCCCGTTTGACCACCCAAATAGCCATAAAAAAATTAAACGGACTAAAATGGGATGATCCCCAACCTCTCTGGCATACCCTGGTCAATTTTTGGCCCACAGCACACCCGTACCTCGGGCCCACTCCTGAAATTGTGAGCTATAGCAACCGATTTAGTTTGAAAATGCCCCGTTCGCACTGTTTCAACCTTTTGTCAACCCAAATGGCCATTAAAATTTAAACGGACCACATTGGGATAATCCCTAACCTCCCTATCACATCTCGATTGATATTTAACCCACCGCTTACGTGAACCCTGGGCCCACCCCTAAAACCATGGGCTATAACACATTGATTTGGCTCAAAAATGCACCATTCACACCGTTTCGCCCGTTTGTCCACCCAAATGGCCATGAAAAATTAAACAAACCATACTGCGATGATACCCAACCTCCCTGGCTTGCCCTAGTCAATTTTTGGGCCACAGCACACTCATACCCTGGTCCCACCCCCAAAACCGTTGGTTATAGCAAACTGATTTGGCCTGAAAATACTCCGTTCGCACCGTTTCGCTCGTTTGTACCCCCAAATGGCTATGAAAAATTACATGGACCATACTGGGAAGATTCCTAACCTCCCTGGCACTTCTTAGTTAATTTTTGGCCCACAGTAAGCCGGGACCCCGGGTCCACACCCAAAACCGTGGGTTATAGCACACTGATTTGGCCTGAAAATGCTTCATTCGTACCGTTTTGCCCATTTGTCCATCCAAATGGCCACAAAAAATTAAGTGGACCACACTTGGATGATCCCTAACCTCCCTGGAATGCCTCGATCGATTTTTAGCCCGCAGAGCTCCTGGACCCCTGGCCCACCCCTAAAACCGTGGCCTATAGCACACCGATTTGGCCTGAAAATACCCCATTCGCGCTGTTTCACTCGTTTGTCCACCCAAATGGCCAAAAAAATTTAAACGGACCACGTTGGGATGTTTCCAAACCCCCTTGTCATGCTCCTGTCTACTTTCGATCCACAACACGCTCGGACCCCCGGTGCACCCCATAAACCGTGGTCTATAGCTCACCAATTATGCCCAAAAATGACCCGTTTGTGGCTTTTTAACTGTTTGTCCACCCAAATAGCCACAGAAAATTAAAAGAACCATACTGGGATGATCCCAACCACCCTGACATGCCTCAATCAATTTTTGGCCCACATCACACCTGGACAGCGGGCTCACCCTCGAAAACGTGGGCTATAGCACTAATTTAGCCAAAAAATACCTCGTTCGAGCTGTTACACCCGCTTGTTCCCCCAAATGGCTATGAAAAATTAAACGGACCACACTGGGGTGAACCCTAACCTTCCTGGCATGACCCGATCATGTTTGGGTCCACATCACGCTTGGATCCCTGGCCCACCCCTAGAATAGAGGGACTATAGCACACTGATTTGTCTCAAAAATGCCCTGTTCACGTTGTTTCACCCATTTATCCAACCAAATGCAACAAAATGGATCACACGGGGAATATCTCTAACCTTCCTAGAATACCTTGATAGATTTTTGGCCCACAACACGCCTGGACCCCAGGTCCACCCCCAAAACTGTGGGCAATAGCACAATAATTTGGCCGAAAAATGCCCCGTTCCCACAGTTTAGTCAGTTTGTCCACACAAATGGAAAAAAAATTTAAATGGACCATACTGAGATGATCCCCAACCTACCTATCATATCCCAGGAGATTTTTGGCACACAACACGCTCAGACCCCGGGCGCAACCCCAAAACTGTGGGCTATAGCACACTAATTTGGCCCAAAAATGCTCTATTCATGTCGTTTCGCCCATTTGTCCACCCAAATAGCCACAAAAATTTAAAAAGATCATACTGGGATGATTCCCAACCACCCAGGCATGCCCCTATCAATTTTTGGCACACAACAAGCCTGGACCCTAGGCGCTTCCCCAAAACCGTTTGCTATAGCACACAAATTTTGCACGAAAATTCCCCGTTCACACTATTTCGCTCGTTTGTCCACCCAAATGGCTAAAAAAACTAAACAAACCAGACTGGGATGATCCCTAACCTCCCTAAAATGCCTCGATCCATTTTTGCCTACATCACTCCCGGACCCAAGCCCCACCCCCAAAACCGTGGGCAATAGCACACCGATTTGGCCCGAAAATGCCCTGTTCACACCGTTTGACCTTTTTGTCAACCCAAATGGCCACGAAAATTTAAACAGACCATATTGGGATGATGCCTAACCTCCCTGGCATTCCCCGATTTATATTCAGCGTACAGCACGCTCGGACCCCAGGCCCACCCCCCAAACCGCGGGCAATAGGACACTGATTTGGGTCGAAAATGCACCGTTCACGCTGTTTTGCCTATTTATCTACCCAAATGGCCATACAAAATTAAACGAACCACATTGGGATGATCCTCATCCTCCCCATCATGCCCTGGTTGATTTTTGGCCCATAGCACTCCCCCACCCCTAAAATCGTGGGATATAGCACAACGATTAGGCTAGAAAATGCCCTGTTCGCATTGTTTCACCCGTCTGTACACCCTAATGGCTACAAAAAATTAAATGGACCAAACTGGGACAATCCCTAACCCCTTGGAACATCCCGGTCAATTTTTGGCCAACAGCACGCCCGGACCACCGACCCACACCCAAAACCGTGGCCTATAGCACACCAATTTATCCTAAAAAAGCTCTGTTCATGCCGTTTCACCCGTTTGTCTATCCAAATACCCACAAAAAATTAAATTAATAACACTTGGATGATCCCTAACCTCCTTGGCACACCTCAGTCAATTTTTGGCCTACAGTGCGCCCCGACCCCAAGCCAATCCCTGAAACCGTGGGCTATAGCACACCTATTTGGCCCGAAAATGCCCCATTTCTCCTGTTTGTCCACCCAAATAGCCACAAAAAATTAAAAGAACCACACTGGGATGGTCCCCTACTTCCCTGGCATGTCCCGGTTGATTTTTCGCACACAACATGCCTGGACCATGGGCATAACCCAAAACCGTGGGCCATAACATACCAATTTGGCCCATAAATACCCCGTTAATGTCATTTCGCCCGTTTGTCAACCCAAATTTCCACAAAAAATTAAATGGACCACACTGGGACGATCCTCAACTTCCCTTGCATACCTTGATCAATTTTCAACCGACAGCACGCCCGGACCCCGAGCCCACCCCCGAAACTGTGGGCTATAGCACACCGATTTTGCCCAAATTTACACCATTCGCACCGTTTAACCCGTTTGTCAACCCAAATAGCGACAAAAATTTAAATGGACTACACTGGGATAATCAATAACCTCTCTGGCATGCCCCGATTGATATTCAGCCCACAACACGGCCAGACCCTGGGCCCACCCCCAAAAATGTGGGCTATAGCACACCAATTTAGCCCGAAAATGCCCCGTTCACGCCGTTTCACCCATTCGTACACCCAAATTTCTACAAAAAATTAAATGGACCACACTAGAATGATCCCTAACCTCCCTGACATATCCCAATCAATTTTTGGCCCGTAGCATGCCCGGATCCCGGGTCCACCCCTAAAACCATGGCTATAGCACACCGATTTAGCCCAAAAATTCCCTGTTCGAGCCGTTTTGCCCATTTGTCCATCCAAATGGCCACAAAAATTTAAACGGACCATACTTGGATGATACCCAACCACCCTGGCATGCCTCGGTCGATTTTTGGCCAATAGAGCAACTGGAACTAGGGCCCACCCCCAAAACCGTAGGCTATAGCACACCGATTTAGCCTGAAAATGCCCCGTTTGCGCCGTTTTGCCCGTTTGTCCACCCAAATGTCCACAAAAAATTAAACAGTCCATTTTGGGATGTTCCCCAACCTCCCTGGCATGCTTCAATCAATTTCTGGCTCACAGCACACTCGGACCTCTGGTGCACCCCTAACATCGTGGGCTATATCTCGCCGATTTGACCTGAAAATGCCTCATTCATGTTATTTTGCTCGTTTGTCCACCCAAATATCCTTGAAAAATCAAACAAACTATATTGGGATGATCCCCTACCTCCCTGGAATACCTCTATCGATTTTTGGCCCACAGCACACCCGGACCCCAAGCCCACCCCCAACATTATGGACAATAGCACATCGATTTGGCTCAAAAGTGCCTTGTTCGTCCCATTTCACCCGTTTGTCAACCCAAATAGCCATAAAAATTTAATCGAAAAATACTAGGATGATTACTAACCTCCTTGGCATGCCTCGACTGATATTCGGCACACAACACACCCAAAACCTGGGCGCACCCCCAAAACCATGGGCTATAGCACACCGATTAGGCCCAAAAATGCACCATTTACGCCGTTGTGCCTGTTTGTCTACCCAAATGGCCATGAAAAATGAAAAGGACTATATTGGGATGATCCCCAATCTCCCTAACATGTGCCAATGTATTTTCAGCCCGCATCACGACCGAACCCCGAGCCAACCCCTAAAAATGTGGGCAATAGCACCGATTTAGCCTGAAAATGCCCCGTTCAACTTTTTTCCCTATTTGTCCACCTAAATGGCCACCAAAATTTAAACGGACCATACTGGGATAATTCCCAAACTTCCTAGCATGCCTCAATTGATTTTTGACCCACGTAATGCCCGGACCACTAGCCAACCCCTGAAACCGTGGGCTATAACACAATAATTTGGCTCGAAAATGCCTCATTCGCGCCGTTTTGCCCATTTATCCACCCAAATGGCCACGAAAAATTAAATGGACCACACTTGGATGATCCCCAACCTTCCTGGAATGCCCCAATCGATTTTTGGCCCATAGCACGCTTGGATCCTAGGCCCACCCCCAAAACCATTGTCTATAGCACACCGATTTGGCCCAAAAATGCCATGTTCGTGCAGTTTTGCCCGTTTGTCCACCTAAATGGGCACAAAAAATTAAATGGAACATACGGGGACAATCACAAACCTCCCTAGCACACCCCAATAAATTTTTGGCCTACATCATGCTCGGACCCTAGGCCCATCCCCAAAACTGTGGGCAATAGCAAACTAATTTAGCCGGATATTGCCCGTTTCGCGCAGTTTCACCCGTTTATCAACCCAAATGGCCACAAAAATTTATATAAACCATATTGGGATGACCCTCAACCTCCCTGGTATGCCCCAATCAATTTTTGGCCTACAACACACCTGGACCCCAGGCGTACCCCCAAAACCGTAGGATAGCACACCAATTTAGCTCGAAAATACCTCGTTGACGCAGTTTTGCCTGTTTATCCACCCAAATGGCAATAAAAATTAAATGGATCATATTGGGATGATTCCCAACCACCCTGTCATGCCCCGGTTGTTTTTTTACCCACAGCACACCCGAACCCAGGGCCCACCCCCACAACCAGGGGCTATAGCACACCCTAAAAATGCCCCGATCACGCCGTTTCACCCATTTGTAAACCCAAAAGGCCACGATAATTTAAACGGACCATACTAGGACCATGACTAACCTCTCTAACATGCCTCAATTGATATTCAGCCTACAACATGCCCGAGCCCAGGGCTCACCCCCAAAATCGTGGGCTATAGAACACCAATTTGGCCTGAAAATGACCTGTTCGTGCCATTTTGTCCGTTTGTCCAACCAAATGGGCACAATAAATTAAACGAACCACATTGGGATGATCCCCAACCTCTCTGGCAGGCCCCGATCAATTTTTGGACCACAGCGCCCCCGAACACTAGGCCCACCCCTAAAATTGAGGGCTATAGCGTGTCGATTTGGCCCGAAAATGCCTCGTTCACATTATTACGCCCGTTTGTCCACCCAAATATCCACAAAAAATTAAACAGACTATACTGAGATAATCCCCAACCTCCCTGTCACGGCCTGGTTAATTTTTGGCCTACATCCCAGCTGGAACCCAGGCACACCACCAAAATTGTGGGCTACACCATGCCAATTTACTCAAAAAATTCCCCATTCGCGCCGTTTTGCCTATTTGTCCACTCAAATAGCCACACAAAATTAAAAGGACCACACTGGGATGACCCCCAACCTCCTGGCATACCCCGATCAATTTTTTTCCCACAACACGCCCGAACCCTGGGCCCATCCCAGAAACCGTGGATTATAGCACCAATTTTGCCCGAAAATGCCCTATTCGAGTTATTTATCCCGTTTGTCCACCCAAATGGCCACAAAAAATTAAACCCACCATACTGGGATGATCTCAAACATCTCTGACATGCCTTGATCAATTTTTGGCCCACATCACGCCTGAACCCCTGGCCCACTCTCAAAATCGTTAGCTGTAGCACACTAATTTGCCCCAAAAACACGTCGTTCATGCTGTTTCACCCGTTTGTCCACCCAAATGTACAGTAAAAATTAAACTGACCATACTGGGATGATCCCCAACCTCCATGGCATGCCCCGATCGATTTTTGACCCACAACACATTCGGACCCCAGGCCCACCTTTAAAACCGTGGGATATAGTACTCCGATTTAGCCCTAAAATGCTCCGTTCATGTCGTTTCACCCGTATGTCCACCTAAATGGCCACGAAAAATTAAACATACCACACAGGGATGATCCCCAACCTCCCTGGCTCACCCCGATCAATTTTTTTCCCACAACACACCTGGACACTGGGCCTACCTCTGAAATCGTGGACTATAGCACACCGATTTAGCCTAAAAATTCTCCGTTCGCGCAGCTTCGCTCGTTTGTCCACCCAAATGGCCATAAAAAATTAAATAGACCACACTAGGATGATCCCCAACATCCCCAGCTTGCCTCAGTCAATTTTTGACCTACAGCACACCCAAACCCTGGGCCCACCCCTAAGACCATGGGCTATAGCTCACCGATTTGGCCTAAAAATGCCCCGTTCATACTGTTTCGCCCGTTTATCCACCTAAATGGCGACAAAAAATTAAATGAACCATACTAGGATGATCCTCAACCTCCCTAGCATGCCCCAGTTAATTTTTGTCCCATAGTATGCTGGACCCTGGGCCCACCCCTAAAACCATGGGCTATAACACACCGATTTTGCCCAAAAATACCCCGTTCGCGCTGTTTTGCCCATTTTTCCACCCAAATGTCCATGAAAAATTAAACGGACCATAATGGGCTGATCAACAACCTCCACGGCATACCCCGATTGATTTTCATCCCATATCACGCCTAGACCCCAAAGCCAGCCCTAAAACCGTGGGATATAGCACTCCGATTTGGCCTAAAAATGCCTCTTTCGCATTGGTTCTCCCATTTGTACACTTAAATAGCTATAAAAAATTAAATGGACCACACTGGGACGATCCCTAATCTACCTGGAATGATCCGATCAATTTTTCGCCCACAGCACGCCTGAACCCCAGCCCCACCCCCAAAACCGTGGGCTATAGCACGTCGATTTGGCCCAAAAATGCCCTGTTCAGGCCGTATCACCCATTTGTCAATCCAAATGGCCACGAAAAATTAAACAAACCACACTTGGAAGATCCTCGACCTCTATGGCATGCCTCGGTCGATATTTGGCCCACAGCGCACCTGGATTCTAGGCCCACCCCCAAAATCGTGGGTTATAAGACACCGACTTGGCCCGAAAATGCCCCGTTCATGCAGTTTCCCCTGTTTGTCCACCCAAATGGCCACAAAAAATTAAACGGACCACACTAGGATAATCCCGAACCTCCCTAGCATGCCCCAATCAATTTTTTCACACAGCACGCCCGAACCTTAGGATCACCCCCAAAACTGTGGGCTATAGCACACTGATTTGACCCAAAAATGCCCCGTTCGCGTCGTTTCACCAGTTTGTCAACCTAACTTGCCACGAAAATTTAAACGAACCACACTGGGAGCATCCCTAACCTCCTTGGCAAACCTCTATTGATAATTGGCCCATTGCTCACCTGGACCCGAGCCCACCCCTAAAATTATGGGCTATAGCTCACCAATTTAGCCTAAAAATGCACTGTTTCTGCTGTTTCGTATGTTTATCCACCCAAATGGTCTCGATAAATTTTTAGCCAACAACATACCTGGACCTTGGTCCCACTCCTAAAACCGAGTGCTATAGCGCACTAATTTGACCCGAAAATGGCTCATTCATGTTGTTTAGCTTGTTTGTCCACCCAATGTCCACAAAAATTAAACGGACCATATTGAGATGATAGCCAACCTCCCTAGCACACCCCGATCGATTTTTGACCCATAGAACACCCAGAGCCTGGGTGCACCCCCTAAAATCATGGGCTATAGAACACCAATTAGGCTCGAAAATGCCCCATTCATGTTGTTTCGCCCGTTTGTCCACTAAAATGTCCACAAAAAATTAAATGAACCACACTGGGATGATCCCCAACCTCTTTGGAATCCCCCGGTTGATTTTTGGCCTATAGTAAACTCGGACCCCGAGTCCACCCAAAAAACCATGGGCTATAGTACACCGATTTGGCCCGAAAATGCAACGTTCGTGCTGTTTTGCCCATTTATCCACCCAAATGGCTATGAAAAATTAAATGGACCACACGGGGGAATCCCCAACCTCTATGGCATGCCCCGATCAATTTTTAACCCACAACACACCCGAACCGTGGGCTTACCCTAAACTTATGGGCAATAGCACACCAATTTGGCCAAAATTCGCCCCGTTTGCCCCGTTTTGCCCGTTGGTCCACCCAAATAGCCAAAAAAATTTAAATGGACCACATTGGAACGATCCCCAACTCCCTTGCATTCCCCGATCGATTTCTTGGGCACAGCATGCCCGGACCCCAGGCACAGCCCCAAAATCGTGGGCTGTAGCATACTAATTTGGCTCAAAAATGCCCCATTCACGCTGTTTCGCCCGTTTGTCCACCCAAATGGCCACAAAAAATTAAACTAACCATACTGGGATGATCCCCAACCTTCTTTTCATGCCCCAGTTAATTTTTGGCTCACAACATGCGCAGACCCCGGGCCCACCTCTAAATCCGTGGGCTATAGCATACTGATTTGGCCTAAAAATGCCTCGTTCGGGTTGTTTCACCCGTTTGTCAACTCAAATTGCCATAAAAATTTAAATGAACCACACTGGGATGATCCCTACCCTCTTTGACATGTCTTAATTGATATTCATCAAATAGCACGCTTGGACCCCAGGCCAGCCCCTAGAACCGTGGGCTATAGCACACAATTTAGCCCAAAAATGCACTGTTAGTATCGTTTCGCCCGTTTGTCCACCCAAATGGCCGCAAAATTTTTAACAGACCACACTGGGCCATCCCCAATCACCATGGCATGCCCCAGTCAATTTTTATCCTACAGCACGCTCGGACCCCAGGCCCACCCCTAAAATGGTGTGCTATAGCACACCGATTTAGCTCAAAAATGCCCCGTTTGCACCGTTGCACCTGTTTATCAACCCAAATGGTCGCAATAATTTAAACGGACAATACTGGCATGATACTTAACCTCCCTAGCATGCCCCAATTGATATTCAGCTCACAGTACACTTGAACCCCAGGATCACCCTGAAACTATGGGCAATAGCACACCAATTTGGCTTGAAAATGCACTATTTGCGCCGCTTTGCCCGTTTGTCCAACCAAATGGCACATAAAATTAAATGGACCATACTGGGATGATCCCCAAACTCCTTGGCATGCCTCGGTTAATTTTTGGCCCACAACACGCCCGGACCCTGGGTCCACCCCTAAAACCGAGGGCTATAGTACACTGATTTTGCCCAAAAATGCTCTATTTGCACCCTTTTGCCCATCTGTATGCCTAAATAGCTATAAAAATTTAAATGGGCCACAATGGAATGATCCCCAACCTCCCTAGCATGCCTTGATCGATTTTTGGCTCACAGTATACTCGGACCCTGGGCGCACCTCCAAAATCGTAGACTATAGCATACCATTTGGCCGAAAAATGCCTCGTTCACATCACTTCGCTTATTCGTCCACCCAAATGGCAATAAAAAATTAAATATACCATACTAGGATGATCCCAAGCCTTCCTAGCATATCCCGATCAATTTTTAACCTAGAGCATGCATGGACCCTGGGCCCACCCTCGAAACCGTGGGCTATAGCACACTGATTTAGCCAGAAAATGCCTCATTCATTCCATTTCACCCGTTTGTCAACCTAGATGGCCATAAAAATTTAAACGGACCATACTGGGATAATCCCTAACCTCCCTGGCATGCCCAAATGAAAATTTACCCCATAGCATGCCCGGACCCCGTGCCCACCTCAAAACAGTAGAATATAACACACCGATTAGGCCTAAAAATTCACCGTTTGCGCCATTTCGCCATTTTGTCCACCCAAATAGCCATGAAAAATTAAAAGGGTCACACAAGGATGATCTACAACCTCCCTGGCATGCCCCGGTCGATTTTCAACCCACAACACGCCTCGATCCTAGGCCCACCCCCGAATGTATGGGCTATAGCACACCAATTTGGCTCGAAAATACTCCATTCGCGCTGTTTTGCCCATTAATACACCCAAATGGCTACAAAAGATTAAATAGACCATACTGGGATGATCCCTAACCTCCCTAGCATGTCCCGGTCAATTTTTTAGCCTACAAAACACCCGGACCCCGTGTCCACCCCCAAAATCATGGGCTATAGCACACCGATTTGGCCTAAAAATGTCTCGCTTGCCCCATTTCACTCGTTTATCCATCCGAATAGCCACAAAAAATTAAACTGACCAATATTGGATAATCCCCAACCTCCCTGGTATGCCTCGATCGATTTTTGGTCCCAACGCGCCTTGACCCGGTCCCAACCCTAAAACCGTGGGCTATAGTACACTGATTTGGCCCGAAAATGCCCCATTCGCATTGTTTCTCCCGTTTGTCCACCCAAATGGCCATGCAAAATTATACGGACTACACTGGGATGTTCCCTAACCTCACTGGCATGCCCTGATCAAATTTAAGCCTACAGTACGCTTGGATCCCCGGTACACCCCGTAAACCGTGGTCTATAGCTTACCTATTTGGCTCGAAAATGCCCCGTTCACACTGTTTTAACCGCTTCTCCACCCAAATGGCCATAAAAAATTAAACGGACCACAATGGGACGATCCCCAACCTCCTTGGCGTGCCTCAGTCAATTTTTGGCCCATAACACACCTGGACACCAGGCTCACCCCAGAAAACATGGGCTATAGCACCGATTTGGCCCGAAAATGCCCCGTTTAACTCGTTTAATTTGTTTGTCCACACAAAGAGGCATGAAAAATTAAACGGACCACGCTGGGATGATCCCCAACCTCCCTGGCATGCCCCAATTGTGTTTCGACCCATAACACCCTTGGACTCTGTCCCCCTCTAACCATGGGCTATAGCACACAGATTTGGCCCGAAAATGCCCCGTTCGTGCTATTTCGCCTGTTTGTCCACACAAATAACCACAAAAAATTAAATGGACCACATAGGGATAATCCCAAACCTCCCTGGTATGACTCGGTAGATTTTCCACCCCCAAAAATGTGGGCAATAGCACACCAATTTGGCCAAAAAGTGCTCCATTCCCATAATTTTGCTCGTTTGTCCACCGAAATTGCCACAAAAATTTAAATAGACCATACTGGTATGATCCCCAACCTTCCTGGCATGTCCCGGTCAATTTTCAGCCTACAGAACGCTGGAAACCCGGGCGCAACCCCAAAACCGTGGGCTATAGCACACCAATTTGGCCCAAAAATGTCCTATTTATGCCGTTTTGCCTGTTCGTCCACCCAAATAGCCATGAAAAATTAAACGGACTATACTGGGATGATCCTCGACCTCCCATGCATGCCACGATCAATTTTTAGCCCACAACAAGCCCGCACCCTAGGATCACCCAAAAAACCGTGTGGTAACACATCAATTAGGCACGAAAATGGACCTTTATGCCATTTCGCCTGTTTGTCCACCTAAATAACTATAAAAAATTAAACGAACCAGACTGGGATGATTCCTAACCTTCCTGGCATACCCCAGTCGATTTTTAGCCCACAGTAAGCTCAGACCCAAGGCCCACACCCAAAATCGTGGGCTATAGGACACCAATTTAGCTAAAAAATGTCATGTTCGCTCTGTTTCACCCGTTTGTCAACCCAAATAGCCATAGAAATTTAAACGGACCACACCGGGATGATCCCTAACCTCCCTGGCATGCCCTAATTAATATTCATCCCACAGCATGCCCGGACCCCAGGTCCTTTCCCGAAACCGTGGGCTGTAGCACACTGATTTGGCCTGAAAATGCACTGTTCGCACCGTTTCGCCCGTTTATCCACCCAAATATCCATGAAAACTTAAACGGACAACACTGGGACGATCTACAAGCTCCCTACCATGCCTCGGTCAATTTATGGCCCACATCATGTCCAAACCATGGGCCAACATCCAATATTGTGGGCTATAGCACACTAATTTAGCCCGAAAATGTCCCGTTCTGGCCGTTTCGTCTGTTTGTCTGCCAAATGGCCACGAAAAATTAAACGAACCACACTATGACTGTCCCCAACTTCCCTGGCATTCCCCAACCAATTTTTAGCCCACAACACTCCCGGACCCCGGGTGCACCCCTGAAACCGTGGGTTATAACACACTAATTTGGTCAGAAAATGCCCCATTCACCCTGTTTGTCTCGTTTGTCCACCTAAATGGCCATGAAAAATTAAACTGACCACACTGGGATGATCTATAAACTCCCTGGCATGTCCCGTTAGATTTTCGACCCATAGCACACCCGGAGCCCCGACCCACCCCCAAAACTATGGGCTATAGCACACCGATTAAATTTGAATATGCACCTTTCGCACCGTTTCACCCGTTTGTCAACCCAAATGGACAAAAAAATTTAAACAAACCACACTGGGATGATCTCTCATCTCCTTAGAACACCTCGATTGATATTCGACCCACAGCATGCCCGGACCCTGGGCCCACACCAAAAACCGTGGGCTATAGCACACTGATTTGGCCTAAAAATGCCCCGTTCGTGCTATTTTACTCGTTTGTACACCCAAATGGCTACGAAAAATTAAATTAACCACACTATAATGATACCTAACATCCCTGACATATCCCGGTTGATTTTTGACTCACAACACGCCCAGACCATGGGCCCCCCCAAAACCGTGGGCTATAGTACATCAATTTGGCCCAAAAATACCCCGTTCGCGCCGTTTTGCTCGTTTGTCCATCTAAATGGCCACAAAAAATTAAATGGACCACACTTGGATAATCTCCAACTTCCCTGGCATGCCTCGATCAATTTTTGGCCCACAATGGCCACGAAAGATTAAACAGAACACACTTGGATGATCCCCAATCTCCCTGGCACGCTTAGTCAATTTTTGGTCGTTTTCCCACTTAAATGGACATAAAAAATTAAACAGACCACACTGGGATGATTCCTAAACTTCCTGAAATGCCTCGGTCAATTTTAGACCCACATCACACCCGGACCCTTGGCCTACCCCTGAAATCGTGGGCTATAGTACAATGATTTGGCTCTAAAATGTCTCGTTCATGTTGTTTTGCCCGTTTGTCCAACCAAATGCCCACAAAAAATTAAACGGACCATACTGGGATGATCCCCAACCTCCCTGGAATGTTCCGATCAATTTTTATCCTATAACAAGCTCAGATCCCAAACCCACCCCCAAAACCATGGGCTATAGCACACCGATTTAGCTCAAAAATGCTATGTTCGCGTAATTTCGCCTGCTTCTCTACCTAAATGGCTATGAAAAATTAAATGAACCACATTGGAATAATCTCTAACCTCCCTGGTATGTTTTGATCAATTTTCAGCTCACAGCACGCCTGAACCCCCGATCCACCCCCAAAATCGTGGGCTATAGCACATCAATTTGGCCCAAAAATGACTCATTCACGCCATTTTGCCCGTTTGTCCATCGAAATAGCCACGAAAAATTAAACGGACTATACTTGGATGATCTCCAACTTCCTTGGCATGCCTCGATTAATTTTTGGCCCACAATGGCCACGAAAAATTAAATAGACCACACTTGGATGATCCCTAACCTCCCTAGCATGCCTCGGTCAATTTTTGGCCATTTTCCCACTTAAATGGACACCAAAAATTAAACGGACCATACTGGGATGATCCCCAACCTTCCTGAGAAGCCCTGGTCAATTTTCGATCCACATCACGCCCGGACCCCTGGCCTACCCCTAAAATCGTGGGCAATAGCTCAATGATTTGGCTCGAAAATGGCTCGTTTGTGCCGTTTTGCCTGTTTGTACAACCAAATGGCCACGAAAAATTAAACGGACCATACTGAGATAATCCCCAACCTCTCTGGAATTCCCTGGTCAATTTTTGGTCCATATCACGCTTGGATCCCGAGCCCACCCTCAAAACCATGAGCTATAACACATCAATTTGGCTCTAAAATGCCACATTCGCGTAGTTTTGCCTATTTGTCCACCTAAATGGCTACAAAAAATTAAACGAACAACACAGGGACAATCCCAAACCTCCCTGGCATGCCACAGTCGATTTTTAGCCCACAACACTCTCGTACCCTAGGCCCACCCCCAAAACTGTGTGCAATAGTACACTAATTTGGCCAGAAATTGCCCCATTTGCGCAGTTTTGCCTGTTTGTCCACCCAAATGGCCACTAAAATTTTTATGGACTATACTGGGATGATCCCCAATCTCCCTGGCATGCCCCTGTCCATTTTTGGCCAACAGCATGCCCGTACCCCAGGAGTACCCCCAAAACCGTGGGCTATAACACACCAATTTGCCCAAAAATAGCCCGTTCATGCTGTTTCTCTCGTTTGTCCACCCAAATGGCCACGAAAAATTAAACAGACCATACTAGGATGATTACCATCCTCTCTAGAATTCTCCAATTGATTTTTGGCCTTAAGCATGCCCGAACACCAAGCCCACCCGTAAAACAATGGGCTATACTACACCGATTTAGCCTAATAATGCCCCAATCGCACCGTTTCGCTCGTTTGTCAACCCAAATGACCAGAAAAATTTAAATAGACCATACTGGAATAATCCCTAACCTCCCTGGCATGCCTCAGTTGATATTCATCCCACATCACGCCCGAACCCCCGGGCCACCCCCAAAACCGTGGGCTATAGCACACCAATTTGGCTTGAAAATGCTTCGTTTGCATTGTTTCGCCTGTTTGTCCACACAAATGGACACAAAAAATTAAACGGACCATATTGGGATGATCCCCAACCTCCCTAGTAGGTCCTGATCAATTTTAGTCCTATAGCACAACTGGACCTTGGTCCCACTCCTGAAGCCGAGGGCTATAACGCATCGATTTGGCTTGAAAATGCCTTGTTCATGATGTTTAGCCCGTTTTACCACCCAATGGCCACACAAATTTAAATGGACCACACTGGAATGATCCCCAACTTCCCTGGCATTCCCCGATCAAATTTTGGCCTATAGAATATTTGGATCTCGAGCTTACCCTCAAAACCGTGGGCTATAGCACACCAGTTTGCCCAGAAAATGCTCCGTTTGCGCCGTTTAATCCCTTTGTCCACTCAAATTGCCAAAAAAATTAAATATACCACACTAGGACAATCCTCAACCCCTTGGCATACCCCAATCAATTTTTGACTCACAGCACCCTGGGCCCATCTCTGAAAAAGTGGGCTATAGCACTTATTTGGCCTGAAAATGCCTCGTTCGAGCTGTTTCATGTATTTGTCCCCCCAAATAGCCACAAAAAATTAAATGGACCAAACTAGGATGATCCTCAATCTCCCTGGCATGCCTCAATCAGTTTTTGGCCCACATAATACCCAGAACCCTAGACCACCCTCGAAATCATGGGCATAACACACTGATTTGGCCCGAAAACACCCCGTTTGTGCCAGTTTGCCTGTTTGTCCATCCAAATGGGCATAAAAACTCAAACGGACCATACTGGGATAATCCCCAATCTCTCTGGCATGTCCGAGTTAATTTTTGGACCACAGCATGCTCGAAAACTGAGTCCACCCCAAAACCGTGGGCTATAGCACACCGATTTGGCCTGAAAATGCCCCAATCACGCTGTTTCGCCTGTTTGTCAACCCAAATGGCCACAAAAATTTAAACGGACCACACTAGGATGATACCTAACCTGCCTGTCATACCTTAGTTGATATTCATCCCACATCACGCCCGGACCCCGGGGCCACCCCTATAACCGTGGGCTACAACACACTAATTTGGCCTGAAAATTCCCTGTTTGCGCCATTTCGCCTGTTTGTCCACCTAAATGGCCACAAAAAAATAAACAGACCATACTGGGACGTTCCCTAACCTCCCTGGCATGCCCCAGTCAACCTTTGGCCCACAGCACAATCGGACCCCCGGTGTACCCCATAAACCGTGGTCTATAGCTCACCGATTTGGCTCAAAAATGCCCCATTCATGCCGTTTTAACCTCTTGTCCAGCCAAATGGGGATAAAAAATTAAACGGACCACAATGAGATTATCCCCAACCTTGTTTGCATGCCTCAGTGAATTTTTGGCCTATAACACACCTGGACACCAGGATCACCCCCAAAAACGTGGGCTATAGCACCGATTTGGCCTGAAAATGCCTCATTTAAGCTGTTTTGCTTGTTTGTCCACCCAAATGGACATAAAAAATTAAACGGACCACAATGGGATGATCCCAACTTCCTGGAATGCCCCGATCATGTTTTATCCCACATCACCCTTGGACCCCTGGCCCCCCTGAAACCGTCGGCTATAGCACACCGATTTGGCCAAAAAATGCCCCGTTTGTGCTGTTTTGCTCGTTTGTACACCCAAATGGCTACAAAAAATTAAACGGACCACACTTGGATGATCTCCAACTTCCCTGGCATGCCTCGATTGATTTTTGTCCCACTATGGCCACAAAAAATTAAACAGACCACACTTGGATGATCCCTAACCTCCCTGGCACGCCTCGGTCAATTTTTGGCCATTTGCCCACTTAAATGGACACGAAAAATTAAACGGACCATAATGGGATGATCCCCAACCTTCTTGAGAAGCCCTGGTCAATTTTTGATCCATGTCATGCCCGGACCCCTGGCGTACTCCTAAAATCATGGGCAATAGTTCAACGATTTGGCTCGAAAATGACTCATTTGTGCCATTTTGCCCGTTTGTCCAACCAAATGGCCACGAAAAATTAAACAGACCATAATGAGATGATCCCCAACCTCTCTGGAATGCCCTAGTCAATTTTTGGTCCATATCACGCTTGGATCCCGAGCCCACCCTCAAAACCATGAGCTATAGCACATCAATTTGGCCAAAAAATGCCACATTCGCATAGTTTTGCCTATTTGTCCACCTAAATGGCTACAAAAAATTAAACGGACCATAGAGGGACAATCCCAAACCTCCCTGGACCACAATACTCTCGTACTCTGGGCCCACCCCCAAAACTGTGTGCAATAGCACACTAATTTGGCCAGAAATTGCCCCGTTCGTGCAGTTTTGCCTGTTTGTCCACCCAAATGGCCACCAGAATTTATATGGACTATACTGGGATAATCCCCAACCTCCATGGCATGCTCTTGTTGATTTTTGTCCCACAGCATGCCCGTACCCCGGGTGTACCCCCAAAACCGTGGGCTATAAGAAACCAATTTGGCCCAAAAATACCCCGTTCATGCTGTTTCGCCTGTTTGTCCACCCAAATAGCCATGAAAAATTAAACAGACAATACTATGATGATTCCCATCCTCTCTAGCATGCCCCGGTTAATTTTTGGCCTTAAGCATGCCCGAACCGCAAGCCCACCCATAAAACCATGGGCTATACCACACCGATTTAGCCTAAAAAGCCCCAATCGCACCGTTTCGCCCGTTTGTCAACCCAAATGACCACAAAATTTTAATAGACCATACTGGAATAATCCCTAACCTCCCTGGCATGCCTCAGTTAATATTCATCCCACATCACGTCTGAACCCCTGGGCCACCCCCAAAATCGTGGGCTATAGCACACTAATTTGGCCTGAAAATGCTCCGTTCGCATTGTTTCGCCCGTTTGTCCAACAGCACAACTGGACCTTGGTCCCACTCCTGAAGCCGAGGGCTATAGCGCATTGATTTGGCCTGAAAATGCCTCGTTCATGATGTTTAGCCCGTTTTACCACCCAATGGCCACAAAAAATTAAACGAACTACAATGGGATGATCCCCAACTTCCCTGGCTTGCCCTGGTCAAATTTTGGCCCATAGAACATTTGGATCTCGGGCTTACCCTCAAAACCGTGGGCTATAGCACACCAATTTGCCTGGAAAATGCTCCGTTCGTGCCTTTTACCCTTTATCCACTCAAATTGCTAAAAAAAAAAATAAATAGTCCACACTAGGACGATCCTCAACACCCAGGCATACCCCGATCAATTTTTGACTCACAGCACCCCTGGCCCATCTCTAAAAAAGTGGGCTATAGCATTTATTTGGCCTGAAAATGCCTCGTTCGAGCTGTTTCATGCCTTTGTCCTCCCCAAATAGCCATGAAAAATTAAATTGACTACACTGGGATGATCCTCAATCTCACTAGCATGCCTCGATCAATATTTGGCCTACATCACGCCCGGACCCCTAGACCACCCTCGAAATCGTGGGCATAACACACTGATTTGGCCCGAAAACACCCCGTTTGTACCGTTTTGCCTGTTTGTCCATCCAAATGACCATTAAAAATTAAACGAACCATAGTGGGATGATCCCCAACCTCTCTGGCATGCGCCAGTCAATTTTTTACCCACAGCATGCCCAAACCCTGGGCCCACCTCCAGAACCATAGGATATAGCACACCAATTTGACCCAAAAATGCCCCGTTCACGTTGTTTAGCCCGTATGTCTACCCAAATGGCCATGAAAAATTAAACAGACCACACAGGGATGATCCCAAACCTCCCTGGCATGCCTCGGTTAATTTTTTGCCCACAACACACCTGGAATATGGGCCTACCCCCGAAATCGTGGGCTATAGCACACCAATTTAGCCTGAAAATGCCTCATTCGCACCGTTTCGCCCGTTTGTCTACCCAAATAGCAACAAAAAATTGAACAGACCACACTGAGATGATCCCCAACCTTCCTGGCTTGCCCAAATCAATTTTTGGCATACAGTACGCTTGAACCCCAGTCCCACCGCCAAAATCCTAGGCTGTAGCACATCGATTTGGCCCAAAAATGCCCCATTCTCGCTATTTCGCATGTTTGTCCACCCAAATGACCATGAAAAATTAAATGGACCATACTGGGATGATCACCAAACTCCCTGTCATGCCTCGATTGATTTTCGTCCCACTACACGCCTAAAACCCGGGTTTTGCCCTAAAACCGTAGGATATAGCACTCCAATTTGGCCCGAAAATGCCTCGTTCGCATCGTTTCTCCCGTTTGTACACACAAATGGCAACAAAAAATTAAATGGACCACACTAGGATGATCCCTAACCTTCCTATCTTTTCCTAGTTAATTTTAGGGCCACAAAATTCCCGTATCCCAGGGCCACCCCTAAAACCGTGGGCTATAGCATGCCGATTTGGCCCGAAAATGCCCCTTTCGCGCCGTATCCCTCGTTTGTCCATCTAAATAGCCACGAAAAATTGAACGGACCACACTTGGACGATCCCCAACCTCCCTGGCATGCCTAGATTGATTTTTTGCCCACAGCGAGCCCAAATTCCTAGCCCACCCCCAAAAGCATGGGCTATAGCACACCGATTTAGCCCGAAAATGCCCCATTCATGCAGTTTCACCTGTTTGTCCATCCAAATGGCCACAATAAATTAAAAGGACCATACTGGAATGATCCCCAACCTCCCTGGCATGCTACAGTCGATTTTTGGCCTACAGCACACCCGGACCCCCGGCGCACCCCCAATACCATAGGCTATAGCTCATTGATTTGGCCTGAAAATGCCCTGTTCGTGCTGTTTTGCCCGTTTGTCAACCCAAATGGACATGAAAAATAAACGGTCCACATTGGGAAGATCCCCAACCTCCCTGGCATACCTTGGTCAATTTTTGGACAGTAAAACACCCGAACCCTGGGCCCACCCTAAAACCGTGTCCACCCAAATAGCCACGAAAAATTAAATGGAACACACTGGGATGATCCCCAAACTCACTGGAATGCCTAGGTCCATTTTTGGCTCACAGCACGCCCGAACCCTAGGGCCACCCCCAAAACCATGGCTTGTAGCACACCGATTTGGCCCAAAAATACCACGTTTGCACTATTTCGCTGGTTTGTCCACTTAAAGGCCACAAAAAGTTAAACGAACCACACTAGGATAATATTCAACCTCCCTGGCATACCCTGGTCTATTTTTGGTTGACAGCACGCCTGGACCTCGAGCCCACCCCCTTAATCGTGGGCGATAGCACGCTGATTTGACCCTAAAATGCTCCATTTGGGCTGTTTTGACCTTTTGTCCACCCAAATGGCCACAAAAAATTAAATGGACCACACAAGGAGAAACTCTAACCACCCTGGCATGCTTTGGTTGATTTTTGACCTATTTCATGCCCAAACCTCGGGCCAACCCTCAAAACCGTGGGATATAGATACCAATTTTACCCAAAAATTCCTCGTACGTGTCATTTTACCTGTTTGTCAATCTAAATGGACACGAAAAATTAGACGGAACACAATGGGACGATCCCTAACCTCCCTGACATGCCCCAATCAATTTTTAACCCACGGTACGCCCAGACCTAAGGCCCACCCCAGAAATCGAGGGCTATATAGCACACCAATTTAGTCTAAAAATTCCTCGTTTGTGCCGTTTCACCCGTTTGTCCACCCAAATGGCGACGAAAAATTAAACAAACCATACTAGGATGATCTCAAACCTCCCTTTTATGCCCCGGTCAATTTTTGTCCCACAGAACACCCGAACCCCGTGCCCACCCTTAAAACCGCAGGCTGTAACACATCAATTCGGCCCAAAAATGCCTCGTTCCTATCGTTTCGCCCGTTTGTCCATCCAAATAGTCCCAAAAAATTAAACGGACCACACAATGATGATACCAACCTCCCTGGCATGCCCCGATTAATTTTTAGCACACAGCACGCCCGAAACCCGGTCCTACCCACAAAATCGTGGGCTATAGCACATAAATTTTCCCCAAAATTGCCCCATTTGCACCGTTTCTCCTATTTGTCCACCCTAATGGCCACGAAAAATAAAACGGACCATACTGGGATGATCCCCAACCTTCCTGGCAAGCCCCGGTCAGTTTTTTCCCCACAGCACGCCCAGACCCCAGGCCCACCCCAAAAACTGTGGGCTATAGCACACCGATTAGGCTCGAAAATGCCCCGTTAGCGCTACTTCACTCGTTTGTCATCCCAAATGGCCACGAAAAATTAAACGGATGATACTGGGAAGATCTCCAACCACCCTGGGATACCCCGATCGATTTTTAGCCTACAGCACTCCCAGACCTTGGGCCCACCCCTGAAACCGTAGGTTACAACACATAAATTTAGCTCGAAAATGCCCCATTCGCGCTGTTCTACCCGTTTATCCACCCAAATGTCCATGAAAAATTAAACGGACCACCCTGGGATGATCCTTAACCTCCTTTAAATGCCTCATTTGATTTTTGGCTCATAGCACGCCCGGACCCCAGGCCCACGCATAAAACAATGGGATATAGCACACCGATTTGGCGCGAAAACACCACGTTCACGCCTTTTTGCCCAATTGTCGACTCAAGTGGCCACGAAAAAGTAAAGGGACCATACTGGGATGATCCTCAACCTTCGAGTCATGCCTCGGTTGATTTTTGGCCCACAGCATGCCTGGATCTTTGGGCCACCCACAAAACTGGGGGCTATAGCTCACCGATTTGGCCTGAAAATGAATCGTTCACGCAGTTTCACCCGTTTGTCCACCTAAATGGCTAGGGAAAAGTAAATGGACCACACAAAGATGATCTCCAACCACAATGGCATGCCTTTGTCGATTTTCAACACATATCACACTCGAACCCCGGGCATACCCCCAAAACTGTGGGCCTATAGCACATCGATTTGGCCCAAAGATGCCCCATTTGTGCCGTTTCGACCGTTTGTCCACTCAAATGGCCACAAAGAATTAAACGGATCCTACTAAGATAATATCGAACCACCCTGGCATGCCCTGATTAATTTTTGACCTACATCACGCCCAAATTCTAGGCCCACCCCCAAAACCGTGGGCTATAGCACACCAATTTTGCCCGAAAATGCACCGTTCATGCCGTTTCGCCCGTTTGTCCACCCAAATAATCACAAAAATTTAAACGGACCATACTGGGATGATCCCCAACCTCCCTGGCATACCCCGGTCAATTTTCACCCCTCAGCATGCCCGAACCCCGGGCTCACCCCCAAAATTATGGCCTATAGCACACTGATTTGGCCTGAAAATGAACCATTTGCGCCATTTTGCTTATTTTTCCAACCAAATAGCAATGAAAAATTAAACAGACCACTTTGGGATGATCCTCAACCTCTCTGGCATGCCCCGATCAAATTTTGGCCGGCAGCACGCTCGTACCCTGGGCACACCCCCAAAACCGAGGGCTACAGGACACCGATTTGGCCCAAAATACCTCATTCATACTGTTCCTATCGTTTATCCACCTAAATAGCCATGAAAAATTAAATGAACCATAATGGAATGATCCCCAACCACTCTATAATGTCCTGGTTGATTTTTCGCTCACAACACGCCTGAACCCCGGGTCTACCCCCAAAAATGCAACGTTCGTACCGTTTCACTCGTTTGTCCACCCAAATGGCCACAAAAAATTAAATAGACCATACTGGGATGATCCCCAACCTCCCTAGCACATCCCAATCAATTTTTGGCTTGCATCACGCCCAAACCTTGGGCCCACCCGTAAAATCGTGGGCTATAGCACATCGATTTTACCCAAAAATAGTCCGTTCACGTCGTTTTTCCTGTTTGTCTACCCAAATGGCCATAAAAAATTAAATGGACCATACTGGGATGATCCCCAACCTCTCTAGCTTGCCTCGATCGATTTTCAGCCCATAGTACGCCCTAACCCCGGGCCCACCCTCAAAACCGTGCACTATAGCACACCGATTTGCCCCAAAAAGACCCCGTTCGCACCATTTTGCCATTTTCTCAACCCAAATGGCCACAAAAAATTAAACGATCAATACTGGGATAATCCCTAACCTCTCTAGCATGTCCCGATTGATTTTTTCCCCACTGCACGCCTAGACCCCAGGCCCACACCCAAAACCGTGGGCTATATCACATGTATTATTCCTAAAAATGCCCCGTTCGCACCGTTTTTCCTGTTTCTTCACCTAAAGGGCCACAAAAAATTAAACAGACCACACTGGGATGATCCACAACCTCCCTGAGATGCCCCAGTAAATTTTTGGCCCACAAGACACCTGGACCCTGTGCCCACCCCTAAAACCGTGGGACATAGCACACCGATTTGGCTAGAAAATCCCTGTTCGTGTTGTTTCAGCCATTTGTCCACCCAAATCCTCACGAAAAATTAAACGGACTATACTGGGATGATCCCAACCTCCCTGGCATGCCCTGATTAATTTTTAGCCCATAGTACGCCTGGACCCCGGTCCCACCATTAAAACCGTGGGCTATAGCACACTAATTTCCCCCAAAAATGCCCCATTCGCACCATTTCGCCCGTTTGTCCACTCTAATGGCCACAAAAAATTAAACGGACTATATAGGGATGATCCCCAACCTCTCTAGCACTCCTCGGTTTATTTTTTCCCTATAGCACGCTCGAACCCTGGGCCCACCCCTAAAATTGTGGGCTATAGCACACCGATTTGGCCTAAAAATGCCCCATTTACTCCGTTTTGCCCGTTTATCCACCCAAATAGCCTCAAAAAATTAAATGGATCACACTGGGATGATCTTTAACCTCCCTAGGATGCCCCGGTCGATTTTGTCCCACAGCATGCCCAGAACCCGGGCCCACCCCCAAAACCGTAGACTATAGCACACTAATTTAGCCCGAAAATGCCCTGTTTATGCTGTTTTACTTGTTTATCCACCCAAATAGACACAAAAAATTAAACGAACCACATTACGACAATCCCCAACCTCCCTAGAATGCTCCAGTCAATTTTTGGCTTACAAAACGCCCTGACCCCGGGTCCACCCCCAAAACCTTGGGCTATAGCACACCAATTTTCCCTAAAAATGTCGTGTTCATGCTGTTTCGCCCGTTTGTCCACCCAAATGTCGTTAAAAAATTAAACGGACCATACTGGGATGATCCACAACCTCCTTGGCATGCTCCGATTGATTTTTTGCCCACAACACGCCAGGAATCCAGGTCGACCACTGAAACCGTGGCCTATAGCACATTGAATTGGTCTAAAAATGCCCCATTCGTATTGCTTTGCCTATTTGTCTACCCAAATGGCCCCGAGAAATTAAATGAACCACACTGGGATGATCACCAACCTCCCTAGGATGCCCCGGTAAATTTTTTGCCCACATTGTAATTTGCATCTCAGTAGTTTACCTGCGCTCTTGTTTTCTTAATTAGTGTCTCCTTTGATCAAGTTTAAAGTAAACTTCCTTCTGCCTTAGACTAAAACTGCTAAAATTTTTAGTCTACTTAAACTACTGTATGCAATCTTTAAAATGGGAGTTCTGGGAAAAATAATTTTGAATTACAATGTGCAAAATCCTTTTGTAACGCCCCAAAATAGGTCCCAGGGCGTCACACGGTGCTTATGGCTACAAGTAGCCCCAAGATAACCCTTTGAGCCTTCTAATAAACTTAATGCTTACTTAATAATATATAGAGCTATAACTGATACTGTCATCTCATAATCAATTGAAATACGAAGAAAAATACTTTGTCCGAATGGACCCAAATACTAAACATCTGAAAAAAATTGACAATCTGCTAAACTAGTCTGAACAAGCCTTCTAATACTCAGTGAAGTAGGGAGCCATTGGGATAGACCCAAAAATCCTCGTTCGCGCCGTTTTGCTTGTTTGTCCACCCAAATGGCCACGAAAAATTATATAGATCAGACTGGGATAATCGCTAACCTCCCTGGCATGCCTCGATCGATTTTTGGCCCATAGCACTCCCGAACCCTGGGCCCACCCTCGAAATCGGGGGCTATAGTGCACCGATTTGGCCCTAAAATGCCCCGTTCGTGCTGTTTTGCTTGTTTGTCATACCAAATGGCCACAAAAAATTAAACAGACCACATTGGGATGATCCCCAACCTCCCTGGCATGCTTCAGTCAATATTTGGCCCACAGAATACCTAGATCCTAGGCCTACCCCCGCAATCATGGGCTATAGTACACTAAGTTAGACCGAAAATGCCCTGTTCGAGACATTTCACCCGTTTGTCTACCCAAATAGACACAAAAATTTAAACAGACCACACTGGGATGATCACCAATCCCCCAGGCATGCCATGATCAATTTTTGGCTTACAGCATGCCCGGACCCCGGGCTCACCCCCGAAACAGTGGGCTATAGCACACAGATTTGGCCCAAAAATGCCCCGTTCGCACCGATTCGCCCGTTTGACCAACCAAGTGGCCACAAAAAAATAAACGGACCATATTGAGATGATCCCCAACATCCTTGAAATGCCTCAGTCAATTTACGGCCCACAGCACACCCGAACCCCGAGCCCACCTCCAAAATCATGGGTTATAGCTCGCCGATTTGGCCCAAAAAGGCCCCGTTTGCGTTGTTTAGCCCGTTTGTTTACACAAATGAACATGAAAATTTAAAAGGACCATACTGGAATGATACCCAACCTCCCTGGCATGCTCTGATTAATTTTTGGCCCACAGCACGCTTGGACTCAGGTTCAACCCCCAAAGCCTTGGGCTATAACACACCGATTTAACCCAAAAATGCCCCGTTCATGCCGTTTTACCCGTTTGTCCATCCAAATGGCCATAAAAATATAAACGGACCATGTTGGGATGATCCCACACTTCCTTAGCAGGCCTCAATCAATTTTTGACCCACAACACACTCGAACCCTGGGGCCACCCCCAAAATCGTGGGCTATAGCACACCGATTTGGCTCACAAATACCCCGTTCGCATCATTTCGCTTGTTTGTCCACACAAATGACCAAACGAATTTAAACGGACAATACTATGATGATCCCCAACCTCCCTGGCATGCCCTAGTCAATTTTTATCCCATAGCATGCCCGAAACCTGGGCCCACCCCCAAAACCGTGGGCAATAGCACACCGATTTATCCCGATAATACCCCATTCGCGCCGTTTCGCTTGTTTATCCACCCAAATAGCCACAAAAAATTAAACAGACCACACTGTGATGATTCCCAATCTTCTTGACATGCCTGAGTCAATTTTTGGGCAACAGCACACCCGAACCCCAGGCCCACTCCCAAAATCGTGGTCTAACACCCCGATTTAGTTTGAAAATGCCCCGTTTATGCTATTTTGCCTATTTTCCACCCAAATAGACACAAAAAATTAAACGGACCACACTAGGATAATCCCCAACCTCCCTGTCATACCCCGGTCGAATTTTGGCCTATAGCACGCCTGGACCCCGGGCCCACCCTAAAAATCATGGGTTATAGCACACCAATTTTGCTAAAAAATTCCCCTTTCTCGCCGTTTCGCCCGTTTGTCCACCCAAGTGGCCATGTAAAATTAAAAAAACTATACTGGGATAATCCCCATCCTATCTAACATACCTCGATTAATTTTTGTCCTGCAGCACGCCTAGATCCCGGGCCCACCCCCAAATCGTAGGCTAGAGCACACCAATTTGGTCCAAAAATGCCCCATTTCCGCCATCCCATTTGTCTACCCAAATGGTAACAAAAAATTAAACGAACAACACTGGGATGATCCCCAACCTCCCTAGCATGGCACGCCCAATTTTTGGCGCATAGTACACTTGAACCTCGAGTCCACCACCAAAACCGTGGGCTATTACACACCGATTTTGCCTAAAAATGCCCCGTTCACGCCATTCCTCCGATTTATCGACCCAAATGGTAACAAAAAATAAAACGGACCACACTAGAAAAATCCCCACCTCCCTAGTGTGTGTCGATCAGTTGTGGCCCACAGGACGCCAAGACCCCGGGCCCATCCCTGAAACCGTTGGATAGAGCACACTGATTTGGCCCAAAAATGCCCAATTCGCTTCGTTTCGCCCGTTTGACACCCAAATGGCCACAAAAATTTAAACAGACCTTACTGGGATGATCCCCAACCACCCTGGTAGGCCCCGAATAATATTTGGCCCACAGCACACTGAGCCCCGGATCTACCCCCAAAATCGTGCGCTATAGGACATCTATTTGGCCCAAAAATGGCTAGTTCTCACCGTTTTGCCCGTTTCTCCACCCAAATGGCCATGAAAAATTAAAATGGACCACACTAGGACAATCCCCAATCTCACTGGCATGCGTCAGTTGATTTTTCATCAACAGCACAGCCAGACCCTGTGGCCTCCCCTGAAATCGTGGTCTATGGCATACCGATTTAGCCCGAAAATGCCCCGTTCGCATTGTTTTTCCCGTTTGTCAACCCATATAGCCACAAAAATTTAAACAGACCATACTGGGACGATCCCCAACCACCATTGCATGCCCCAGTCAATTTTTGGCCTACAGCATGCCCAAATCCCAGGCCCACCCCCGAAATCATGGGCTGTAGCACACAGATATGGCCTAAAAATGTCCCATTCATGCCGTTTTGCCCGTTAGTCCACCCAAATGGCCACAAGAAATAAAACAGACCACACTGTGATGATCCCCAACTTCCCTGGCATGCCTTGATCGATTTTCATCCCACAGCACGCTTGGGACCCGAGCCCACCTCAAAAACTGTGGGCTATTGCTAACCGATTTGGCCTGAAAATGTATCATTCAAGCTGTTTCTCCTGTTTGTCCACCGAAATAGCCACTGAAATTTCAGAAGACCACAGTTGAACGATGCCCAATATGCCTGGTATGTCCTGATTGATTTTCGGCCCTCAGCAGCTCGAACCCCTAGCCCACCCCTGAAACCGTGGGCTATAGCACATCGATTTGGCCCAAAAATTCCCCATTCACACTATTTTTCCCGTTTGTCCACCCAAATGGCCACAAAAACTTAAACGGGCCATACTGTGATAATCCTCAACCTCCCTGGCATGCCCTAATCAATTTTTAACCCACAGCACGTCCATAACCTGGGCCCACCACGGAAACCATGGGCAATAGCACACAAATTTTCTCGAAAATTCCCCATTCATGCCATTTCGTTCTTTTGTCCTCCCAAATAGCCACGAAAAATTAAACGGATTACACTGGGATGATACCCAATCTCCCTACCATTGCCCGATCAATTTTTGTCCCACACTACTCCTAAACCCAGGGCCAACCCCCGAAACCATGGGATTTAGCACGCCTATTTCGCTCGAAAATGCCTCGTTCATGCTGTTTCGCCTGTTTATCCACCAAAATGGTGATGAAAAATTAAACGGACCAAAATGGGATGATCCCCAACCTTCTTGGCATGCCCTGATCAATTTTTGGACCACAACACGCCCGAATCCCAGTCCCACCCAAAAACCGTGGCCTATAGCACACCAATTTTGCTCGAAAATGCCCCGTTCGTGCTGTTTCACCCATTTGTCTAGCCAAATGGCCACGACAAATTAAACGAATGATACTAGGATGATCCCTAACCTCTGTGGCACTCCCCGGTTGATTTTTAAACCACAGTAAGCTAGGACCCTGGGCCCACCCCTAAAATCGTGGGCAATAGCACACCGATTTGGCCTACCCCCATTCATGCCATTTTGCTCGTTTATCCAACCAAATGGCCACAAAAAATTAAACGGACCATACTGGGATGATTCTGAACCTCCCTAGCATGCCTCAGTCAATTTTGGCCCATAGAATGCTTGAATCCTGGGTCCACCCTCAAAACCGTGGGCTATAGCACACCGATTTAACCCAAAAATGGCCAATTCCCACAGTTTTGCCTGTTTGTCCAACCAAATGGCCACGAAAAATTAAACGGACTATACTGGGATGATCCCCAACCTCCCTGGCATGCCTCGATGAATTTTTTTCCATAAAATGAGTAAAACCTGGGCCCACCCTAAAAATCGAGGGTTATAGCACACCGATTTGGCACGAAAATGCCCTCTTCACACTGTTTTGCCCGTTTGTTCATCCAAATGGCCACAAAAATTTAAATAGACCATAATGGAATGATCCCAACCTATATTCTATGCCCCGATCAATATTTGGCCCATAGCACACCCAGACCCTGGGCCCACCTCTAAAATCATGGGCTATAGCACACTGATTTGGCCCGAAAATGCCCCATTTGCGCCGTTTTGCCTGTTTGTCCTCCCAAATGGCCACAAAATATTAAACGAACTACACTGGGATAATCCTCAACCTCCCTGGAATGCCTCAATTGATTTTTGGCCCACAACACGCCTAGACCCAGTGTCCACCCTGAAAATCGTGAGTTGTAGCACACTGATTTAGCCCAAAAATGCCCCGTTCGCATCATTTTGCCCATTTGTCCACACAAATGGCCTCGAAAATTTAAATGGTCCATACTAGGATGATACCTAATATCCCCATAGCATACCTGAACCCTAGGTCCACCCCTAGAACCGTGGGTTATAGCACACTGAGTTGGCCTAAAAATGCCCCATTCGTGCTGTTTTCCCCTTTTGTCATCTCAAATGGCTATGAAAATTTATACGGACTACACTAGGATGATTCTCAACCTCCCTAGCATTCCTCAGACAATTTTTGGCACACAACACGTACAGACCTCGGGACCACCACCGAAACTGTGGGCTATAGCATATCGATTTGGCTCGAAAACTCCCTATTTGCATCGTTTAGGCTGTTTGTCCACCCAAATGGCCATGAATAAATTAAAGGACTATACTGGGATGATCCCCAAACTCCCTAGCATGCCCCGGTCAATTTTTGACCCACAACACGCCCGGACCCTTGGCCTATCCCCAAAACCGTGGGCTAAAGCACACCGATGTAGTCGGAAAATGCCCCGTTCGCGCCTTTTCACCTGTTTGTCCACCCATATGGCCATGAAAAATAAGACAAACCATACTAGGATGATCCCCAACCTCCCTGGCATGCCTCAGTTGATTTTTGGCCTACAACACACTGGTTATCGAGCCCACCCCCAAAACCCAGTGGTATTGCACATTGATTTAGCCAGAAAATACCATGTTTGCACCTTTTTGCCCGTTCATCCACCCAAATAACCATACAAAATTAAAAGGACCACACTGGGATGATCCCCAAGCTCCCTAGCAGGCCTCGGTCAATTTTCGGCCCATAGCACGCTTGGACCCTGAGCCCACCCCAAAAACCGTAGGCTATAGAACACTGATTTATCCCAAAAATGCCCCGTTCGCACCATTTTGTCCGTTTGTCTACCCAAATGGCCATGAAAAATTAAACAAACCATACTAGAATGATATCTAGCCTCCCTTACATGCCCCAGTTAATTTTTGGCCCACAACACGTCTAGACCCAAGCCCACCCCCAACACCGTAGGCTATTGCACACCGATTTAGTCCAAAAATGCCCCATTCACGCAATTTCACCCGTTTGTCCACACAAATGGCCACAAAAAATTAAATAGACCACATTGGGATGATCCTCAACCTCTTTGACATGCCCCGGTTGATTTTTAGTGCACTGCACCCTCGGACCCTAGCCTCATCCATAAAACCGTGGGCTATAGCACACCGATTTAGCCCGAAAATGTTCCATTTAGGTCCTTTGTCCCATTTGTCCATCCAAATGGCCTAAAAAATTTATCGAAGCATACTAGGATGATCCCCAATAGCCCTGGCATGCCCCATTCGATTTTTGGTCCACTGTACTCTCGGAACAGGGGCTCACTCCTAAAAATGTGGGCGATAGCACATCGATTTGTCACGAAAAAGCCCCATTCACACTGATTTGCCCGTTTGTCCACATAAATAGCCAGAAAAAATTAAACAAAACACACAGAGGTGATCCCCAACCTCCCTGGCATGCCTTGGCCGATTTTTTGTGCACAGCACGCCCGCACCCGGGGCCCACCCCTGAAATTGTGGGCTATATTAACCCAATTTGGCCCGAAAACACCCTGTTCACACCGTTTTTCCTGTTTGTCCACCCAAATGGCCACAAATATTTAAACGGACAATACTGGGATGATCCCAAACATTCATGGCATGCCTCGGTTAATTTTTGGCCAATAGCACAATCAAACACCGAGCCCAGACACAAAATCGTGGGCTATAGCACACCAATTTGGTCTGAAAATTCCCCGTTCAGACCGTTTTGCCTGTTTGTCCAACCAAATAACCATAAAAAATTAAACGGACCACACTACAATGATCCCCAACCTCCCTGGCATACCTCGGTCTAAATTTGGCCCACCACATGCCCAAACCCTGGGCCCACCCCCAAAACCATGGGCTATAGCACACTGATTTGGCCCAAAAATGCCCCGTTCGTGCCGTTTTGCCCGTTTGTCCACCCAAATGGCCATGAAAATTTAAATGGACCACATTAGGATGATACTCAACATCCCTACCATGCCTCGTTTGATTTTTGGTGGATTGTACGCCCGAAACCTAAGCCCACCTCTAAAACCGTGGGCTATAACTAATCGATTTGGCCCGTAAATGGTTGTTTATGCCGTTTTGCTTGTTTGTATAGCCAAATGGCCACAAAAATTTAAAAGGACCACACTGGGATGATCCCCAACTTCCCTAGCACACCCCGACCAATTTTTCGCCTACAGCATGCCCGGACCCTAGGCCCACCCCTTAATCTATGGGCTATAGCACACCGATTTATCCCAAAAATAACCTGTTCGCACCATTTTACCCGTTGGTCGACCCAAATGGCCACTTAAAATTAAATGGAACACACTAGGATAATTCCCAATCTCTCTGGCATGCCCTGGTCAATTTTTAGCTCACAGAACACTCGAACACTAGGCTAACACCTGAAACTGTGGGTTTTAACACATCGATTTGGCCCAAAAATGCGCTGTTCAAGCCGTTTTGCCAATTTGTCAAGCCAAATGGCCACGAAAGATTAAACGGAACACGCTGAAATAATCTATAATATCCCTGGCACGTCCTAGTCAATTTTTGCCCATAGCACGCTCGGACCCAGGACCAACCCAGGACCTTTCTCGATGTTTCAACCGTTTGTCCTCCCAAATGGCCTCGATAAATTAAACAGACCATACTGGGATGATCTCCAACTTCCCTGGCATGCCCCAGTCGATTTTCAGCCCACAGCATGCCCGGACCCCGAGCCCACCCCAAAATCATCGACTATAACACACCGATTTGTCCTGAAAAAGCCCCGTTTTGGATGTTTTGCCCATTTGTCTACCCAAATATCCACAAAAAATTAAACGGACCATACTGGGATGATCCCCAACATCCCTAGCATAAATCGGTCAATTTTTCCCCCAGCACACCCTAACCTCGGGTCCACCACCAAAACCATGGGCCATAGCAGAGCCGATTTTTCCCCAAAATGCCCCGTTTGTGCCGTTTAACCTTTTTTGTCCATACAAATGGCCACGAAAAATTAAACAGACCACATTGGAAAGATCCTCACTTCCTTGAAATGCCTCGATCAATTTTTAGCCCATATCAAGCTCGGACCATGAGCCAACCACCGAAATCGTGGACTATAGCAAATCGATTTAACCCGATAATGTCTCGTTTGCGCCGTTTTGCCTATTTGTCCACTAAAATGGTCACAAAAATTTAAACATACCATACTAGGACAATTCCCAACCTCCCTGGCACGCCTTGATCAATTTTCGGCCCACAGCACGCCCGAATCCCAGGCCACCCCCAAAATCGTGCGTTATAGCACACCGATTTGGCTTGAAAATGGCTAGTTCACACTGTTTTGCCTGTTTGTCCACCCAAATGGCTACAAAAAATCAAACGGACTACACTGGGATGATCCCCAATCTCCTTGTCATGCCCCAGTTGATTTTCTACCCACATCATGCTCGGACCCTAGACCCACTCCTAAAATCGTGGGCTATAGCCCATCGAGTTGCCCCAAAAATACCCCGTTCATGCCGTTTCGCTTGTTTGTCCACCCAAATAGCCACAAAAATTTAAACAGACTATAATAGGATGATCACCTACTTCTATGGAAGACCCGATCAATTTTTGGCAAACAGCACACCGGGACCCCAGGCCCCACCCCCAAAATCATGGGCTATATCACATCGATTTGGCTAAAAAATGCCCAATTCGCGCTGTTTTAATCATTTGTCCATCCAAATAGCCACAAAAAGTTAAACGGACCATAAAATAATGATCCTCAACCTCCCAGGCATGCCTCAGTCGACTTTTAGCCCACAGCATGCCCAGACCCCGGGCCCACCCCAAAACTATAGGCTATAGTACATTGATTTAACCCAAAAATGCCCCGTTCATTCTGTTTCACACATTTGTCCACCCAAATGGCGAAGAAAAATTAAACTGACCATACTGGGATGATCACCAACCTCCCTGGCATGCCTCGATCAATTTCGGCCGACAGAACACCCGGACCCCAAGCCCACCCCCAAAACCAAGGGCTATTAGCACACTGATTTGGTCGAAAAATGCTCCATTCACATTGTTTTGCCTGTTTATCCACCCGAATGGCCACAAAAGTTTAAACGGACCATACTGGGATGATCACCAACCTCCCTGGCATTTCTCGATCGATTTCAGCCCACAAAACACCCGTACCCCAAGCCCACCCCCAAAACCAAGGGCTGTAGCACACTGATTTGGTCAAAAAATGCTCCGTTCACATTGTTTTGCCTGTTTATCCACCCGAATGGCCACAAAAGTTTAAACGGACCAAACTGGAATGATCCCCAACCTCCCTGGTATTCCTCGATTGAATTTTGGTCCACAGCATGCATGAACCCCGTGCCTACCACTAAAACCGTGAGCTATAGCACACCGATTTAGCCCAAAAACTCCCCGTTCGTGCCATTTTGCCCTTTTGTCCATCCAAATGGCCACGAAAAATTAAACGAACTATACTGGGATGAACCCCAACCTCCCTGGCATGCCTCAATCGATTTTTAGCCCACAACACGCCTGGACCCTAGGCCCACCCCCAAAACTATGGGCTATATAGCACACCAATTTTGCCTGACAATGCCTCATTCGCGCCTTTTCGCCCGTTTGTCCACCCAATTGGCCATGAAAAATTAGATAAATCATACTAGGATGATCCCCAACCTCCCTGGCATGCCTTGGTCAATTTTTGGCCAATAGCACCCCCGAACCCTGGGCCCACCTCTGAAACTGTGGGCTATAGCACATCGTTTTGGCCCAAAAATGTCCCATTCATATTGTTTCACCCGTTTGTCCATCGAAATGGCCACAAAAATTTAATTGGTTATACTGGGACGATACTTAACCTCCCTGACATGCCCGATCGATTTTTGGCCCACAGCACAATCGGACCCCGGGCCCTCCCCCAAAACCATAGGCTTTAGCACACCAATTTAGCCTAAAAATGGCTAGTTTTGCACTGTTTCGCTTGTTTGTGCACACCAATGGACACCAAAAATTAAACCAACCATACTGGGATGATCCCCAACCTCCATGGAAAGCCCTGGTCAATTTTTAGCCAATAGTACGCCTGGACCCTATCCCCACCCCTTAAACCGTGGGCTATAACAAATCAATTTGGCCTGAAAATGCCCCGTTTGAACCATTTCACCCATTTATCCACCCATATGGCCATGAAAAATTAAAAAACCATACTGGGATGATCCCCAACCGCCCTAGCATGCCTCGGTTGATGTTTTTCCCACAGCACGTCCTTTCCCTGTGCCCACCCCTAAAAATACAGGCTAAAAAACACCGATTTGTCCTGAGAACGCCCCATTTGCGCCTTTTCGTCCATTTGTCCACCCATATGTCCATGAAAAATTAGACGGACCACACTGGGATAATCTTCAATCTCCTTGGAATGCCCCAGTTATCTTTTGGCCCACAACACGCCCGGACCTTGGGACCACACCCAAATTCGTGGGCTATAGCACACTGATGTGGCCCAAAAATTCATCGTTCATGCCGTTTCACCCGTTTATCCACCCAAATGCCCATGAAAATTTAAACGGGCCACAACGGGATGGTCTTTAACCTCCAAGGCACACCCTAGTAGATTTTCGGATCATAGCACGCCCAAACCCTAAGCCCACCCCCAAAACCATGGGCTATAGCACACTGATTTGGCCTGAATAAGCCTCGTTTGCGCTATTTCACCCGTTTGTCCACCCGAATATCCACAAAAATTTAAAAAGACTATACTGGGATGATCCTAACCTCCCTGGCATGACTCAATCGATTTTCGGCCCACATCATACAAGAAACCCATGCCCACCACTGCAACCGTGGGCTATAGCACACCGATTTGGCTAAAAAACTCCCCGTTCATGCTGTTTCGCCCGTTTGTCCAACCAAATAGCCACGAAAAATGAAATGGACCATAACGGGATGATCCCAAACTCCCTTTCATGGCCCAGTCAATTTTTATCCCACAGCCCGCCCGGACCTTGGTCCAACCCCCAAAACTGTGGGCTATAGCACACTAATTTGGCCTGAAAATGCCTCATTCGCGCCTTTTCGCCCTTTTGCCCACCCAAACGGTGATGAAAAATTAGATGTATCATACTGAGATGATCCCCAACCTCCCTGGCATGCCTTGATTAATTGTTGGCCAACAGCACACCCAAACCCCTGGCCCACCCCTGAAACCGTGGGCTATAGCACATCGATTTTGCCCGATAATGCCCCGTTTGCCCCGTTTCCCCTGTTTGTCAACCCAAATGGCCATGAAAGTTTAAACAGACCATACTGGGATAATCCCTAACCTTCCTATCATGCCCCGGTTGATTTTTGGCCCACAGAATTCCCAAACCCTAGGCCCACCCTAAAAATCAGGGGTTATAGCACACCGATTTGGCCCTAAAATGCTCTGTTCATGCAGTTTCGCCTGTTTGTCCACTCAAATGGCCACAAAAATTTAAACAGACCATACTGGGATAATATTCAACCCTCCTGGAATGCTCCGGTCGATGTTCGACATACAACACGCACAGACCCTGGGCCTACCCAAAAATTGTGTGCTATAGCAAACCGATTTGGCCCAAAAATGCCCCGTTCGCGCTGTTTCGCCTATTTGTCCACCCGAATGGCAATTAAAATTAAATGGACAACCCTAGGACAATCCCCAACCTTCTTGGAATGTGCCATTCAATTTTTGGCTTACAGAACGCCTGGACCCCGGGCCCACCCCTAAAACCATGGGCTATAGTACACCGATTTGGCCCCAAAATGCCACGTTCACGCCATTTTGCCCGATTGTCCGCTCAAATAGCCATAAAAAAATTAAATGAACCATACTGGGATGATCCCAAACCTCCCTGGCATGCCTAGATCGATTTTTGGCCCGAAGCACGCCCAGACCTTAGGCCCACCCCCAAAACCGTGGGCTATAGCACACCGATTTGGCCCGAAAATGAATCGTTTGCACTATTTCACCCGTTTGTCAACCCAAATGGCCATGAAAAATTAAACGGACCACATAGGGGCGATCTCCAACCACTCTGGCATGCCCCTGTTGATTTTTAACACACAGTACACTCGGAGCCCGGTGAACCACTAAAACCGTGGGCTATAGCACATCGATTTAGCTTAAAAATGTTCCGTTCGTGTCATTTTGCCCATTTGTCCGCCCAAATGGCCACAAAGAACTAAACAGACTATACTGGGATGATCCCGAACCTCCCTATCATGCCCTGATCGAGTATTGGCCCACAGCACGCCCGAACTCCGGGCCCACCCTCAAAACCGTGGGCTATAGCATAATGATTTGGCCTAAAAATGCTCCGTTCGTACCGTTTCGCCCGTTTGTCAGCCCTAATAGCCACGAAAATTCAAACAGAACACATTAGGATGATCCCTAACCACCATTGGATGCCTCGGTTGATATTCGGCCTACAGCAAGCCCGGATCTGGGCCCACCCCCAAAATCGTGGGCTATAGCACACCGATTTAGCCCAAAAATGCACCTTTCACGCTGTTTCGCCTGTTTGTCTACACAAATGGCCACAAAAAATTGAACGGACCATATAGGGATAATTGCTAACCTCCCTGGCATACCTCAGTCGATTTCGGACAACAACACTCTCGGAACCTCGAGCCCACCCCCAAAACTGTGGGCTATAGCACATCGATTTGCCCGAAAAATGCCCCATCTGCGCCATTTCGCCCGTTTGTCAACCCAAATAGTAACAAAAAATTAAACAGACCATACTGGGATGATCCCCAACCTTCTTGGCATGCCTCAGTCAATTTTTACCCCTCAGCACGCCTGGACCGTGGGGCCACTCCCAAAACTGTGGGCTATAGCACACCCATTTGGCCTAAAAATAACCCATTCGCGCTGTTTTACCTATTTGTCCACACAAATAACAACGAAAAATTAAACAGACCACATTGGGATGATCCCCAACCTCCCTAGAAAGCCTTGATTAATTTTTAGCCCATAGTACACTCGGACCCCGAGCCCAACCCCAAAATTGAGGGCTTACAGCACATTGATTTGTCCCGAAAACACCCCAATTGTGCCGTTTCTCCCGTTTGTCCACCCAAATGGCTACGAAAAATTAAACGAACCACACTAGGATGATCCTCAACCTCCCTAAAATACGCTGGTTGATTTTTGGCTCACAGCAAGCCCGAACCTCGGCCCACCCGCAAAACCATGGGCTATAGCACACCGATTTGGTCGAAAAATGCCACGTTTGTACCGTTCACCCATTTGTCCACCCAAATGGCTACAAAAAAATAAATAGACTACACTGGGATGATCCACAACCTCCCTGGCACGTATCAGTCGATTTTTTTCCAAAAGCATGCCTAAACCTCGGGCCCACCCCTAAAACCGTGTGCTATAGCACACCGATTTGACCTAAAAATGGCCAGTTTACGCCGTTTCACCCGTTTGTCTACCTAAATGGCCACAAAGAATTAAACGGACCACACTGAGACTATCCCCAACCTCCCTGGCATGCCTCGATCAATTTTCAGCCCATAGTACGCCCAAACCCCGGTCCCACCTTCAAAACCGTGGGCTATAGCACACCGATTTGACCTGAAAATGCCCCGTTCGTGCCGTTTCACCTCTTTGTCAAGGCAATTGTCCACGAAAAATTAAACGGACCATACTGGGATGATTACTAACCTCCATATCATGCCCCGATCAATTTTTGTCCAAAAAGACGCCCAGACCCTGGGGCCACCCTCAAAATCGTGGGCTATAGCACATCGATTATTCCCAAGAATGTCCCGTTCACACTGTTTTGCTTATTTCTCCATTGAAATAGCCACAAATAATTCAACGGACCATACTAGGATGATGCCCAACCTCCCTGGCATGCCCTGTTCAATTTTTGGCTGACAGTACACCCGGACCTCATGCCCACCCCCTGAAACCGTGGACTATAGCACACTAATTTGGCCCGAAAAATGCCTCGTTCATGCTGTTTCACCTATTAGTCCACCTAAATGGACACGAAAAATTAAACGGACCATACTGGGACTATCCCCAACCTCCCTGGCATGCCCCAATCAATTTTTGGCCCACAGCACGCTAGTACCTTGGTTCCACCTTTAAAACCGTGGGCTATAGCACACTAATTTTCCCCAAAAATGCCCCATTCGCGTTGTTTCTCCCGTTTGTCCACTCTAATGGCAACGAAAAATTAAGCGGACTACACTGGAACAATCCCCAACTTCCCTAGCACTCCCCAGTCGATTTTTGCACCACAGCACACCCGGACCCTTTGCCCACACCCAAAACTGTGGGCTATTGGACACCAATTTAGTATAAAAATGCCCCGTTTGCGCCATTTCGCCCTTTTGTCCACCCAAATAGCCTCAAAAAATTAAACGGATTATACTGGGATGATCTCCGACTTCCTTGGATGGCTCGGTCGAATTTTGGCCCACAGCATGCCCGGACCCCGGACCTACCCCCAAAATCGTAGGCTACAACACACCAATTTTGCCTGAAAATTCCCTATTCATGTCGTTTCACTAGTTTGACCACCCAAATGGCAACAAAAAATTAAACAGACCATACTGGGACGATCCCCAACCTCCCTAGAATGCCCCAGTTAATTTTTGGCTCACAGCATGCCCTGACCCTGGGCCCACCCCCCTAAACCATGGGCTATAGCACACTGATTTAGCCCAAAAATGTCGTGTTCACGCCGTTTTGCCCATTCGTCCACCCACAAGTCCACGAAAAATTAAATGGACCACACTGGTATGATCCCTAACCTCCTTAGCATGCCTCGGTCAATTTCATCCTATAGCACGCCCGGAACCTGAGCCCACCCCTGAAACTGTGGGCTATAGCACACTGATTTGGTCTGAAAATTCCCCATTCACATTGTTTCACCCATTTGTCCAGCCAAATGGCCATGAAAAATTAAACGAACCACAAAAGGATGATCACCAACCTCTCTGGCACGCCCCGATAAATTTTTGGGCCACAGTATCATTTGCATCTCAGTAGTTTACCTGCGCTCTTGTTTCCTTTATTAGCGTCTCCTTTGATCAATTTTAAAGTAAAGTTCCTTCTGCCTTAGACTAAAAATATTAAAATTTTTAGTCTACTTCAACTAGTGTTTGCGATCTTTAAAATGGGAGTTCTAGCAAAAATAATTTTGAATTATAACGTGCAAAATCCTTTTGTAACGCCCCAAAAATGGGTCCCAGGGCATCACACAGTGCTTAACGCTACAAGTAGCCCCAAGCTAACTCTTTGAGCCTTCTATTACACTTAATGCTTACTTAATGATATTTAGAGCTATAACTGATACAGTCATCTCATAATTAATTGAAATACAAAGAAAAATACTTTGTCCGAAAGGACCCAAATACTGAATATCTCAACAAAATTGACAATCTGATAAACTAGTCTGAACAAGCCTTCTAATACTCATTGAAGTAGGGAGCCATTGGGACAGATCGAAAACTCCCCGTTCACGCATTTTCGCCTGTTTGTCCACCCAAATGACCATAAAAAATTAAATGAACAATACTGGGATGATCCCTAACCTCCCTGACACACCTCAGTCAATTTTGGCCCACAACATGACCAGACCCTGGGCCCACCCTCAAAATCGGGGGCTATAGCACACCGATTTGGCCCTAAAATGCCCCGTTGCGTTGTTTCGCCCATTTATCTATCTAAATGGCCACGAAAAATTAAACGAAAAATACTTGGATGATCCCCAACCTCCCTGGCATGACTCGGCTGAGTTCAGGCCACAGCACACCCAAACCCCAGGCCTACCCCCAAAATAATGGGATATAGTACACCAATTTGGCTAGAAAATGCCCCTTTCGTGACGTTTCGCCCGTTTGTCCATCCAAATGGATACAAAAATTTAAACGAACCACACTGGGATAATCCCCAACCTCCAAGGAACACCCCGATCGATTTTTGGCCTATGACACACCTGGAACCCGGGCCCACCCCCAAAATAGTGGGCTATAGAACACTGATTTGGCCCGAAAATGCCTCGTTTGTGCCGTTTCGCCCATTTAACCACCCAAGTGGCCAGAAAAAATTAAACAGACCACACATAGATGATCCCCTACCTACCTGGAATGCCTCAGTAAATTTACAGCCCACAACACACTCGGGCCCCGGGCCCCGAGCCCACCCTCAAAACCATGGGCTATAGCACACCAATTTGGCCCAAAAATGCCCCGTTTGCACCGTTTAGACCGTTTGTCCACTCAAATGGCCATGAGAATTTAAAAGGACCATACTCAAATGATCTCCAACCTCCCTAACATGCCCCAGTCAATTTTCTACCCACACCACACCCGGACCCAGGGCCAACCCCCAAAACCTTGGGCTATAGCACACCGATTTAGCCCAAAAATGCCCCATTCATGTCGTTTTTCCTGTTTGTCCATCCAAATGGCCATGAAAAAATAAATGGACCATACTGGGATGACCGCCAAATTCCCTGACACGCCTCGATCAATTTAGACCCACAGCGTGCCCAGATCCAGGGCCCACTCCAAAAATCATGGGCTACAGCACATCGATTTGGCTCGAAAATGCATCATTCGCATCGTTTCTATTGTTTGTCCAGACAAATGGCCACAAAAATTTAAACTGACCATACTGGGATGATCCTAACCTCCCTGGCATTCTCTGGTCAATTTTCAGCCCACACAACGCTCAGACCCTGGGCCTACCCCCAAAACCGTGGCCTATAGCACACTGATTCGTCTCGATAATATCCCCTTCGCGCTGTTTCTCATGTTTGTCCACCCAAATGGCCATGAAAAATTAAATAAACCAAAATGGGATGATCCTAAATCTCCCTGACACACTTAAATCAATTTTTGGCCCACATAACGCCCGAAACCCTGGCTCACCCCAAAACTGTGGGCTTTAAGCACACCGATTAAACCCGAAAATGCCCTGTTTGCACTATTTTGCTTGTTTGTTCACCCAAATGACCACAAAAACTTAAAAGGACTATATTGAGATGATCCCCAACCTCCCTGCCATGCCTCAGTCGATTTTTGGCCTACAGCCCTAAGCCCAACCCTAAAACCGTGGGATATAGCACACCAATTTTGCCTAAAAATGCCCCTTTCGCACTGTTTCGCCTGTTTGTCCACCCAAGTAGCCATGACAAATTAAACATACCACACTAGTATGATCCACAACCTCCATGGCACGCCCTGATCAATTTTCAACCAACAGTACGCCTGGACCCCGAGCCCACCCCAAAAATTGTGGGCTATAGCACACCGATTTGGCCCAAAAATGCCCCATTCGCGCAATTCCACCCATTTATCCACCCAATGGCCACAAAAAATTAAACGGACTATACTGGGATGATCCCCAACCTCCCTAGCATATCGTGGCTGATTTTCAGCCCATAGCACGCTTGAACCCCAGGTCCACCACCAAAGCCGTAGTTTATTGTACACCGATTTTGCATAAAAATGCCTCGTTCGCACCATTTCGCCTGTTTGTCCACTCAAATGGCCACGAAAAATTAAACAAACTATACTGGGATGATCCCTACCTCCCTAGCACACCCGATTAATTTTTGGCCCACAGCACAATCGAACCAAGGACCACCCCCAAAATCATGGGATATAGCATACTAATTTGGCCCGAAAATGCCCCATTCATATTGTTTTGCCCGTTTGTCAATCCAAATTGCCACAAAAAATTAAATAGACCATACTGGGATGATCCTCCACATCCCTGGCATGCCTCGATCTATTTTTAGCTCATAGCACGCCCGAACCCTAGGCCCTTCCCCAAAAATGTGGGTTATAGCACACCGATTTGGCCCAAAAATGCCCCATTCACCTCGTTCGCACCGTTTCGCTAGTTTGTCCACCCAAATGGCCATGAAAATTTAAACGGACCACACTAGAATGATCCCCAACCTCCCTGACATACTTCAGTCAATTTTCAGCACACAACCCGCATGGACCCCGGCCCCACCATTGAAATCGTGGGCTACAGCACATCAATTTGGCCTGAAAACTCCTCATTCGTGCTGTTTCGCCCGTTTGTCCACCCAAATGGCCATGAAAAAATTAAAGGACTATACTGGGACGATCCCCAAACTCCCTACCATGCCCCGATCAATTTTTGGCCCACAACACGCCCGGACCCTAGGCCCACCCCCAAAATTGTGGGCTAAAGCACACTAATTTGGATTGAAAATGCTCCGTTCGTGCCTTTTCACCCGTTTGTCCCCCCATATATCAACGAAAAATTAGAAGAACTATACTAGGATGATCCCCTACCCTCCTGGTATGCGTCGATCAATTTTCGGCCGACAGCACACTGTACCCAGAGCCCACCCCCAAAATTGTGGGCCATTGCACATCGATTTGGGTTGAAAATGCCCCATTTACGCTGTTTTGCCTGTTTGTCCACCCAAATAGCCACGAAAAATTAAACGGACAACACTGGGATGATCCCCAGCCTCCTTATAATGCCTCGATCGATTTTTGGCCCATGGACTGCTTGGACCCTAAGCCTACCCCCAAATTTGTGGGCTATAGCACACTGATTTATCTCGAAAATGCCCCGTTCGCACCATTTTGTCCGTTTGTCAACCCAAATGGTCACAAAAAATTAAACGGACTAGACTGGGATGATATCTAACCTCCCTGACATGCCCCAGTCAATTTTCGGCACACAGCACCCCCGAATCCTAGGCCCACCCCTAAAATCGTGGGCTATTGCACATAGATTTAGCTTGAAAATGCCCAGTTCGCATCATTTTACCCGTTTGTCCACCCAAATGGCCATGAAAATTAAATAGACCATACTGGGATAATCCCCAACCTCCTGGCATGCCTCGATCGATATTCAATGCACTGCACGTGCCGACCCCGGCCCCACCCATAAAATCGTGGGCTATAGCACATCTATTTGGCCCAAAAATGCCCCATTTACGCCGTTTCGCCCGTTTGTCCAACCAAATGGAAACAAAAATTTAAACTAAATATACTGGGATGATCCCCAACATCCCTAGCATGCCCCAATCGATTTTTGGCCCGCTATACTCCCGGACCATGGGCACACCCCCAAAACTGTGGACTATAGCACATTGATTTGGCCCAAAATAGCCCCATTCGCACAATTTTGCCCGTTTATCCACACAAATAGCCACAACAAATTCAACGGAACACACGGGGGCAATCCCCAACCTCCCTGACATGCCTTGGTCGATTTTTGGCTCATAGCACGCCCGAACCCTGGGCCCACCCCCAAAACCGTGGGCTATAGCATACCGATTTGGCCTAAAAATGCCCTGTTTGTACCGTTTTGCCTGTTTTTCCACCCAAATGGCCAAAAAATTTTAAACGGACCACACTGGGATGATACCTAATATCCCAGCCATGCCCCGACCGATTTTTAGCCCACAGTACGCCCGAACCTCGGGCCAACCTCCGAAACTGTGGGCTTTAACATAGTGATTTGGCCTAAAAATGCCCCATTCACGCTGTTTCGCCTGTTTGTCAACCAAAATGGCCACAATAAATTAAACAGACTACAATGGGACAATCCCCAACATCCCTGGGATACCCAGGTCAATGTTTAGCCCACAGCACGCCCGGACCCAGGCCCACCCCCAAAATCGTGGGCTATAGCACACTGATTTTTCTCAAAAATGCCCCTTTCTTGCTGTTTCGTCCGTTCTTCCACCCAAATGGACACGAAAAATTAAACAGACCACACTGGAATGATCCTCAACTTTCCTGGCATCCCCCAGTCAATTTTTGGCCCACAGCACGCCTGGACCCCGAACCCACCCCAAAATCATTGGCTATAGCACACTAATTTAGCCTGAAAATGCCCCATTGGTGCTATTTCACCCGTTTGTCCACCCAAATATCCATAAAAAATTAAACGGACCATACTGGGACAATCCCCAACCTCCTAGAATGCCCCAATCAATTTTTATCCCCTAGCACGCCTGAACCCCGGGTCCACCACCAAAACTGTGTGCCATAGCACGCTAATTTTCCTCGAAAATGCCCCGTTCGTGTCGTTTCTTCTTTTTGTCCACCCAAATAGCGACGAATAATTAAACGGACCACACTGGAATGATCCTCAATCTCCCTGACATGCCTCAATCAATTTTTGGCCCACAGTACGCCCGAAACCCTGGCTCACCCCGAAACTATGGGCTTTAGCACACCGATTAAACTTGAAAATGCCCCGTTTGTAATATTTTGCCTGTTGTTCACCCAAATGTCCATGAAAACTTAAAAGGACTACATTGATATGATCCCCAACCTGCCTGGTATGACCCGTTTGAATTTTGGCCTACAGCACACCTGAACCCCAAGACCACCCCCAAAACCGTGGGATATAGCACACTGATTTTGCCTAAAAATGCCCCTTTCGCACTGTTTCGCCCGTTTGTCCACACATGTAGTCACGAAAAATTAAACAGACCAAGATGGGATGATCCCCAACCTCCCTAGCATGCTGTGGCCAATTTCAACCCATAGCACTCTTGAACCCCGGGTCCACCACCAAAGCCGTGGTCTATTGCATACCGAGTTTTCCCAAAAATCCCTCATTCATGCCATTTTGCCTGTTTGTCCACTCAAATGGCCACATAAATTTAAACTAACTATACTGGGATGATCCCCACCTCCCTGGCACTCCTCAATTAATTTTTGGCCCACAGTACGATCAGACACCGACCCACCCCCGAAATCGTGGGATATAACACACTGACTTGGCCTGAAAATGCCCCATTCACATTGTTTTGCCCGTTTGTCAATCCAAATGGCCACAAAAAATTAAACAGACTATGCTGGGATGATCCCCCATATCCCTGGCATGCCCCGATCTATTTTTAGCCCACAGCATGCAAGAACCCTAGGCCCTCCCCCGAAACCGTGGGTTATAGCACACCGATTTGGCCCAAAAATGCCCCATTCACCTTGTTCGCACCGTTTCCCCCATTTGCCCACCCAAATGGCTTTGAAAATTTAAACGAAACACACCAGGATGATCCCCAACCTCCCTGACATGCTTCAGTTGATTTTTGGCACAAAAAACGTATGGACCCTGGGCCCACCATCAAAATCGTGGGCTATATAGCATATCAATTTGGCCTGAAAACTCCTCGTTCGCGCCATTTCGCCTGTTTTTCCACCCAAATATCCATAAAAAAATTAAAGGACTATACTGGGACGATCCACGAACTCCCTAGCATGCCCCGGTCAATTTTTGACCCACAACACGCCCGGACCCTAGACACACCCCTAAAGTCGTGGGCTAAAGCACACCGATTTGGATTGCAAATGCTCCGTTTGCGCCTTTTCACCCGTTTGTCCTCCTATATATGAAAGAAAAATTAGACGGACCATACTAGGATGATCCCCAACCTTCCTGGTATGCTCCGATCAATTTTTGGCCTACAACACACTGTACCCAGAGCCCACCCCCAATACCGTGAGCTATTGCACATCGATTTGGCTTGAAAATGCCCTATTTATGTCGTTTTGCCTGTTTGTCCACCCAAATGTCACAAAAAATTAAACGGACAACACTGGGATGATCCCCAACTTCCTTATAATGTCTCAATTGATTTTTGGCCCATAGCATGCTTGAACCCCAAGCCTACCCCCAAATCCGTGGGCTATAGCACACCGATTTATCCTGAAAATGCCCCGTTCGCATAATTTTGTCCATTTGTCCACCCAAATGGCCACAAAATATTAAACGGACCATACTGGGATGATATCTAACCTCCCTGACATGCCCAATGAATTTTTGGCCCACAGCACGCCCGGACCCCGGGCCCCCTCAAAACCGTGGGCTATTGCACACAGATTTAGCTTGAAAATGCCCAGTTCACGTCGTTTCACACATTTTTCCACCCAAATGGCCACAAAAAATTAAATAGACCATATTGGGATGATCCCCAACCTCCCTGGCATGGCCCGGTCGATATTCAGTGCACTGTACGTGCGGACCCCGGCCCCACCCATAAAACTGTGGGCTATAGCACACCTATTTGGCCCGAAAATGCCCCATTTATACCATTTTGCCCGTTTGTCCAACCAAATGGCCACATAAATTTAAACATAACATACTAGGATGATCCCCAACATCCCTGGCATGCCCCGATTGATTTTTCGCCCACTGTACTCCCGGACCACAGGTTCACCCCCAAAACTGTGGACTATAGCACATCGATTTGGCCCAAAAAAGCCCCATTCACATAATTTTGCCCGTTTATCCATACAAATAGCCATGAAAAATTAAACGGAACACACAGGGGAAATTCCAACCTCCCTGGCATGCCCTGGTTGATTTTTGGCTCACAGCACGCTCGGACCCTAGGCCCACCCCCAAAACAGTGGGCTATAGCACACCGATTTTGCCCAAAAATGCCCCGTTCACACCGTTTTGCCCGTTTGTCCACCCAAATGGCAAGGAAAATTTAAACAGACCACACTGGGATGATGCCCAACATCCCAGGCACACCCCGGCTAATTTTTAGCCCACAGTACGCTTGAACCTCTGGCCAACTTCTAAAATTGTGGGCTTTAACACAACGATTTGGCCTAAAAATGCCCCGTCAATGCCATTTGGCCTGTTTGTCAACCCAAATGGCCACAAAAAATTAAAAAGACTACAACGGGATGATCCCCAAAATCCATGGCATTCCCCGATCTATATTTGGCCCACAGCACGCCCGAACCCTAGGCCCTCCCCCAGAACCGTGGGTTATAGCACACCTATTTGGCCCAAAAATTCCCCATTCACCTCGTTCGCACCATTTCGCCCGTTTGTCCACCCAAATGGCCATGAAAATTTAAACGGACCACACCAGATTGATCCCCAACCTCCCTGGCATGCTTCAGTTGATTTTCGGCACACAACACGTATGGACCCCGAGCACACCATCGAAATCGTGGGCTATGTAGCATATCAATTTGGCCTGAAAACTCCTCATTTGCGCCATTTCGCCCATTTTCCACCCAAATATCCATAACAAAATTAAAGGACTATACTGGGACGGTCCATGAACTCCCTAGCATGCCTCGGTCAATTTTTGGTCCACAACACGCCCGGACCCTAGGCCCACCCCCAAAATCATGGGCTAAAGCACACCGATTTGGATTGCAAATGCTCCGTTTGCGCCTTTTCACCTATTTATCCACCCATATATCAAAGAAAAATTAGACGGACCATACTAGGATGATCCCTAACCTTCCTGGTATTCTCCGATCAATTTTTGGACCACAGCACACTATACCCAGAGCCCACCCCCAAAAACGTGGGCCATTGCACATCGATTTAGCGTGAAAATGCCCCATTTATGCGGTTTTGCCTGTTTGTCCACCCAAATAGCCATAAAAAATTAAACGGACAACACTGGGATGATCCCAACCTCTTTATAATGCCCCGATTGATTTTTGTCCCATAGCATGCTTGGACCCCAAGCTTACCCCCAAATCCGCGGGCTATAGCACACTGATTTATCCTGAAAATGCCCCGTTCACACAATTTTGTCCGTTTGTCCACCCAAATGGCCACAAAAAATTAAAAGGACCATACTAGGATGATATCTAACCTCCCTGACATGCCCAATCAATTTTTGGCCTACAGCACGCTCGGACCCCGGGCCCCCCAAAACCGCGGGCTATTGCACACAGATTTAGCTTGAAAATGCCCAGTTTGTGTCGTTTCACACATTTGTCCACCCAAATGGCCACGACAAATTAAATAGACCATACCGGGATGATCCCCAACCTCCCTGGCATGGCTCGGTCGATATTCAGTGCACTGCACGTGTGGATCCCGGTCCCACCCATAAAATCGTGGGCTATAGTACACCTATTTGGCCCAAAAATTCCCCGTTTGCACCATTTCGCCCGTTTGTCCAACCAAATGGCCACAAAAATTTAAACGGAACATACTGGGATGATCCCCAACATCCCTGGCATGCCCCGATCGATTTTTGGCCCACTGTACTCCCGTACCACAGGCCCACCCCCAAAACTGTGGACTATAGCACATCGATTTGGCCTAAAAAAGCCCCATTCGCACAATTTTGCCCATTTATCCATACAAATAGCCACAAAAAATTAAACGGAACACACAGGGGAAATTCCAACCTCCCTGGTATGCCCTGGTCAATTTTTGGCTCACAGCACGCTCGGACCCTGGGCCCACCCCCAAAACCGTGGGCTATAGAATACCGATTTGGCCTAAAAATGCCCCCGTTCCCACTATTTTACCCGTTTGTCCACCCAAATGGCTAGGAAAATTTAAATGGACCACACTGGGATGATGCCCAACATCCCAGGCATAACTCGACCAATTTTTAGCCCACAGTACTCCCGAACCTCAGGCCAACTTCTGAAACTATGGGCTTTAACACAATGATTTGGCCTAAAAATGCCCTGTCAACACCATTTCGCTTGTTTGTCAACAAAAATGGCCACAAAAAATTAAACAGACCATACTGGGATGATCCCCAACATCCCTGGCATGCCCCGGTACATGTTTGGCCTACAGCACGCCCGGACCCAGGCCCACCCCCAAAATTATGGGCTATAGCACACTGATTTTCCTAAAAAATGCCCCTTTCTCGCTGTTTCGCTCGTTTGTCTACCTAAATGGCCACGAAAAATTAAACAGACTACACTGGGATGATCCCCAACTTCCCTGGCATCCCCCAGTCGATTTTGGGCCTACAGCATGCTCGGACCCCGAGCCCACCCTAACATCATTGGCTATAGCAAACCAATTTGGCCACAAAATGCCCCGTTCGTGCTATTTCGCCCGTTTGTCCAGCCAAATATCCACAAAAAATTAAACGGACCATACTGGGACAATCCCCAACCTCCTAGTATGCCCCGATCGATTTTTATCCCCTAGCACACTCGAACCCCGTGTCCACTACCAAAATCGTGGGCCATAGCATACCAATTTTGCTCGAAAATGCCCAGTTCGTGCCGTTTACCCTTTTTGTCCACCCAAATAGCCACGAAAAATTAAAAGGACCACACTTGGAATATCCCCACCTCCTTGACATGCCTCAATTAATTTTCGGTCTATAGCACGCCCAGACCATGAGCTCACCCCCAAAACCGTGGGCTATAGCACATTGATTTGGCCCGAAAATGCCCTATTCACACCGTTTCACTCGTTTGTTAACCCAAATACAAAACAAAAATTTAAACGAACCACACTGGGATGATCCCAACTTTCCTGACATTCCCCGATTAATTTTTTGCACACAGCATGTACGACCCTGGGCCCATCACCAAAACCGTGGGCTATAGCACACCGATTTGGCCCGAAAACTCCCCGTTCGCACCGTTTTGACCATTTGTCCACTGAAATGGCAACAACAAATTAAAAGGACCACACTGGGATGATCCCCAACCTCTTTGGCATTCTCTTGTCGATTTTTGGCCCATAGCATGCCCAAACCCTGGGTCCACCCCCAAAATTGTGGGCTAAAGCACACCGATTTGGCTCAAAAATGCCCCGTTCGCGTCTTTTCACCCGTTTATCCACCCATATGGCCATGAAATTTTAGACGAACCTCACTGGGATGATCCCCAACCTACCTTGCTTGCCCTAGTCAATTTTGGACCCACAAAATATCGGCGCCCGAGCCCACCCCAAAACCGTAGGCTATAGCATATCAATTTGGCCCGAAAATACCCCGTTCGCGCTGTTTTGCTCATTTGTCCAGCCAAATAACCATGAAAAATTAAATGGACCATACTGGAATGATCCCTAACCTCCCTGGCATGCCCCAATTGATTTTCAGTCCATAAAACGCCCGAACCACGAGCCCTCCCCCAAAATCGTGGGCTATAGCACACCAATTTGGCTCAAAAATGCCCCGTTCGCATAGTTTTGCCCGTTTGTCCACCCAAGAGGCCATAAAAATTAAATAGACCATACTGGAGTGATCCCTAACTTCTCTAGCATGCACCAGTCAATTTTTGGCACACAGCACGTCCGAACCCCTAGCCCACCGCAAAAACCGTGGGCTATAGCACATCGATTTGACCCAAAAACACCCCGTTCGCACTATTTCACCCGTTTGTCCACCCAAATGGCCACAAAAAATTAAACGAACCACACTGGGATGATCCCCTACCTCCCTAGCATGCCTCGGTCGATTTTTGACCCACAACATACCCGGACCATGGCTACACCCTTAAAAACGATGTGAACGGGGCAATTTCGAGCCAAATTAGTGTGCTATAGCCCATATTTTTGGGGATCATCCTAGTGTGTTCCGTTTAATTTTTGATGGCTATTTTGCTAGACAAACGAGCAAAATGGTACGAACGGGGTGTTTTCGGGTCAAATTGATATGCTATAGGCCGTGATTTTGGGGGTGGGCCTAGGGTCCGATCATGATGTTGGCTAAAAATTAATCGGGGCACGCCATAAAAATTTAAATGGACAATACTAGGATGATCCCGAACTTTCCTGGCATACCTCAGACGATTTTTGTCCCACTGTATGCCCAGAGCACGGGTCCACCCCAAAACCGTGGGGTATAGCACATCGATTAGGCCCAAAAAATCTCCAATCGCACCGTTTTACCAGTTAAAATTAAATGGACCACACTGGGGCGATCCCCAACCTCCCTGGCACGCCCTCGTTGATTTTTTACCCACAGCATACCCGATCGCTGGAAACACCCCTGAAATCGTGTGCTATAGCATAGCTATTTGGCCCGAAAACACCCCGTTCACACCGTTTCGCCCGTTTGTCCACCCAAATGACCACAAAAATTTAAATGGACCATTATGGGATGATCCCTAACCTCCATGGCATGCCCCGATCAATTTTTGGCCCACATCACGATCGGACCCAGGGCCCTCCCCCAAAATCATAGGATATAGCACACCGATTTGGTCTGAAAATACCTCATTCGCACCGTTTTGCCTGTTTGTCAACCCAAATGGCCACGAAAAATTAAACGGACCACACTGGGGTGATACCCAACCTACCTAACACGCCCCAATTGAATTTTGTCCCACAGAATTCCTTAAACCCGGGCCCACCCCCGAAGCTGTGGGCTATAGCCCACTGATTTGGCCCAAAAATGCCAATTCGTGCCATTTTGCCAGTTTGTCCACCCATATGGTCACAAAAAATTAATCGGACCACACTGGGACTATCCCCAACCTTCCTGGTATACCCCAATCGATTTTTGGCCCACAATACACCCGAACAATGGGCCCACCCCTGAAACCGTGAGCTATAGCACACAAATTTGGCTTGAAAATGCCCCATTTGCGTTATTCCGCCCGTTTGTCCATCCAAATAGCCACAAAAATTTAAACGAAACATACTGAGATGATCCCTAATCTTACTGGCATGTCCCAATCAATTTTTGGCCCACATCATGCCCAAAACCCGGGCTCACACCCAAAACTATGGGCTATAACACACTGATTTCGCCTAAAAATTCCCCGTTTGCGTCGTTTTGCCCATTTGTCCACCCAAATGGCTACTAAAAATTAAACAGACCATACTTGGATGATCCCAACCTCCCTGGCATACCCCGGTCAATTTTTAGCCGACAGAACGCCTAGATCTCGGGCCCACCCCTCAAACCATGTGCTATAGCACATCGATTAGGCTCGAAAATGCCCCGTTCACGTCGTTTCGCCCGTTTGACCACCCAAATGGATAAAAAAATTTAAACGGACCATACTGGGATAATCCCCAACCTCCCTGGCATGCCCCGGTCAATTTTTGGCCCACAGCACGCCCGAACCCTTGGTCCACCCCCAAAATCGTGGGCTATAGCACATCAATTTGGCTCGAAAATGCCCCGTTTGCGTCATTTTTCCTGTTTGTCAACCCAAATAGCAACAAAGATTTAAACAAACCATGTTGGGATGATACCAACCTCCTTCACACAAACTGATCAATCTTCAACCTACATCACGCTCGGATCCTGGGCCCACCCCTTAAATTATGCGCTATAGCACACCGATTTAGCCTCAAAATGCATCGTTCGAGCCGTTTCGCCCATCTGACTAACAAAATGTCCATGCCCACACAGAAGAGAAACACTAGGATGCTCCACAGTCTCTCTGGTATGCCCAGGTCAATTGTCAGCCAAAGGCACCCCCGAACTTCGAGCGCAACCCCAGAATCGTAGGCTATAGCATACCAATTTGGTCCCAAAACGCCCAGTTTGACCAACCAAATGGCCCCTCTCACACAAATGGGTAATACTAGGATGATCCTCAACCTACTTGGTATGCCCAAGTCAATTTTCGACCCACGAAATCTCCTGAACCCGGGCCAACCCCCAGAACCTTGGGCTATAGCACACCTATTTGGTTTCGAGCTGTTTCGCCTGTTTGACGAACCAAATGGCCTTGCCCATACAAATGGACAACACTAGGATGCTTCTCAGCCTCCCTGGCATACCCAGGTCAATTTATGGCTCACGAAACCCCCAGACCTTGGGCCCACCTCTGCAACCGTGGGCTATAGCATACCAATTTAGCCCAAAATGCCCCATTCGCACCATTTTGACCATTTTACCAACCAAATGGCCCCGCCCACACAAACGGGCAATACTAGGACACTCCTCATCCTCCCTGGCATGACCAAGTCAATTTTTGACCCAAGGCACCCCCAGACCCCAAGCCCACCCCCAAAATCGTGGGCTATAGCACACTGATTAGTCCCTAAAATGCTCTATTTCCACCATTTCGCTCGTTTGACCAACCAAAATGACCCCACCCACACAAACGGGCAACACTAGGATGCTCCCCAGCCTACCAAGCATGCCCAGGTCAATTTTTGGCCTAAGACACCCCAAACCCCGGGCCCACCCCCAGAATCGTGGGTGATAACACATTGATTTGGCTCCAAAATGCCCTGTTCATATCGTTTTGCCTATTTGACCAACCAAATGGCCCCTTCCATACAAACGGGCAATACTAGGAAACTTCCTAGCTTCCCTGACATGCCCAGGTTGATTTTCGACCCACGACATCCTTGGACCCCGAGCCCACCCCCAGAACTGTGGGCTATAGCACACCAATTTTGCCCCAAAATACCCCGTTCATGCTATTTTGCCTGTTTGACCGACCAAATAGCCCCTCCCACATAAAAAGGCAATACTAGGATGCTTCCTAGCCTCTTTGGCAGGCCCAGGTCAATTTTTGGACCACGGCACCCCGATCCCACCCTAAAAACCGTGGGCTATAGCTCACCGATTTGGCCCCAAAATTCTTTGTTCATGCTGTTTCACCCATTTTACCAACAAAGTTTGGCCCTGTCCACACAAACGGGCAACAATAGGATGCTCCTCAGACTCATTAGCATACCCAGGTTAATTTTCATCCTACGGCACCCCCGTACCCCAGGGCCACCCACAAAACCGTGGGCTATAGCACACTGATTCGGCCCTAAAATACCTCGTTCATGCCATTTCGCCCGTTTGACCAACTAAATGGCCCCGCCCATTTGAACGGGCAACACTAGGATGCTCCCCAGCCTCCTTGGCACGTCTAGGTTGATTTTCGACTAACGACACCCTGGACCCCAGGCCCACCCCCAAAGCCATGGGCTATAGCACATCGATTTAGGCCTAAAATGCCCCGTTCAAAATTTTTTGCCAGGTTGACCAACCAAATGGCCCCTCCCATACAAACGGGAAACACTAAGATGCTCCCCTGCCTCTATGGCATGCCCAGGTCAATTTTTGGCCTACAGCACCCCCAAACCCCAGGCCCACCCCCAGAACCGTTAGCTATAGCACACCGATTTGGTCTTAAAATGCCCCGTTCATGCTGGTTTGCCCATTTGAACAACCAAATAGCCCTGTGATACGCCCAAATTATACCTCTTTCATGAGAAAGTACGTGGTCATTGTCAAATATATAACCCAACTAGGTTGGGTTCGAATCCCACAGGGAATATGGTGTTAATCAAGACTATTTATGAATAAACTAACTAATTCTTAATGGTTTCCTTTAAATGGGGGTTTGTATCAATCAAACAATTGTTATTGTTGTAACTTGGTTCAGAATTTAGAGAGTTACTTAAAATGATTCAAAATAGGAAAATCATTTAAGTTAGAGATTCTGAATAAACAATTCCTATTAACGTTTTAGGAAGGTGTTAGGCACCTAAAACGTCCGCTAACTTGCGGTTATCCGGACTGTTTGAAAACCGTCTTTTGATTAACTTCTAAAAAGATTAATCTGTTGAGAAGTGATTGATTTTTTTTTTCGAAAAAGACTTGTGTAAGATAGATTTAGGAGACTTATTAGGGATTTTAACTAAGTCTAAACAAAACTAATAAACAAATAAACACATAAAAGGGGAAAGGAGGAGAAAGTAAAGGATTTAGGCCATTGGGCCCAAATCAACGAGACCTGTCCAAGTCTAGTGGGGATTTTGACCCATTTCACCTGTCCTAAACTATTTCTTGAGCCTTTGGCTCGAGTTTTTGCTTCACCTGTAGTAAATACAACTTTATCTTCGAGGCCCGAATGAATAAGTAAGAAAATAAATAGCTAAATAAAGATGACGATAAATAAGTAAATAAAATGACATGATAAGATTATTGGGGTCTCGTAGCCGCTTCAAAGATGGGATTTTAGCCCCTTCTCCTTCTTCTTTTAGCTTCTCGTATTCATATGACATGCAATCAACTTAGATTTTTCTTCAGAATAGACTCGAAAATAAGCCTCATTAGCCTATTATGACATGATCCAAAGGAAAAGAGTCCGTTTGAATTCTAACGGATTTCTATGCAAAAACAAGAAAAATAAAGAATAGTAATGCATGACCAACAAAAGGAAAAAGAGAAAGAGAAATAAAATTAACACATAGACAACCAATAGAAAGGTAAATTAAACTAGTTGACACATGACCAACAAAAGAAGGAAAGAAAAAGATATAGATGGCGCATAAACATTCGGCAAGCCTAGTTGAAAGGTTTCATAATAGAATATTTGTGTGGTTCATCAATCAACAAAAATGAAACGTAAATTTATCCAAAATCATATCAAGATGACCAAAATATGACTGAAGTTATAGCTATATTTCGAGAAGCCAAGAAGGCAACTATGTATTATTCAATCCTTTTTATCAGGCAAGCATTTTGAAATCAAACTTATCAAAACTGACAGTGAAGGCAACAATCAAACTTACATAGCTTGATTAAATGGGATAATTTCAACTTACAAAAAAAACATAAACCATATGCCATTCCATTTTATCAAAGCAAACTACTTTGAAACCAATACTTACGAGTCATTACAATGAAAACAACTGTCCAAACTTAAACAAAAGAAAGTTTGCGTATTTTTCATGGAAGGAAATAACAAATTTTCACCCACATACACAAAACAAAGAATTGAAACATGCTTTCAAAACAAGAGATACAGGGAATCAAGAAATAGTTCACGCTAAATTCAAGCATATTTCTCGGCAGAATAATATAAGTATACAGATGAATAAATAAAAGTCATGTGTTTAGTGCTACACATATGAGCAAATGGGGATTTGATTTTAACTTTAGTAAATAAGATTTAATAAGTGATCTGCAAGTTTGGAATAAGAAGAAGCCTAGGAAACCAAATTAGGGTACTCAAGGTTCTTTCTAGAGCTCAACTTTTCCAATACTTTCTCATTCTCATTGAACCAAATTCTAATCAAACAAGAGAGGCAACTTGATTATCAAATTTGGAATTAGCAAAATTTTACAGGAATCCTGCATAATTTGTGAAACACACAGTTAAACATACTGGACAGATTAACGACCGAAACAAATAGTCAGTCAGATTAGACACTTGGAAGATGAAACAAGGAAAACAAGATGCCTTAAACCCTAGATAGTAAACCAAAAGAGGGATTGGGAAAAGAACGTTAAAATAATAGAGTTTAAACCTACAACAATACAATCCTAAAACGTGAATCAGCAAGTTAACAAATCAATGCAAAGTTACCCTATTCCGATTTAATAGACCAAAATCAAGGTAATCCACATACTGGCAGTAACGATAAACTCAAACCCAAACATCCAAATAAAATTAAGAATGTTGTACAAAAACAAGAGAGTAAAAAAAAGACACTGTGTAGATAATCACAAAAAAGACTAAGCAAAGTGAAACCAAGATGAAACCGATATAGATTACACATAAATCCTATGGCCTTTTAAGGCTTTTAACAGCAGACAACCCATCCTCATTCAAATAATAAATATTACCACAAAGAAAGAGGGATGAAGAAGAAAAGCAATAAACTAAAAATAAAAAGGGTGTATTTACCTTTTTTTTTTGGAGCAGCAAGCGGGACGACGAGCTATCAGCAAATTTATCACCACTGGGAGCTTGATATTGTCGACCAGCTTCCCAAAACGAATATACAAGAAGAATTTCACAAAATATCTCCTTTTCTTTCAGAATTCTTAACCCCCCAAAATTTCCTTTCGCTTCTAAAAAAAATTGAACCGGGAATGAAAAAAAAGCTAAACATCCTCCTAAATAGTGACCAAAAATTCTTTCTCACCCAGAATCTCCACCCACGTAAAGAAAAAAAACCTTAAGCCCTGGCCTTAAAATCCCTTTTTCCTTCTCAGAAACTTAGAGTCCAGAAAAAACATCCCCGGAGATAGTGACCAAAGGGGTCTTATATAGAATACTGAATAGGGGTCTTCCCAGATTTCAAAAAAGAATTTGAAATTTAAAATCTTCCTCTCAGATAAGGTTCCCCCCCAACAAATTGTACCCATCCTATTATTCTTCAATAGATTTGGAAGAAAAAATAATGGAAAAATGGGGAAAAGGGAATAATCTCCCTCAAACCAGTAAATATCGTCCTAATATGTACCAAACTTGTACCTCTATCCTGAGATTCATGGAGTTGGACGTTGGATGAGCCACCTAGGCACGTTCTAGAACATTCTCAAGTCCTCTTTATATGAATCTACGCAAGGCACGTGATGAAGAAGAAACAGACAGGTTAGAGCATGTTGCTGGTATCGGGTTTGGGCGTTGAAGCTGGTTCGAATTTGGGTTTTTGAGGTTGCTGATGTTGATGAAGTTGTGTTGTGTTTGATGAGGGTGGATTCTTTTGTTATTGCATAAAAGGGTTTGAGGGAGAAAGGAATCTCATGGGCTGGGTCATTTTAAATATTTGGGCTGCTGGGTATCAAATTGTTGGGCTGAAATTAATATGGTGTTGGGTAATTTTGAGTAGGTTAGGGATTCGAATTATAATTTAGGTAATTAATGTAAATTCTAGCCAAATTGAATACCAATTGGTCAGTTGCATTACAATTAAGGCCAACTTGATTTCAATCATGGTAAAATTTAATAAATTGACCAAATCAAATAAAATTTTGATACGAATTAACACCTTGTTAGTCCCGAGCTTCTTGGTTTGATAAAATCAAAAAAGTGTTTCTCCAACTAAATTATTTGTAGGAATAAATTATGTTTGAATCAATATTTTAATCATTTGAATTTGTCTTCAAGATTAGCCTTGATTAAAATCCAATATTTTATAAAAATAAATATTTAAGTAACACATTATATAATCTAGAGTAATTGAACATGATAATATATAATCGCTACTTAAACTGACTAATTTACCCAAATAAATACTTTAAAAATTCTTTATTCGGATAAAATAAATGTTGTAATTTTGTTTGAAAATCAAAGAAACTCGAGATTAAACATAGTTATGGAGGGCAAAAATTAGGTGTCAATAACTGCCCCCTCCCTTTGGGTAGGGTAGATGCAAGTAACCCTGGGCAAAGGGAGGTTGACGCTCCTAATTTTTGTCCTACCACAAATTCGAATCTGAAAGAGGTTGATTGTTCGTATGAGTTTCATGGAGTTATGGCCGAACCTCGGTATCAGGTTTCCTACATATCTCAGGTTTTATGAGAATTCAGGCCACTTGTAGTTCATAGAGCTTGATTTTAAGCACGATTTTCAAGAAAATACACCAACTATCACAGTTTTAGAGTGCTTCGGTTAAACTGGGAAGCTGGGGAATAAAGGGATTTGGGGGAATATTGGAATGCAGTCGATTTTTCTACTTATATCTCGGCCTACATATCCCCAAGATTTTAGGGAATTAGACTTCTTGTAGTTCGACTTAATCGATAGAAAAGATATTCTTTTATTTCAAATGATCTTTAGCTCAAGATGGGTGACAAGTCAATTGAGTTGCGTAAAAGAGGCTTGTAACCTCTTAGTCATGAACGTGGAGCTCTTCACATCCATAGGTAAGAACTTACCCGGACATAATTTCCAAAACTCTAAGTGTGTTACCACCCGAATTTGAAAGAAAAAGAAAAAGAAAGTTCCCCTCAGTATGAGTTAACAAACTTCCCAGAGGTAAAGGTGAGACCAGAATATCCTAAAATATCCACATGCCTTCTAATAGAGGAGTGGTTAGATAGTGGTGGTGATCATCATTTAGCCCGCATCTGGAGATTTTGACATCCCTCTCTATACTATGTCCTATTTTGCTGCTGAGAAAGAGTTCCACGTCGTGCTGCATCCTTTTAGAGTCGTCTGCACCTATGGTTTTGATTAGAGATTTTCATTCTTTCGGATGCTCTTGACAATTTCTTAAGCAAAAAATATTAGTACTAACATAATTCACGAAAGATGTAGGTAGTCTTTTACCATATCTCCATGTGAGTTGTGGCCTAAAAAGTGGAGTCATCTCTTCATGTACCTGTTTGGAATGAAATAACTGGAAACAACAAACACAACAACCCTCTTGGTTGTTGTATAATTATGACATTTGTCGGTTGAATCTGTCTTCAAAGTGGGGTGGCCTTTTTGGACAACGTCGATACTTTATGCAGAATGGTCTCTACAACCGTGTAATCTTGTGCTGGAGTGGCAACCCTTTTGGTTACCTATATCACTTGTTGTATGTGGAATGATAACCTCTCTAGTTATAGCCGATGATCGATTTATAAATTTTCCTTAAATTATCAATCTTTGGATAATCTTGCGTATTATTTGATATTGGATGTGAGGCGACTTACAGATATCCTTTGAATTTTTAGTTTTTAGGTAATCCTGCACATTATCCGACTTTAGATAAGATATGGCTTATAGATATCCCTTCAATCGCTAGCTTTCAGGTGTTCCTGCACATCATCCGACCTTGGATACAATATGACTTATAGATAATCTCTAAAATTGTTAGTCTTTGGGTAATCCTGCACATAATCGATCTTCGATATGAAGCGGGTTATAGAGAACCCTTGGATTTATCAATTTGATAATCTTGCATATTCTCCGGTAAGGATTTAGTTGTGACTTATGGATAACCTTTGAACTATCAATTTTTGGGCGATCTTGCACACTATCCAGTTAGGATGTTGTTGTGGCTTACTGATGACCTATAGGTTATCGACTCATAAGTGATCTTTCACCCTATCCTATTTCAAATAATATGACTTATAGATAATCCCTTAAATTATCAATTTCTAGGAAACCTTATATATCATTCATCCTTAGATAACGACTTAAAGGCGTCCCTTCAAATCATGCACCCTCGATGCATTCATATACTGATTCATGAAATGATGAGATATCCTCAACACCAGCATTTTTGTCTAGTGTGTCAACAGTTATTAAATTCCTTTTAGGGCGATGGTATGAGATGGCCTTTGCAGAAATGATATGTAATGGCCCTTGGCGGGATGATATGCAATAGCCCTTGTGGAGATGATATGCAACAGCCCTTATGGCGATGATATGCAACAGCCCTTATGGCGATGATATGCAATAGCCCTTGTGGCGATGATATGTAATAGCCATTGTGGCGATGATATGCAATAGCCATTATGGTGATGATATGTGCAATAGCCATTGTGGAGATGATATGCAATAGCCCTTTTGGCGATGGTCTGCAATATCCATTATAGCGATGATATGCAATAGCCATTTTGGCGATGATATACAATAGCCATTGTGGCGATGATATGCAATAGCACTTGAGGCAATGCCTTGAGGCTATGATGTGTAATTTTACCTGATTTCATTTGTCAGCGTCCTACTTTCTACATGTACCTATACTCAAGGTAGACTATTAGTAGACACAGAGTCTCTTTTACTAGCGACTATTTTTAGGGAATTTATAAGTACGATATGTGTAAAGAAGACAAAGAGCTTTTGTTTGTCGCCTACGATCTTGAGAAATGAGATAGAAAAATCAAAAGGTCCTCAATAAATGGGCGTTAAACATATTTTTAGGGCTACCCTAAAATACCGTTCTTGGGTATTAATGCTCTGTTGTGGCTCTCATTTTTCTTGGGGATTTTTGAAAGAGACCCTCATTTTGTATATTGAACCCTGCATCCATAGAAAAATGATTAGTTTGAATGAAATTACTCCGTGTTGACCTCCTTCGATCCTTGATTTGCTCCTTTCCTTCTCTTAGGAATTCCACCATATTGGGACTTCCACCCTGACACTCCATCCCAAATGATTTCTAGGCAAATACTAAATAAGTGAGTCGTAAGATTTTTGAAAAATAGTCTTAAATTTTTTAAAATAATTTTGAAAACTTCTGTAAAACTTCAGAAAATCTCTGCCAGTCATGTCATGTACTAGCTCAACGAATGTCTTCCTCCTGGTTTTGACTATATTCGATGGATGGTTTCCAAAACTCATGATCATTGTTGGAGGGTTTCTTCAAGTAGTTCTATCATAGCAAAAAATTGAGTCTACCTAGACTTTGTTACAGTTAGTGGCTTCGAAAGCTTTAACCTCTGGTGCTGGGGAATTTGGAATATGTTCTGGCATTTGGTGGAAATTTTTAGGTCTTCCTCAAAATTTTTGCCCTATTTTAAAGTTGTTTGAGATGATACCAATCTGAGTGGATCTGAAGTCTTTACTGATCTTCATTCTTTTTGTTGGATGTCGATATTCTCTTGTGAATTTTCAAGATTCCTTCTCAAAAATTCTGCCCCAGTTTTCCTTTCTTGGGGCTATATGACCGAGCCATTGGGGCGCCTACGTATCTCGTTGAAGCAGGAATCAGGTCAAACGTAATTCAGGCCTACGCTAGGGATATACAAAAGAAATTAATGGGTTGACCGAAGACAACATAGGATGCCTACATTTCCCTTTCTCAGGAATTCAGGTCATCACGTAGTTCATACATAAAAAGAAAGGATAAATTTTTCTAAGGGGTTGACCGAAGCCGACATAGGCCGCCTACGTATCCCTTTCTTGGGAATTCAGGTCAAAGGTAGTTCATACATAAAAAGAAAGGGATGTTAGGCATTTACACACTAGCAAACAATATTACTACAAAGGTGATTACAAGTAAACTAAGAAAACGCAAAAACTAGAACATCGTTCAAACATAATATCTCTTTACCACGTCAGAATTGATTGGTTTGGTCCACTCTGTGCCATCCATCTCAGACAAAATCAGAGCTCCTCCAGATAGTACCTTGCGAACTATTTATGGCCCTTGCCAGTTTGGAGCGAATTTGCCCTTATACTCCTCTTGGTGAGGGAATATTCGCTTGAGAACCAGTTGCCCCAATTCTAATGTTCAAGCTCTCACCTTCTTGTTAAAAGAACGAACCATCCTATGTTGATACAGCTGACCATGGCATACAACAACCATTCTCTTCTCATCAATCAACATGAGTTGCTCATGGCGAGCGCGGACCCAATCTTCATTACTCAGTCCAGCTTCCTGAATAATCCTTAGAGAAGGTATTTCAACTTCAGCAGGTACCACAGCTTCATTCCCATAGACAAGTAAATAAGGGGTTACCCCGGTGGAAGTTCAAACTGTTGTGCGATACCCCAGCAAAGCTTAAGGTAATATCTCATTCCATGATCTATCATTTTTGACCATCTTTCTCAAGATCTTCTTGATATTCTTGTTGGCCACTTCCACAGCTCCATTCATTTGGGGATGGTATGCAGTCGAATTGCGATGCACGATTTTAAACTGATCATAAATTTCACTCATCAAGTGACTATTTAAGTTTGCCCCATTATCCGTAATGATTGATTCCAGCACTCCGAATCGACAAATCAAGTTATTCCTGAAGAAATCTGCAACCGCTTTCTTAGTGACAGCTCTGTATGAAGCAGCTTCAACTTACTTAGTGAAATAATCAATGGCGACTAAAATAAATCTATGTCCATTCAATGTCGATGGCTCTATTGGTCCGATAACATCCTTGACCCAAGCTACGAAGGGCCAAGGTGAACTCATTGCATGAAGCTTATGTGGAGGCATTCGAATAAAATCTCCGTGTATCTGACATTTTGGACATTTTTGCACATACTTTCCACAATCATTTTCCATAATCATCCAAAAGTAACTGGTTCTCAGGATCTTTATGGCAAGGACAAACCCATTCATGTGGGGCCCACAAACTCCAACGTGTACATCTTTTATCAATTTATTGGCTTCTGCAGCATCGATGCATCTTAGGAATCCCAAATCAGGAGCCCTCCTAAAAGGAATTTCCCCATTTAGAAAGTAATTCTTTGCCAAATGTCGGATTGTCTTCTTTTGTTTGTTACTAGCCTCTTCAGGATATATTCCAAATTCCAAATACCTCTTAATGTCATAGTACCAGGGCTTTCCTTCAGGCTCCTCTTCCACGTTTATGCAATGTGCGGGTTGCTCTTTCAAACTTATTTCCAAATGATCAATGTAACTTTGATTTGAGTGCTGAATCATGGAAGATATTGTGGCCAAAGAATCAGCAAACTCATTTTGTATCCGTGGGATATGTATAAAATCAACATCCTTAAATCTTTGGCATAATTCTTGTACCAACTCTATATAAGGAGTAATCTTGGAATTTTTTACCGCCCATTACCCCCGTACTTGGTAAATCAGCAAATCTAAATATCTGATGACTAACAATTCACAAACACCTATATCAAGTGCCAATCTGAGACCCAGGATGCAAGCCTCATATTCAGCCATGTTATTGGTACAGGGGAAATGTAACTTAGCAGTTACCGGATAATGCTGGCCGGTTTCTGACACAAAAAATGCTCCGATTCTTGAACCTTTGAAGTTGATTGCCCCATCAAAAAATAGCCTCCATCCGGGGTAAATCACTATATTGTCTTCTCCTACGAACAATACTTCCTCATCTGGAAAGTAAGCTCGAAGTGGCTCATATTTTTCATCGACTGGATTCTCTACCAAATGATCTGCTAAGGCTTGCCCCTTGATTGCTTTTTGGGTTACATACACAATGTCAAACTAACTCAGCAATATTTACCACTTGGCTAGCTTTCTCGTAGGCATGGTCTTCTGGAATATGTACTTTAATGGATCCATTCTCGAGTGTAGGACGACAGATAATGCCTCAACTTTTGTGCCGTCCAAGTCAAAGCACAACATGTCCTTTCTACAAGAGTGTAATGGGCTTCATATGGCGTGAACTTTTTACTCAAGTAGTAAATGGCCTTCTCTTTCCTACTAGTCTCATTATGTTGCCCAAGGATGTATCCGAAAGTATTTTCTGAGACTGATAGGTAAATCAATAATAGAATTCCTTCTCTTGGCGGGACCAAAACTAGTGGTGCAGATAGGTATTCTTTAATGCGATCAAAAGCTCTCTGACATTCTTCTGTCCACTCATTCAGTGAATTTTTCTTGAACATCTTGAGAATTTCCTCGCATATGACTATTGATTGAGTGATGAATCTGCTAATGTAATTCAAACGACCCATGAAACTCATAATTTCCTTCTTGGTCCTTGGCAGTGAAAAGTCTTGAATTGTCTTGATTTTAGATGGGTCTAGCTCGATCCCTCTTCTGCTGACTATGAACCCCAACAACTTTCTTGATGGCACACCAAAAGCACACTTAGTAGGATTTAACTTCAAACTGTACCTTCTTAATCTGTTGAAGAATATCTCCAGATGAGTCAGATGATTCGAACTCTCGCAGGATTTGATAATTACATCATATACGTATACCTCAATCTCTTTATGGATCATATCATGGAAAATAGTCGTCATAGCCCTCATATATATTGTACCCGCATTCTTGAGACCAAACGGCATTACTCTGTAATGATAAACGCCCCAGGGTGTAATAAAAGCCATTTTTCTGCATCTTCTTTATCCATCAATATCTGATGATACCCGGCGAAACAATCAACAAATGACTACATTTCATGTTTTGCACAGTTATCGATAAGAATGTTGATGTTGGGCAATAGAAAATTATCTTTAGGACTGTCTCTATTCAAGTCTCTATAGTAAACACAAATTCAAATCTTGCCGGCCTTCTTCGGCATAGGGATGATGTTGGCCAACCACGTTGGATATTTTGTGACCAACCTTAGACTGGATCTATTTTATCACTTCTTCCTTGATCTTTAGACTCAAATATGGCTTGAACTTCTGCATTTTTTGTTTGACTGGATCAAACTCAGAATTTATTGGCAATTTATGTGACACAATGTTGGTGCTCAACCTCAGTATATCCTCATAGGACCAAGCAAACACATCAATTTATTCCTGCAACAGGTGGATGAGCTCTTCCTTTATGGCGCCACCAGGTGGATACTGACACTTGTCTCTTTAATTTCATCGTGATCTCCCAAGTTGGCTGTTTTAGTTTTCTCCAGATTAGGTTTTTCGCGATTCTCAAATTCCTCCATATCTTTAACTAACCGTTCCTCATCATCGTCCTTCCAATCATCATTGTTCCCTTTATTTTGTTCGTTCAATCTTTAACATGACACAATATTGACAGGTTTTAAGCTATTGTTACTGTAATTGACAAACAAACAAAGTTAGATGATAAGAAAATAATAACAAAACATATGACTAGGAGCATTTTATAAATAATATAGTTTTCCAATTAAATGAAGGCTTTTTCATTGAAATTTGAGAGATAATTACAAAACCAAGGCTCGTGACTTGCACAAATACAAGTCCCTTCCTTTTTGAAAGCAGCAAGATACGAAAAGAAAGTTTTGAGATATAAAAGGTGGATCACGGGGCCTCCTTCGAATCATCACCAATTTCAAAACTGTTAGTAATTTCCCTTTCATCTACCACAATGGGCGACGGGTTATGAGTGGAGTGGAGGTCCAATTTTTCAAGGCCTCCGCTGGCTCAATCTACTTCACCCTGCTGGACTTTGGGAGATTTTCTAGTACAGCATTGCATCCTTTGAACAAATCTCCTATCCTATCCCCAAGACCATCATCATCGGGTACTTCTCATATAGAAAATGACTGGAACAGGAGTGGCAAGGGCCTAAACAGACTCTTCTCTGGCTCATTCTCAACCCTATCCCTCTTGGTAGACTGATATCCTAACCCGTACTTTGAGCCTCTCTCTGGGATTACAATTGGATGAATAATTCCTTGCAGATTCTTGACCAAGCCTCGACTAGGTTCAAACCTATTTCTTAACATCACCGTTGTAATCATTTTGTAGACAGGAGGCATTGGTATTTTGGGTGTCAAATCTCTATCTGCAGCATTTAAAATTTTCACTGAATAGAAGCTGCTACCTTTTGGAATATCTTCAATTACCGGCACATAATCATTGGGACGGTCCACTCGACTTCCTTCTCCTTGGATGACTACTTCATGATTTTCCCAAATAAACTTTAATAATTGATGAAGGGGTGATGAAACTGCCTTTGCACCATTTATCCATGGTCTTCCCAAGAGCAGGTGTAGCTAGGATGAATATCCATAACATGAAACTTAGTTTTGAACTCAGCAGGCCCCATTTGGATGTGCAAATCAATCTCTCCTATGGTATCTCTCTGCCCTCCATTAAATGCTCTCACATTTACATGGCTTTGACAAATTTTCCCCAGATCATAGCCCATTTGAACCAACGTAGAGAGGGGACAAATATTCACACCATATTCGTCATCTATTAATGCTTGATTAATTACATAATCTCAATAAATGACGGTGACATGCATGGCTTTGTTGTGCATTGCCCCTTCAAACGGTAACTCTTTATCATTGAATTATATGCAATGATTCCCTACAATATTCCCTATCATCGCAGCCAGGTTCTTAACACTCGTTCCTGTGGTAACATACACTTCCTCCAAGACCTTTGATAAAGTTTGTCGGTGGTATTATGAACTCATTAATAGCGCCAAGACAGAGATTTAGGCTGGCATTTTCTCCAAGTTTTTGACAATTGAGTAATCCTTTGGTTTCATACACCTCCAAAATTCCTCAGCCTCTTCTTCAATGATTGGCCATTTTTGTGAATCTTTTTTGTTGGTCAATTCCTCAGGGATGTAACATCGCCCCAATCACGTCATCCCCTAGGCAGCAGTAGTTTGCACAATAAATTCCTTTTTTAGTAGGGTAGCATACACTTGAGTTGGGGCTGTCATCACTATAAATGAGGTTTTTCTCACTGATACTTAAGGCATCCACAACCTTCTCTATCTTTCCTACCTCTTTCGCTCTTTTGCACTTTTTGGAGTTCACCTAGGTAATGGTCTTGCCAGATGCCCATTCACCCTCTATCTCAATCATGTTAACTGTAGATCCCCCATGGTTGGGTAGTAGATTAATGCTAATATTTGGAGTAGGTGCCTAGAGCGTGATGACCTTTTGATCGATTAAATCCTAGATACTGTGTTTCAAGTAGACACAATCCTCTGTACTGTGCCCTGCTTCTCCAGAATGATAGACACAATATTGACTTGCATTAAAAAATTGAGAGTTGGGATTAAAACTTTTTGACTGTATTGGTTGCAAATGACTGGCATTCCTCAATCTTTCAAACAATTAGATACGACTTTCAGCTAGTGGGGTGAAGTTATGGGGAGGTTTATTTTCGTAGTTTGGACATTGGGGGTTATACTGGCTTAGGTTTGTAGGAGGGGGTACTTGGTGATAATTTGGAGGCATTTGGAAATTTGTTTGGTTATTTGGAGGAGTAGTTTGGAAATGAGACTGATAATTTAGAGGTGGAACTGGGTATTGGGAAAAGGTGTTTGGCTGTGGAGCTTGGTATGAGGATTAGAAATTTGGGAGTGGAGTTTGGTATTGGGGGTGGGCGTAGAACGCGTGCGGAAGGTTAGGTGACGGCGGGGAAGATAAAACATTTCTAGAGTTGAACTGCTGTTTTGATTTTGTAACAGAATTAGCAGAAACCATACCTACCTCTTCCTTCTTCTTCTTAGAAAACATGGCAGTTCTAGATGATTTCGGGGTTTTCGCAATTTTCCCTGTCTGAATACCTTCTTCCAATGATTCTCCTATTTTTACCAAATCCACAAAGGTTGCTCTGATAGCGAAAGCCATCCTGGTATAATATTCTTCTTTTTAAGTGCAGGAGAACACGGATACCATTTCCTCCTCAGACATGGGGGTTGCACTTTGGCAGGTTCTTTCCTCCAATGAAAAGCATAGTCTTGAAAACTCTTAATGCTCTTTTGTTTGATCCGATTTAGTGAATATCGATCAGGGACTATTTTGATGTTGAATGCGAACCGGTCAAGGAAACCCTTGTCCAATTTTTTCCAACCAGTCAACTTTTTTGACTCCTGAGACATGAACCACTCCAAGACTTCACCATTCAAACTTCGACTGAATAGGCACATCAATAGCGCCTTGTTTTTCCCTATCCCTACCAGTTGCTCACATTACCTTCTTAGATGGGCCATTGGATTTCTGGTACCGTCACACATCTCAAACTTAGGGACTTTGTACCCTTCTGGTAGATCTACTCCCAGGTGAATACATAAATTGTCATACCCCAAACCGTCGTGGTCCTCGGCTCCATAAGACTCTTTGATCCTCATGATCTCCTCCTTCATAGCTAGTAAATTCCTTTTATGCTGGGCCCTCTACTCTTTTTCGTTCTCCTCGTAATGGTCCATCTCGGGGTTAGGAAGGGGTTTATAGATATCAGGGGATACGATGGCTTGAGGGGGATTTGGAAGGGAGGCTTGATTTTGCGGATGGAAGGAACTTGGTTGGTAAGTGGGAAGGATGTTCTGGAAATTAGAAAGGTTCTGTGGACTTTGTAAGTGGTTTGGAGGAGAAGGATTTTGCAGATTTGGAAATAAATTTGGTGGATTCAAAGGTAGGTTTGACGTATTTGGTAGATTCGGGAGTGAATCTTGCGGATTTGGAAATGTGTTTTGTTGATTTGAGAATGTGTTTTGAGGATTTGGGAATGGATTCAAAGGTGGGTTCTATGGGGTTACAGACAAATTTTGTGGATGGTAGACGTCTGGATTATTTTCATGATTAGTATTTGGGACAAATGGAGGAGCGAAGCCGGATGATACGTTAGTTGGCTGATCCCTGAGAATAGGGGTGCTGAGGGGAGAGATTTGGAGTGGAGTCCTGTGTCCGTCTGGAGTGGGGCGTTGACGGTGATGGCCAAGTTATCCAAATTTCAAGTGCGATTTACTTCCTCCTGAAGCATTTCTAACTTTCTTGAAAGTTCTACAATTATTTCATTCTGTTCCTCTATCACATTGTCCCGGATAGTCAGTACGCTCTCTTTGTTATTTCCTGTCATTTCTGGATGATGGTCAGAGGATGGGATTTTGTGCGCTTTCAATCGGTTGAAGTACGGATGTTCTGCCATCTTATATCAACAAAGATTAATTTCTATTATCTGCAAAGTAAAACAACTCAAAGGCAAATGTGTTAGTTTCCGTATGTGATAAGTAATGCAAAATATTTGACAGGAAATAACCACACAGAGTTGTTCGAGTCATAGTCAAATTCATCCGTACGACATAGTGGATAAACTTGACTTTGATCTCAACAAACGTACATAAGCACATAAAACAGTTATATTACACAAAATATTATAATGACGCGTATCCTCGTTGGGGTGACCCTTTTTGAGCCAAGGGTTCAGGCCTAACAATTTTTGAAGAAAATATGTGCTTCGTCAAAGTCAATCCATTAACCCCCAACTCATATAGACACAAAAAGGGCATAAATGCCTACAAAAGATATCGGAATAGGGATACAATCTTTAGGGAAAAAGGGAAATAACATGAAATAAGATAAGTTCCCGCGCAGGGGAGAATAGAAAGATTAGCTATTGGAGGCTCCTTCGTCTGCTTTTGCCTTTTTTTCCATGTTCACCTCATGTGCTATTTGATACCTATTGAAGATAAGATGAATCCCGCATAACTATGCCTTGAAGTCATAAGCCATTTTCCCTATGCAATCGAGTTGGGAGGCCATGCTATCATCGAAATCGATTAGGCATTGCGTGGCATCATCAGTGTCTTGCCTAACTTTTTTCAACTCTTCCCTTAACATGCGTATTGTCAAAGCGTCCTCTATGTGCATCTATCGGTGCGTGATTTCACTTTTCTAGAAATCATCTTATAGCCTGTGAAGTGAAATTTGATGCTCGAATTCTACATCCACAACCGAGTGGGAACATTTGGCCCTGGATTCAATGCTCCAGCGAGGCTCTTTTTTAACCACTTCTTGTAAGTGTTACTGACTTTGGCTTCATACCTTATACGGAAAGAGACTTCCGTCCACCTTTTCCTTCTCCATCCATTTATCATGTAGTCTTTGAGCGAGGGCTCACTTTTATCATATTCGGTAAAGAATCTGATCATAGAATTGATTTGAGGCATATCCTGCTTGATCTCAAATTGCCTTATAACTCTATCGGGATTGTAGGGACGGGTTCCCCTGAGACCCGAAAGTACTAAAAAAGGCCACTCACCCCCTCAAATAATGTATTTCCCTAAACGAAGATAGTTAAGGGGCCATTGGACATCGCCATCTCTTAATTCTCCGAGAGTCTTAAACCAAAATTCGTGAGATGCTTCCCTTTTGAACTTGTGTAAAAATAACCACATGTCGTGTGATTCTAACCAAAATTCCCTGTTTATGCCATTTCACCTGTTTGACCAACCAAATGGACTTGCTCATACAAACGGGCAACACTAGGATGCTCCCTAACCCCCCTAGCACGCACAGGTCAATTTTTGGCCCACGGTACCCCCGAAGTATATGGGATGAATGGCTATCTTATCTTTTGATGATATCTTTAGAGGCCAACACATAGAGGCTCAATACTTGGTCACCTCAAGGATACGAGAACATGCATGGAGGACCCATTTTGAGCATGCCATTAAACAAACCTGTGTGTGGAAGATTGTGGGGGGGGGGGGGGCTTACATTTAATGTCAATTCAAGAATTCAAGTTTTGAAGTGTGACCCCATAGTTTTTTAGCATTGAAGAAGCACCTTTAATTAAGGGTATTTTGGGGTTTGCACATGTTAAAAAAATAACCCATGACCTCCCCTTTCATTAAGGATATTTTGGTCCATTATACTAAGTAATAAGCTAGGCTATATATAGTCTCTTATTAGGTATTTTCTCTTTAGTTGTTTAATGATGAAAATATGAGACATTGAAAATCCTCTCTCTTGAGAGTAGACCACCTTAGTGTAGTTCTTAGTTAGGGTTTGGACTAGCCATTGTAGCTTAGTTCTTGGAAAAGCCAATATTGTTCTTTTCTTGAAAATGGTGGATCTTCGGGTGAGTGATTCCCTAGGCGGTCATCGTAAGAACTTGGTTCTTTTTAACTTATTTTGTAGAGGTTTTAGAGTTTTATACACTCTTTAGTTTCTACCTAATGAGTTCTCTTTGTTTCTAGTTACCTATCCTTTTATTGTTTTAAGTTTGTGTTTGCTTCTTGTATGGTATTGTTGTCTTGTTGTTGCGGATTTAGGCGTGTTGTTATGACTGTTTGTGGACTGTTTTGGTGTTTTAGATACTATTTGGTATCATTTGGTATCATAGCCATAATTGATTTCATTTTCACGAGATTAATCTTGGGCTTGCTATCTTGTAAAATCACAAAAATAGTGTTGAAAAAACTGAAAAACGCAAAAAAAATAAATTAATCTGTCCCATTTTTGTGTTTGGGCTGAGATTTGAGGCTTGGTTTTCTTGCCTTTTTTGTGTGTTTTGTTGTTTCTAGTGTTAGTCCCTTCTTCACTAACGCTAATAAAGTCTACATCTAAATTTTGAGCTAAATCCAAGTGGTTCTTAAATGTTGGAAGGTTGTTGATATTGTTGAAGATTGGTGGTTAGAAAAATATTTTGTTGATGTTGTTGTTGAAGATTGGTGACTGGAAAAATGTTTTGTTGAATATTGGAGCTTTAATAAGTATTGTTGATGTTTGGGAGGTCCAACGTTAACCTTAGAACTCCAAGATTCAAAGTTGTGTTCTTGGTGTTCTTCAACATCTTCATATCTTGTTATAGAGAAAATGGTTTGTTTGATCTAAAATCAAAGAAGAAAGAAGGTGTGGTCTTGTTAGTCTTGAAACACATTCCAATACTATTATAAAATAAGAAAGGTGGCCAAAATACTTTTAAAAGGTCTTATTACCAAAAGAGAGAAAGGGGTCTTCCCAAGACCTACAAAAGAGGAAAGAGGGACAAAGGCTTCAAAAGATATTTTGCCAAAAGGGTGAAAGAAAAGTCAAGCTTTCTTTTTGAACGTTGAAAAGCCTCTAATTCTTGTTTTTTCCCTCACAAAACTTAAAATACACTCTTCCAATTGAGCATTGATCAATACAAATTGAAAACAAGAAAAAAAATTCTCAAACTATTCGACGATTTTCAACTACCAATGAGAGGCTGCCATATCATCACCTAAAGTGCTTAAGCTAAAAAATTTTAGATGCTTAGTTTCATTTTATTGTTTCATTAGTTTCATGTCTTGATTCTATAATTAATTAACAACTAGTAATTACCTACTTACTTGTAGATTAATTATCAAATCCGTTTCTTTCGTTTCTTTGTTATTTGTGTGTGTTTCTCGTTTTTAACTCATAGTAACTTCTTTGTTTCAAGTTCATAAGTAAATTTTGGTTTTGTGTCTTAAGTCGATCAAACAAGAATCCATTCCGACTGCCATGTAGAATTGACATCCTATTGACTATCGGAGTATAAGAAACTTTCAATATTCGCCGCTCCAATTGTGAGAATCACAAAAGTGGGTGTATACGAGTGTTGGTGAGGAGATTTTACTACTAATTTGTTTGTTCATTGTGTAGGTACAAAGGTGATATAAGGGTAACATATCTTCGATAGACGGGGATTATTTTGACTACAACATGGGAGACTATGATTATAGTGAGGGGTTTTATGGCTACAAAGTTGAGGGAGATTGCGAAGGCTATGAAAATAGCCATGATTAAAACTTGGGCAGATTTGAGAGTTACGGTTTTGGGGGAGAAAATGAGGTGAATAAAGTGCCTAGTGCTTATAGTGAACTTGGAGATAACGTAGGACCTCGTGATGGATCTTATGATAACATTGAGGCATGTGAGGAGTCTTACACTTCTCACTCCGAACCTAGATTTGGTGTTAGGTATAACCCTTTCGTTCACAAAGTTTATGAGAGCTATGATGAGAGTACACATGAGGAGTGTGAAGATTCATATCCTCTACCTTGTAGTACTTCTTATCAAGGTTGATATAGCATGAATGGTTATACTAGCTCTAGTGGAGGTTGTCCAATAAGAAAAAAAAGGAATGCATCTCCAAAACCAAGAGGTACTCATATGCCTTACAATATTGATCCGAGAAGGAGTGTACACTCTAGAAAGGTAATCATTTATGGGATACCGAGCTGCCTCTTTGTGTTAAATGATAGGTACTATAGAAACTACATCCTTCAATCCATGGTTGACTACTTGGGGTTATTTCACGAGCCTTACTTGTTCCATACTTCTTGGATGGGTTTAAGGTTACCGAGAGGGTCAAAGTTGTCTTCTCCCAATTTGAATACCATGAGGAGGTATGGTGTGATATTCTTCCATTGACATACAGTCATGTATGCTTAGATGTTGATTGGTTTGCACAACATAGAGTTCCAAATATGCAAAATTGGCCTAATTTTGTAAGAGACCGGTAGGGAAATCACCTCGTGACATACATGCTGACCAAGCCACAAAGAAAAGTGAATAATTACTCCAATACAAATGCTTATGAGATACAAAATATTAAGAGAAGTAAGGGTATGCAAGGTGGTAATCCGAGAGTGGAAAAATGAGAGGTTGTGTGGAGCGAAGTGAGGGGATTGCCACCAAAATGAGCTAACATTGTTTGTCCTTCTATTTCTAAGGACATTTGTGTAGGTACCGACATAACAAGTGAAGGAGAGCAATGCCGAAGTGAATTTTCTACCCAAGATTGTGAAGGACCTTCACAACAAAGCAAAGGAGAGTCGACTCAAAAACTTCAAGTTAAAATAGCTAATTCTTACACTTTTGTGCATGTGAATGATAATTGTGTGGCTAGTAGCCCATTGAGTGTGAGTAGTAGTTTACTTACTTATGAGTCTAGTGATTCTTTGCCTTTGTTGATGATGTACATGTTGTGAGTGTGGATACACTAGTTGATCCTATTGATGACCAAATTGACTCTTCTTGTAAGATCAATTTATGTCCACCTAGTGTCGAAGCCTATATGTTGAATGGAAGTACATCGTCTTGTGTAATTGGTGTTGATCAACCTATTTGTAAAAATTGTCCACCAATTGAGTATGTGTGTGATGTGATTAATCAAACTTAAATGAGTAAAGTATTTGAAAAATTTGGTCAACAAAAGGGGAGTGAACCCGAGAGCTATTCTTGGGACAATCTTGTGCTTGAAACCGCTTTGAAACTTCATATTGATCTCTTAGAGAGTGAGGAACTAGCTTGTACCAAATCTGCCCGTGAGTTGGATCATGCACTCTTTAGGTGTAATGTCTTGTTTGAAAATGATATAAACACTCCTAATGAACCTAGTGGTGAAAAAGATGGTATAGCTTACCTTGGAGGCTATAGCCTATATGTTAACCCACTATGGTGTGACAACATTCCTCCTAAAGATGGAAATCTCTTCTTTGAAGATGAGAGTACTCTTAAGGGTAAAGAATGTGTAGTATTGGAAGTTACTCCTTCTACTTTGTGTGACTTTATTATGGAGACTACTCATGGTGATGATTGGGAAACTAGTAGTGAGTACACACATGAGGGCACGTTAGTAGAAGTCGACTTAAGTACACACATGACTTTATTTTAGTTGTTTAATGATGAAAATATGAGACATAGAAAATCCTCTCTCTTGAGAGTATACAACCTTAGTGTAGTTCTTAGTTAGGGCTTAGACTAGCCATTGTAGCTAAGGGCTTGGAAAAGGCAATATTGTTCTTTGCTTGAAAACGGTGGATCTTGAGGTGAGTTGATTCTCATGGAAGTCACCGTAATAACTTGTTACTTGTTAAATTATTTTGTAGATGTTTTATAGTTTGATACACTCTTTAGTTTCTACCTAATGAGTTCTCTTTGTGTCAAGTTACCTATCCTTTTATTGTTTTAGGTTTGTGTTTGCTTCTTGTATGGTATTGTTGTCTTGTTGTTGAGGTTTTAGGCGAGTTGTTGTGACTATTTATGGACTATTTTGGTGTTGTACATACCGTTAGGTATCACCAAACCCTGAGCCTACCCCTGTAACCATGGGCTATAGCACACCGATTTGGCCCCAAAATGTCCCGTTCGAGCCATTTCGCCTGTTTGACCAATCAAATACCCCCCCCCCACACACACACACCCAAACGAGCAAAACTAGTATGCTCCCAACCTCCTTGGAACGCCCAGGTCAATTTTTGACCCACGGCACCCCCGGGCCCACCACCTGAACCGTGGGCTATAGCACACCTATTTGGCCCTAAAATACCCATTCAGGCCGTTTCGCTCGTTTGACCAACAAAATGGCCCCACCTAAATAAAATATCAAAACTACGATGCTCCCCAGGGTAGGTTGATTTTTATCCCATGCCACCCCCGGACCCCGAGCCCACCCCCAGGACCATGGGCTATAGCAAACCGATTTGGCCCCAAAATGCCTCGTTCGCGTCATTTTGCCCGTTTGACCAACCAAATGGATCCTCCCCCATAAACGGACAACAGTAGGATGCTCTCCATCCTCCCTGTCATACCCAGGTTGATTTTTATCTCACGGCACCCCCAAACCCCAGGCCCACCCCCAGAATCGTGGGCTATAGCACACCGATTTGGCCCCAAAACACCCCATTCGCGCCGTTTCTCCTATTTGACTAACAAATGGCCCCGCCCACATAAACAGGCAATATTAGGATGCTCCCCAGCCTTCATGGCACAGCCAAGTCAATTTTCGTCCCACGACAGCCCCGGACCCTGGGCCTACCCCTGGAACCATGGGCTATAGCACATCGATTTGGCCTCAAAATGCCCCATTAGTCCCATTTCGCCAGGTTGACCAACCAAATAGCCCCGTCCACATAAACAGTCAATACTAGGATGCTCTTCAGCTTCCCTGTCATGCCCAGATCGATTTTTGTCCCACAGCACCCTCGGACCCCGGACCCACCCCTGGAACCGTAGGCTATAGCACACCGATTTGGCCCTAAAATTCCCCATTCACGCTGTTTTGCCCATTTGACTAACCAAATGTCCCAGCCCACACAAACGGGCAACACTAGGATTCTCCCCAACCTCTCTGGCATACCCAGGTCGATTTTCAACCCACGACAATGATCTTGGGTGTATTTATACGCCTAAGCAGCATAATTTATCCATATTTTAGCTAAGTTTAGAGAACAAAGTGCCTAGTTTCTTATGTATTACTCTACTTCTATGTAATTGAGCTAACCGATGTGATTAGCATGATTTCAGGTATTAATGAGGTAGATGAAGACATAATGGGACTATGGAATGCGGATGGAATATGACACAAGAGAGAGTAGCAATCTGGACCAAATGTGGCGCCTAGAAATTATGTCCAAGACTAATTTATCATTTATAATTAGTTCAGGGACTTAGAAGGAAATTATGAGAGAAGAGATTACTAAAAGACTTAATTGCTGAATTTTTATTCATTATTCATTATTCATTATTCTGTATTATTCTGAGAGAGAAGAAAGGCGGCTTAACTTGAGGAGAGAGAGATAAATGTTTTTCTCTCTTATTTTCAGTATTCGCACACCAAGATCGTCTTCTAGTTTTTAGTATGATGAATATATTTATGATGCTTTTCGTTTTATTCATGAGTAGCTAAGTTTATTAGTTAGGGTTATGGAAGTCTTGTAGCATACAATCTATTACTTTGGGTTTTGAAGTCATTATGCATTGATTTGTTTACATCATACTCGCTTCGTTTATTTTCAATTCTCATGGTTGCAAACATATAGGATGTGCCTTAAAACACAACTTGTTTGAGAGAAAGGTTGTTGTTTGGAAAAGAGAGTAGTGACAAGAAAATAGGATTTCCAATCCCTATTTCATATGTTAATGCCTTAGCAGGATTAACTACTTGGAGATTTCGAATTCTTTTTGGTAAATGCTTTTGATTCGAGAGAACTAAAGTGAATTAGTCCTTGATGGTTGAGAAACACTAGGATTATGTTATTAAATACATGACGTTTCTCTGTAAGCACGATACATGTATGAATTCGTAAAGACCATAGTTAGAATGTATTGAAAACTACAAGGCGGACATAACCCTAGCTTGCTATTTCTCTAAGTTTGAATACTACTACCCATATTTCATCTTGTTAAACTGAAATCACTAATTTGCAAACTGAATCAAATCTCCCCTATTTATTTTACGAAAACGAATGATTAAAAGTCAACTAATCTGCACACAACTTAATTAACACCATATTCCCTGTGGGATTCGACTCCAACCTAGTTGGGTTATATATTTGACAATGACCACTTACTGTCTCGTAAAAAAGGTGTAATTTGAGCGTTATCAGGCAGCCTCGAACCCAGGCCCACCCCTGGAACTGTGGGCTATAATACACCGCTTTGGCCCCGAAATGCCCCATTTGCGCCGTTTCGCCCGTTTGACCAACCAAATGGCACCGCCCACACAAACGGGCAACACTAGGACACTCCCCAGCCTTTCTAGTATGCCCAGGTCAATTTTTAGCCCAGGTCACCCTCGGACCTCGGGCCCACCCCCAGAACCGTGGGCTATAGCACACCGATTTGGCCCCAAAATGCCCCATTAGCGCCGTTTCTCCTGTTTGACCAACCAAATGGACTCTCCCACACAAACGGGCAACACTAGGACGCTCTCCAGCCTCCCTGGCATGCCCAGGTCAATTTTTGGCCCACATCACCCCTGAACCCCGAGCCCACCCCCGAAACCATGGGATAGAGCACATCGATTTGTCCCCATAATGCTACGTTTATGCTGTTCTGTATGTTTGACTAACTAAATGACCTTGCCCACACAAACGGGAAACACAAGGATGCTCCCCGGCCTCCCTGGCTCATGCATGCTAATTTTTGGTCAACGACACCCTCGGACCCTGAGCCCACCCCTAGAACTGTGGGCTATAGCACACCGATTTGGCCCCAAAATTCCCCATTCATGCCTTTGCGCCCGTTTAACCAACCAAATAGCCCTACCCATACAAATAGGAAACACTAAGATGCTCCCCAGTCTCTCTTGCATGCCCAGGTCGATTTTGGGCCCAAGGAACCCCATACCCTGAGCACATTGATTTGGCCCTAAAATGCCTTGTTCGCGCTGTTTCGCCTATTTGACCAACTAAATGGCCTCGCCCACACAAACGGGAAATACTAGGACGCTCCCCAGCCTCCCTGGCAGGCCTAGGTCAATTTTCGGCCCATGGCACCCCCGAACCCCAGGCCCAACCTAGAACCGTGGGTTATAACACACCGATTTGGCCTCAAAATTTTCTGTTCATGTTGTTTATCCCATTTGACCAACCAAATGGCCCCGCCTACATAAAAGGGCAACACTAAGACGCTCCCCAGCCTTCTTGGCACGCCCAGGTCAATTTTTAACTCACGAAACCCTCAAACCTAGGCCCACCCCAGAACCGTGGACTATAGCACACTGATTTATCCCCAAAATTCCCCATTCACGCCATTTCACACATTTGACCAATTAAATAGCCTCGTATACAAAAATGGGCTACACTAGGATGCTCCCCAACCTCCTTGGCTTGCCCAGGTAAATTTTTAGCCCATGGCACCCCTAGACCCCGGGCTCACCCCCAGAACCGTGGCTATAGCACACTGATTTGGCCCCAAAATACCTTGTTCATGCCATTTTACTTGTTTGCCCAACTAAATGGCCCGCCCTTACAAACAGGCAACACTAGGACAATCCCCAGCCTCGCTGGCACGCCCAGGTTGATTTTTGGCCCACGGCACCTCCGAACCCGTGCCCACCCCAGAAACATGAGCTATAGCACACCGATTTGGCCTCAAAATGCCCCGTTCGCATTGTTTCGCCCGTTTGACCAACCAAATGGCCCTGCCCACACAAACGGGCTATAGTAGGATGCTCCCCAGCCTCCCTGGCACGCCCAGGTTGATTTTCAACCAACAAAACCCCCGAACCCCGTGCCCACCCCCAGATTCATGAGCTATAGCACATCGATTTATCCTCTAAACTCCCCATTCGTGCCGTTGCGCAAGTTTGACCAACCAAATGGCCCCTTCCATACAAACGGACAACACTAGGACACTCTCCAGCCTCCCTGGGATGTCCAGGTCAATTTTTGGGCCATGGTACCCCTGGACCCTAGGCCCACCCCTAAAACCGTGGGCTATAGCGTACCAATTTGGTCCCAAAATATCCCGTTCATGCTGTTTTGCCCATTTGACCAACCAAATGGCCCCGCCCACAGAAAAGCGCAACACTAGGATACTCTCTAGCCTCCCTGGCATGCCCAGGTTGATTTTCGGCCCACGATACCCTCGGACCTTGGGCCCACCCCCAGAATCGTGGGCTATAGCACACCGATTTGGCCCTAAAATGCCCCGTTCATGCCGTTTTACCCATTTGACCAACCAAATGCCCCCTACACACACAAATGGGAAACACTAGGATGCTCTCTAGCCTCCCTGGCATGCCCAGGTCAATTTTTGGCCCACGACACCCCCAAAACCGTGGGTTATAGCACAACAATTTAGCCCCAACACACCCCGTTCGGGCCGTTTCTCCCGTTTGACGAACCAAATGGCCCCTCTCACATAAACGGGAAACACTAGGACGCTCGCTAGCCTCCCTGGTATGCCCAGTTCAATTTTTGGCCCACAGTACCCCTAGACCTCGGGCCCACTCCCTGAATTGTGGGCTATAGCATACCGATTTGGTCCTAGATAGTACACCATGCTATTTTCATCTTTGAATCATTTAGTTTTCATAACTTTTTGGCTAAAGAAGAATTAAAATTGCATACCGAATTGGGGAATTGTGCCGATTAAGTGGGATAGAAGCAGTCTTTTAGAAAATTGACTCGACCAAACGGCCCTACGACAGTTTTTCCACAGAGATCTCAAAAAAATACACAATTTCAAAAAAATATCACCACAAACTGATATTTGAGTGCAAAGTTATAGTTTCATTATTTTACAATTACTTTTTTCTCATCTTCTTTCACTTTCTATTTTTGAGTGACCTTTTTATCTTACTTATTTTTATTTATATAGAATGGTCCTTCAAAATTACAAATTATTAATATTAGGCATAGTAAGGAGGATGTGAATGGCACTTTCAATATTTAAAATTATATTTTTAAAAATAAGGTAGATAGAATAAGTTAAAATGTAAATTTAAAGAAGTGTTAAGGATAGGTGATTAAGCATTAACTGTTAGTTTTAGGGGATTTGTACAAATTAATTAGGTGATTATCCAATTGTACAAAAGTCATACTTAGTAGATGCACATTTTTTTAAAGTGAGGTGTTTAACAAATTGTTGTCTTTTGGCAAACTAAATTTATGTTTGGCCAAAAATATATTTATAGTCTTGTTCCTCTTTAATTACATGAATTACTTCCTCCGTTCGCTTTTACCTCAACAACAATAATAAACTTAGTGTATTCCCATCAAGTGTGATTAAGGGAAGGTAAAATGTACGCAGTACATACCGCTACCTCCAAAGAAGTAGAGAAGTTGTTTCCGATAGACCCTCAGCTCAAGATAAAGAATAGTTAACAAGGTCATAGTAATACATGAAACAGAGAATGGATGGCATAACCGAAATAAGAAATGAGAAATAATAAAGATAGAGATAAGAGAGACACGAAAATAAGCGCAATAGGAAAGTAAAAATAGGGAATAAGTAATAGGAATGGACATCCCCTAGTAGTAACATACACTAGTTACTCCTACCAATGGAAACAGTCCTAGGATTACTAACCCAGCTACACCAGAGCACCCAAACTACTAGTTACAACCCACATACGAACTAGTCTTCTACCTTGATCCGCTACCTCCACACCTTCCTATCTAGGGTCATGTCCTCTGCACCAATCCCAAACGAATGCTACACTAAATAAAAATGCTAAATACAAAAATTAAAAATTACTTACACAAATCCTTACTTATTTTCCGTTAAATAGCATATAGCTAGCACAATTATCATTAATTCATCCTCAAATAAGATTAACAATGGGATTTTATTGTTTTGACAAAAATTATCCGTTGTAATTCGTGTTAAATTTGTATGATATTGAGGCTAGTTATATAAATTTATGCAAGATCTTTTTATTGATTAAAATTCTACTATGGCTTTATGAATCAAATATACAAAAGCAAATAGACTGTTTTTACATCATACAAAAAGTATAAAATGAAAATTTTGTAAGAAGAATGTGTAATTTGAATTAGTTGACTAGTAAATGAAATTCTTTGATTTTTAAAGAAAATTTTAAATGTAATCTTATCTCTCTTTTCTATAATTATTTTCTGTCAACTTAATTTTTTGTTTATTTGTGTTTTCTTTTCTATTAATGTTTTGCGGATTATTAACTTTTGTACAAATTATCACTCTCATTTTTTACTTTCTGCATTCATTGTTATCTTAATTTATTTTATTTTATTTTATTTTTGAAGGGAGACTAATTCTAGAACTTATGGAATCATGGAATGCACAAATGATGTGAGTTTCTCAATGAAAACATTTATCCTAGTTAATTTTTTGGATGTTGTTTTCTATTTTTTTATGTTCGTACAACTTTAGATTAGTTTTTTTTACTCTAGTTTCCGACTCTTTTATGATATGTATTTTTTTCTCCTTTAATGTTCTCATTATTTTAGATTTGAATATTTTGTCTTAACCAAAGAAATTTATGTAAACCATGCTTTATCTTGGAACGTATATTTTTAAAGATATCTTTTGGGGGGTTTGATAACTTTCTTAAGTTGTAAGAGTGGGGGTAAAATATAAGTTTTGATTGAAACAAGTAATATGATAAAATGAGAATAGAATAAAAGAAAATGATTTTTTTCAATGGTTTTTTTAAAAGGAAATGGTTGAGCAACATTTAAATGGATTAAATTAGAGTTTTGATCAATAAATGTATAGGATTAAAACTTGTCAATATTTCTGAGTGAGTGGATTTTTTAATTGTTTATATGTTTTTAATAGGCTTTCCTTTATAACAAATAAGAGATTTGAGACCAACATGAGTTGTGGTGCAGTGAATGGGGCTGCTTCATCCTTAACCAGAGGTCGAGAGTTCGATCCTGGGTACGGAAAAAACTCTGTTAAGGAGCGGCTCCCCCCGAATGGGGCTCTACGCGGCGCGAATCCAAATTAGTCGGGCTCTAATGCGGGTACCAGGCACCGAATGAAAAAAAAAAGATTTGAGAAAAGAATTATTTTATGTCTGTCTTATAGGGAGGTACTCTTTTTTTACGAGCATTATATAAATCAAGCAGTCAAAACTCAAAATTGTTCTTCATATATTTCTGTTTTAGTATATTTTGTTCATATGAAATTGAATTTTAAATACTTTTAATTTCATTTATCATGATTATTAAATACTTAATATTAATAAAGTGGAAAAAGTCATTTATTGAGGAACATTGCATATTACTCACTTTTTTTAATTTGTTTTTTTAATCCATTTTCTTAAAAAATATTTTTTAAAAAATTACTTTTTAATTTCAACTTTTTACATAACATGTTCACACACAAAATTAAAGTTTATTTTGGTACATCCTCTACATATTTATTTTAAAATTATAAAATTCAATTTTTTTCTTTACTTTTTAAAACCTCATGTCAAGTCAAAAGTCCAACAAATAAATCAAAATGAAGGAAATAACTTTTAGTCAAAAAATTAAAAGAGTAATATGAGTAACTCTTTTTTCACAAGTAATTTGACACATTTTCGTTTGGTAGAACTAGAAATGCATGTATAAGCTTTGTGTATTACTAATATTTTATTTGATATATTTTTTTTTTTATCATATGCATAACTAATTTAAGTATTACTTATACACTTACATTAATATTAAAGTGTGTATTACTAATACGTGAAAATTCATG
>NC_061114.1:7873532-7911283 GCF_002878395.1 Capsicum annuum | reverse complement strand
GTTGGTTTCAAATGCCTTGCATTTTAAGGAAAAAAGGAAGTCTTTTACCACAAATTTATTAATTCTTTATTTAAAAGCCATGTGTCATATGGAGTGATATTAAGAAATAAAGGAAGTCTTTTGAAACATGACGGCTAAAATAAACTTTAGACATGTGACTATAAATTATTATAGTAAAATGAGAATTTTAAAGTTAAATTATTGTGAAATATATAATTGAGTCATTTTGTTGAGGGTAAACTAATAAGGGAAGTTTACATAGGATAAACGGAGTGTTAACTTACTAAAAGTATCCTTGATATATAGTAGTAGGTTTCAACATGCCATGTCAATTCTTATATTAACATATAATTAAAATGAAAATATTATTAAAAAATTTTAGATATAGAATTTTGTAGTTCTTATTATTATTTTTAAACGGTCTAAAAAGAAAAGACTGCCCATAGAAAATAGATTGAATGTAATGATTGATAATGCCATACTTTGAAGGATTTTGTGCACTTATCAGAGGTTATTTTTTTCTGAAAAGTGCTTTTCGTGTTTTTAAATTTGCATTAGTTGCTATTCTTAATTTTGGAAGGATGTTCATAACATATTGACTGATCATTTTATTTGTGGTGTTGTGCTAATATATAATCATTTAATTTTGCAATTTCTTTCGGCTGTCGAATCTCAGGAGGTATTCCTAGAGATTGGTGGTATGAGTTCTTCAGTATATTCAATTTGAATCAGGTCAAGCATGTCGAAGAGCCCTATGCTGAGGTGTTTTCTAGACTTTTATAAGTTAAATTTAGCTTTCTTTAAATTTTTTGAGACTACTATAATCTAAATGAATGATTTTTTTTTAAATTCTCAGGCTGCACAAACTATGGACAATGTGGTACCTCAAGTCCCATATGTTGTGCCAGTTAGCTCACTTATTATGCATCGTTTGCTCCATATTTGTATAAATTACAATGTCTCTATTATGATGTCTCTCTTTTGTCCTAATTATAGGCACATGATTTATCACCTGAGGTGATGGCCTTTAGTCCTGAGAGATTGCAAGAGCAATGCCCTATCGATCAAACTGTGGAGATGGAACCAAATTCCCGTGCCCTTAAAAAGATTATGCTTTCGGTGCCAGAGCGTTCGGAAGCAGGTTCGTTGTATTGGTTTCAAATACTTTTCGTTTATGTTTTGGAATCTTTTGTCTTTGATCTTGTTAACACATGTGAGCTCAGCTAAGAAGTTTATACTCTTCTATGTTGACTTAACATGCATTTTTGAACCAGAATACTAATGTCAATTTTTATTAGTGTAAGAAAATGGTAAGGTTGTGTGGATGATCTATTTTCAATTATAAGCTATTCAAGGACAATTAAATAGTTCTCGGTTGTAACGGAAACTCATAATAGATTCTCTGCTGACGAACGTTATCAGGTTGTTCCGTCGTCTCCAGCTCTGGGATGTAGTAAACTCCCTAGTCTACTCAATATCTTGCGATTTTCCAATCTTCCTCCTGTCATGGAATTAAGAAGGTGATAAGTTTGAGAAAGATCATAATTTGTTAGCTGTTAAACCGTATATGTAGGTTATATGTTCCATGAACTAAGACAAATGAGTTTCTTTTACTTAATTTGAAGCAACAATATATTGATGGTACTTGTACTCAAGTCCATTGTCAGGTTTATATAAAAGATCACATTCTTCCTTGGTTGTGAATAAGCCTTTCTTAGATTAGCGAGAAGCCTAGTCAACATATCGACAGATTAGTGTCAAAATGATGACGACAACTTTGGTTCACGAAGGATTCTGTGTTTAAGCAAGGTTCAGGGAAGGGCCATATCCCAAGGGATACAACGTAGGCAGCCTACCCTGATGCAAGCATCAATTGATATGTAAACCTAATGATTGACTAGGCTTCTCGCTAATCTAATAAAGGCTTATTCAAAATGAAGGACGAAAGCAGTCTTTTATATAAACCTAATAATGGACTTGACTACAAGTACCATCAATATATTGTTTCTTCAAATAAATTAAAAGAAATTCATCTGTCTTAGTTCATGGCATATATAGTCTACATAGATTGTTTAAAAACTAATGAAATATGATCTTTCTCAAGTTTATCACCTTCTTAATACCATGCCAAGAGGAAGATCGGAAAATCACAAGATATTGATTAGACTAGGGAGCTTGCCGCATTGTAGAGCTAGAGCCAGTGGAACAATCTGATAACGATCATATCAACAAAGAATCTGATATGAGTTTCCGTTGTAACAGAGAACTATTTAAATTTCCTTGAAGATCTTATAATTGACAAACAGATCATCAAGACACTCATAACATTATCAGAGACTAAATAAAATTGACATTGGTATTCTTGTTCAAAATGCATATTAAGTCGACGTATAAGAGTATAAACATCTTAGGTGAGTTCACATGTGTTATCAAGATCAAAGACAAAATATTCTAAAACACAAACTCAAAGTATTTGAAACCAATACAGCGAACTTGCTTTCGAAGGTTCTGGCACCAAAAGCTTAATCCTTTTAAGGGCACGGGGATTTGGTTCCATCTCCACAGTTTGATCGATAGGGCATTGCTTTTGCGATCTCTTGGGACTAAAGGTCGGCACCGCAGGTGATATGTTATGTGCCTATATTTAGGACAAAAGAGTGACATCATAATGGAGACATTGTAATTTATTCGAGCTCATCTTCCACATTTTTTGTGATAAAGATTTTTGATATTGTAAATGTGGTCATGAAGCCCTATTGAATACTTCTTGAACTCAATAAAATTTAGGTCGTAGGTTTTTACTTGTAAGATTTCGAAGGTAATATTTTTTTTATTTAATTAGTTGATTAATTATTGACTTATAGTTGTTTTGTATTTGTGGTCTTGTTTTTATAGAAATTGGGTGGATGTGATTACTTTAATTTTTATAAAGAACGACACCCTTCACAAGAAAATCATGTAATCTGGGGTTTGTTGAAGAAAGTTAAGGCTTTTGAAGAGAAACAAAATCGAGCAAGAAGATGCTACATTGTTGGCATTATGGTTACTGGTTTGGTGTTGTTGGGCACATGGATATTCAAGCCTAATTGCTGAAATTTTCATGAAGGTGTAGTTTTATTTGCTACTTGTTTGGTGTTGTTGAACACATGGATATACAAGTATAATTGTTGTAAAATATCAAAAACTTATCACTATATGTAAAGTTACGTTCGTTGTGTATGTAAAGTGAAGTGATGAAATAAAAAATTATTATTTCACAGGTTATTCTTTATACACAGGTTGCAAGCATCTAGTGAGTACCCCATAAGTCCAGACCTCTTGTATGTTTGCCACAGCATTGTCACACCGAAATGTCTTTGGCTCAGCCATTTCTATGCCAGTCAGAAAATATTCGATGTATGCAAGCGCGTGCGACCCTCACGTGAAATCGGTTTTATTTTTTAGAAGGTCCATGTCCTTGTTTCAACCATCAAAATCCCATGGTTGCTTCATTAACACTTCCGTTGGCAAATGACCCATGATTTTACTTTGCCTCAATAAGATAGGGAACTACTCCAAAAGTGGTTGTATGTGGGTAAAAAAATAGTCCTCATCCAAGGTCGGTAAGTTGCAGTCATAAACCTTGATATTTACCTCCTCGAGTAGTATCTCAACAACCCGATAACGTATGTTGTCCAAGTTCATGACTCCAAGAATCCTCTTTGCCCCAGTCCAGATCTTGCTGTGTGAATTTAGCCTCTCCCCTCTAACATATTTTATCATTTTTTCATCCCATTGAAACTCAGAAAGTAACAAATAAAATCCCGTGCCAGTGGGAGTTGACGCTAGCATACGGATATCATCGTACTAAGAAAAAAATTTTCTTGCATTTGTTGGTTTTGGTGAGGGGTCGCTGGGACAATGCCTTCCCTCTCTTTGATAGTGGTGGTTTGGCTGCCCTGATTGCCTTGGACCTTTTGTAGGGTGTTTCCTTGGTGAGAGGTTCTTCTGGAAGATTGCATCTCTAGCCCGTTACTATGACAAACTCTTTCAAGCCAAAACAAACTGGCATGCCACAGTAGCTGATCAAGATTTCATTCATCTTTTTTCCCCCTCCTTCGAATCTTTATCATCCCCCATGTACTTGATCCTGCACCTGAGAAGACCATATATCATACTTATTTGGAAACAGAGAGTGTAGTCCTCAGGCATCTTAAGAAAGTATCCAAAATAGCTCTTCTTAAAAAGTCCAACTGTGTTCATTCTTCATAATTTTCCTAAACTCATCCAAAGGTTTCCTCAACTGAAATTTAAGTACAAAATTACTAGTTAGTTTTGTAGGGTCATCTATTGGAATCGCAACTTAAAACCTATCAATACTAATAGTTTTGATAGCTTCATGTTGAGATTTTGATCTTATTTCATGCCTTATTGGTGAGGCATTATCATCATGTTGATAATGACCCTCTTTCTCAGTTTATTCTTCCTCCTCTTCTTGTTTATCTTCTTCTTCTTTCTCCTCACTTTCATTTCCTAATCTCCATACCCAAACTCTTGTCCACCTCCCTCAACGTTGTTTACATATGTTTTCTCAGTTTCACTTTTTCCTGAATAATATTGATGAGGAAGCTCCTCCGAATCCCTCTGTACTGTAACCTTTTTTGTTAAGTGGTCAGAAGGTCATCCACTTTCACTTTCACTTTCTTTAATTTTAGGAGACATGTTTTACCTACAAACAAAATTAATACAAAAATTACATTACAATTGATGTATGCACAGATTTTAAAAAATATATTACAAACACCACCAATACCGATACCACCACCAACCACCATAAATACCACCAACCAATGCACCACCACCACCACCACCACCAGTAGCCACCATAAACTCAACCAGTTCCACCACGATGACCACCAACACCACCAACATGACCACCAATACCACAAACACCGTCCAATAATACCACGACAATCAACATAATACTGCCTCAAAATTCTCCGTTCGCAGTGTTTCGCCCGTTTGACCAACTAAATGTCCCCGCCCATACAAACGGGCAACACTAGGATGCTCCCTAGCCTCCCAAGCATGCCCGATCAATTTTCGACCCACGACACCCCCGGACCCCACGCCCACCCCCAAAATTGTGGGTTATGGCACACCAATTTGGCCCCAAATAGTCCCATTCGCACTATTTATCTCGTTTGACTAACCAAATATCCCCGTCCATACAAATGGACAACACTAGGACGCTCCTCGATCTCCTTGGCACGCCCAGGTCAATTTTTGGCCCCCGACACCCTCGGAACCCGCTCCCATCCTTGGAATCGTGGGCTATAGCACACCGATTTGACCCTAAAATGCCCCATTTACGTCGTTTCCCCCGTTTTTCTAACCAAATGGCTCCACCCCTCGAACCATGGGCTATAGTACACCGATTTAGCCCCAAAATGTCCCATTTGCACTATTTAACAAACCAAATGGCTGCGCCCATACAAAAGGGCAATACTAGGATGCTCCCAAGCCTCCCTAGCATGCCTAGGTTGATTCTCGACCTACGGCACCCTCGAACCCCAGACCCACCCCCCGGAACTGTGGGCTATAGCGCACTGTTTTGGCCCTAAATAGCCCCGTTCGCGCTGTTTCTCTCATTTGACCATCAAAATGGCCTTATCCAAACAAACGAGCCACATTAGGATGCTCCTCATCCTCCCTGCCACTCCCAGGTCAATTTTTGGCCTACAACACCCCTAGACCCCGGGCCTACCCCTGTAACCGTGAACTATAGCACATCGATTTGACCCTAAAATGCCTCATTCACGTTGTTTAGCCCGTTTGACCACCTAAATGGCCCTGTCCACACAAACAAACAACAATAGAATACTTCCTAGCCTACCTGGCACGCCCAGGTCAATTTTTATCCCTCGACACCTCCGAACTCCGGGCCCACCCCCAAAACCGTAGGCTATAGAACACCGATTTGGCCCCAAAATGCCATGTTCTCACTGTTTCTCCTGTCTAACTAACCAAATGGCCCCGCCCATACAAACTGGAAACACTAGGATGCTCCCTAGCCTCCTTAGCACGTCCAGGTCAATTTTTAGCCCATAAAACCCCCGAACCCTGGGCCCACCCCCGGAATTATGACCTATAGCATATCGATTTGGACCCAAAATTCCCCGTTTGTGCCTTTTTGCCTGTTTCACCAATAAAATGGCTTCGTCCACACAAACGGGCAACACTAGGACACTCCACAGCCTCCCTGGTACTCCCAAGTCGATCTTCGACCTACGGCACCCCCGAACCCTAGGTTCACCCCTAGAACCATGGGCTATAGCACACCAATTTAGCCCCAAAATGTCCCGTTTGCACCATTTAACAAACCAAATGGCCGCGCCCATACGAAAGGGCAATACTAGGATGCTCCCAAGCCTCCCTGGCATGCCCAGGTTGATTCTCGACCTACGGCACCCTCGAACCCCAAACCCACCCCCGAAACTGTGGGCTATAGCGCACTGTTTTGGCCCCAAATAGCCCCGTTCGCGCTGTTTCCCTCATTTGACCATCAAAATGGCCTCGTCTAAACAAACAAGACATGTTAGGATGCTCCCCATCCTCCCTGCCACTCCCAAGTTAATTTTTGGCCTACGACACCCCCAGACCTCGGGCCCACCCCTGGAACCGTGAACTATAGCACATCGATTTGACCCTAAAATGCCTCATTCACATTGTTTAGCCCGTTTGACCACCTAAATGGCCCTGTCCACACAAAAAGACAACAATAGAATACTTCCTAGCCTGCCTGGCATGCCCAGGTCAATTTTCATCCCTCGACACCCCCGAACTCCGGGCCCACCCCCAAAACCGTAGGCTATAGAACACCAATTTGGCGCCAAAATGCCATGTTCGCATCGTTTCTCCTGTTTAACTAACCAAATGGCCCCGCCCATACAAACTGGAAACACTAGGATGCTCCCTAGCCTTCTTAGCACGTCCAGGTCAATTTTTAGCCCATAGAACCCCTGAACCCTGGGCCCACCCCCGAAATTATAGCCTATAGCATATCGATTTGGCCCCAAAATTCCCCGTTTGTGCCTTTTTGCCTGTTTCACCAATAAAATGGCTTCGTCTACACAAACGGGCAACACTAGGTCACTCCACAGCCTCTCTGGTACTTCCAAGTCAATCTTCGACCTACGACACCCCCGAACCCCAGGTCCACCCCTGGAACCATGGGCTATAGCACACCAATTTAGCCCCAAAATGTCCCGTTTGCACCATTTAACAAACCAAATAGCCGCGCCCATACGAAAGGGCAATACTAGGATACTCCCAAGCCTCCCTGGCATGCCCAAGTTGATTCTTAACCTACGGCACCCTCGAACCCCAGACCCACCCCCGAAACTGTGGGCTATAGCGCACTGTTTTGGCCCCAAATAGCCCCGTTCGCGCTTTTTCTCTCATTTGACCATCAAAATGGCCTCGTCCAAACAAACGAGCCACATTAGGATGCTCCCCATCCTTTCTTCCACTCCCAGGTCAATTTTTGGCCTACGACACCCCCAGACCCCAGGCCCACCCCTGGAACCGTGAACTATAGCACACCTATTTGACCCTAAAATGCCTCATTCACGTTGTTTAGCCCGTTTGACCACCTAAATGGCGCTGTCCACACAAACAGACAATAATAGAATACTACCTAGCCTACCTGGCACGCCCAGGTCAATTTTCATCCCTCGACACCCCCAAACTCCGGGCCCACCCCCAAAACCGTAGGCTATAGCACACCGATATGGCCACAAAAGGCCATGTTCGCACCGTTTCTCCTATTTAACCAACCAAATGGCCCTGCCCATACAAATTGGAAATACTATGATGCTCCCTAGCCTCCTTTGCACGTCCAGGTCAATTTTTTGCCCACGGAACCCCCGAACCCCGAGCCTACCCCCGGAGCCTGGGCTATAGCACACCGATTTGCCCCAAAATGCCCCATTTGTGTTGTTTCTGTTTAACTAACCAAATGGTCCTGCCCACAAAAACGGGTGATACTAGGATGCTCCCCAACCTCCCTGGTGTGCCAAGGTTGATTTTTGACCCACGACAGCCCCGGACTCCAGGCCCACCCCCAGAACCATAGGCTATATCACAACGATTTGGCCCCAAAATGACCCATTCACGCCGTCTTGCATGTTTGACCAACCAAACGGCCTCGTCCATAAAATCGGGTAACCCTAGGATTCTCCCCAACCTCCCTAGCACGCCTAGCTAAATTTTTTGCCCACGAGACCCCTGTACCTTGGGACCACCCCCAAAAACGTGGGCTATACCACAATGATTTGGCTCCAAAAAGCCCTGTTCATCCTGTTTTGCTCGTTTTACAAACCAAATGGCTCCGCCCACACAAACAGTCAATACTACGACACTCCTTAGGCTCTCTGGCACACCCAGGTCAATTTTTGGCCCACGACACCCCCGGATCCCAGGGCCCACCCTCGGAACCGTGGATAATAGCACACCGATTTAGCCCGAAATAGCCCTATTTCTCCTGTTTGACCAGCAAAATAGCTTCGCCGACATAAACAGGCAACACTAGGATGCTCCCTAGCCTCCATGGCATACCCAGGTCGATTTTTGGATCACCGCACCCCAGAACCCTGGGACTACCCCCAAAATCGAGGGCAATAGCACACTGATTTTTGCCCCAAATTGCCTCGTTCACACCATTTTTCCCATTTGTCCAACAAAATGGCCTCGCCCACATAAATGGGCAATACCAGGATGCTCTCTAGCCTCCCTGGCACCCCTGGTCGATTTTTAGCCCATAGCACCCCCGGACCCCAGGCCCACCCCCGGAACCATGGGCTATAACACACCGATTTGGCCCCAAAATGCCTTCTTCACGTCGTTTCTCTTGTTTGACGAACCAAATTTCCCCTTCAACATAAACAGGCAACACTAGGATGCTCCCTAGACTCCCTAGCAAGTTCAGGTCGATTTTTTGCACACGACAACCCTGAACCTCAGGCCTAACCCCAGAGCCATAGGCTATAGCACATCGATTTGGCCCCAAAATGCCCCATTCGCACTGTTTCACCTATTTGACCAACCAAATGGCCCCGCCCATATATACGGACAATACTAGAATGCTCCCCAACCTCCCTAGCATACCCAAGTTGATTTTCGATCTACGGTACCCCTGAAATCCGGGCCTACATTTGAATCCGTAGGCTATAGCACACCGATTTGGCCCCAAAATGCCCCATTCGTGCTATTTCACATGTTTGACCAACCAAATAGCCCCGCCTATAAAATCGGGCAACACTAGGATGCTCCCCAACCTCCTTGGCACGCCCAGGTCGATTTTTGGCCCACAGCACTACCGGACCTTGGTCTCACACCCGGAACCGTGGGCTACAACACAATGATTTGTCCCCAATGCCTCATTTGCGTTGTTTTGCCCGTTTGACCAATGAAATAGCCCCGCCCTCACAAACGAGAAACACCAGGACGTTCCCTAGTCTCCCTTGCACACCCAAGTCAGTTTTTGGCCTATGACACCCCTGGACCCCCGGGACCACCCTTAGAATCGTGGGCTATAGCACATTGATTTGGCCCCAAAATGCCCCGTACACGTTGTTTCACCCATTTGACCAACCAAATGGGCCCTTCTATACAAAAGAGCAACACTAGGATGATCGCTAGCCTCCCTAGCATGCCTAGGTAAATTTTTGGCCAACAGCACCCCCGAACCACGGGCCCACCTTCAGAACCGTGGGCTATAGCATACTAATTTTGGCCCAAAATGCCGCGTTCACACCGTTTGGCTCGTTTGACTAACCACATGGCCCCACCAACATAAACGGGCAATACTAGGATGCACCCTAACCCCTAGCATACCTAGGTCAATTTTTGACCCACGGCACCCCCTAGATCCCGGGCCCACCCCCGGAAACCTGGGCTATAGCACACTAATTTAGCCCTAATATGCCCCGTTCGTGCCGTTTTATCCATTTGACCAACCAACTTGACCTACCTGTACAAACGGGCAACACTAGGATGCTCCCTGGCATGTCCAGGTCAATTTTTGACCAACAAAACCCCCGAACCCCGGGTTCACCCCTGGAACCGTATGTTATAGCACCCCGATTTGGCCCTAAAATGCCCCAGTTGCGACTTTTTGAGTGTTTGACAAATTAAATGGCTCCAACCACAAAAATGGGCAACACTACGATGCTCTTTAGCCTCCCTACACGTCCAGGTCAATTTTTAACCCACGGCACTCCCGTACTTTGGTCCCCACCCCCGGAACTGTGTGTTATAGCACACTAATTTGGCCCCAAATAGTCCCATTCACGTTGTTTCTACCTTTTGACTATCCAAATGCCCCCGCCCATACAAACGGGAAACACTAGGATGCTTTCCACCTTCCTGGCATACCCAGGTCGATTTTCAACCCACGGTACCCCCGAACCCCAGGCACACCCCAGAAATCGTAAACTATAGCTCACCGATTTGGCCCCAAAATACCCTATTTTCACCGTTTAGCCTGTTTGACTACACAAATGGCCCCTCCCACACAAACGGCCAATACTAGGACGCTCTTCAGCCTCCCTGGCATGCCCAGGTTGATTTTTGGCCCACAGAACCCCCGAACCTCAGGCCTACCCCCGGAGCCGTGGGCTATAGCATATCGATTTGGCCCTAAAATTCCCCGTTTCCATCGTTTTACTAGTTTGACCAACCAAATGGCCCCGCCCACATAAACGGGTAACATTAGGATGCTCCCCAGCCTCCCTGGCTTGCCCAAGTTGATTTCGGCCCACGGCACCCCCAGACTCTGAGCCCACCCCCAAAACCGTACGCTATAGCACACCAATTTAGCCCCAAAATGCCCCGTGCACACCGTTTCGCACGTTTGTCAAACAAATGGCCGTGCCCACACAAAGGGGCAACACTAGGATTCTCCCCAACCTCCTTGGCATGCCCAGGTCAATTTTTGGCCCACAGCACCCCCGGACCTCAGGCTCACCCTTGGAACCGTGGGCGATAACACAATGATTTGGCCCTAAAATGCACCGTTCATGCTGTTTCCCCCGTTTGACAAACCAAATGTCCACGACTACACAAACGGGCAACATTAGAATTCTTCCCAGTCTCCCCGGCATGCCTAGGTTGATTTTTGGCCCACAACACACCCGAACTCAGGGCTCACCTCTAGAACCGTGGGCTATAGCACATCGATTTGGCCTTCAAATGCTCGGTTTGTGCCGTTTCACCTGTCTGACCAACCAAATGGCCTCATAAACTCAAATAGGCAACACTACAATGCTCCCTGGCATGCCCAAGTCAAATTTTGGCCTACGACACCCCCGGACCCCGAGCCCACCCTCACAACATGGGCTATAGCACACCGATTTGGCCCTAAAATGCCCTGTTCGTGCCGTTTCGCACGTTTGACCAACTAAATGGCCCCTCCCACATAAACGGTCAATACTAGGACACTTCCCAGCCTCCCTAGCATGCCCCGGACAATTTTTTACCCACGGATCCCCTGAAGGCCAAGCCCAACCCCAGAACCGTAGGCAATAGCACACCGATTTTGTCTCAAAATGCCCTGTTTACGTCATTTCCCCGTTTGAACAACCAAATAGCCCAGCCCCCTCAAACGGGAAACACTAGGATGCTTCCCAACCTTTTTGGCATGCTCAAGTCAATTTTCGGCCCATAGCACCCTCGAACCCTGGAGTCACCACCAAACCGTAGGCTATAGCACCCCAATTTGGCCCCAAAATGCCCTGTTTTGCCCGTTTGACCAACTAAATGGCACTGCCAACATAAATAAGAAATCCTAGGAGGCTCCCAAGCCTCTATGGCATGCGCAGTTCTATTTTTGGCCCACGAAATCCGCAGACCCAGGGCCCACCCCTGGAACCATAGCCTATAGCACACCGATTTGGACCAAAAATGCACCGTTCACACCAGTTCGATCATTTGACCAACTAAATGGACCTGCCCACACGAATGGGTAATACTAGGATGCTCGCCAACCTCCCTAGCACACCCAGGTTGATTATTGGCCCATGGCAACCCCTAACCCTGAGCCCACCCCCAGAATCGTGGTCTATTGCACACCGATTTGGCCCCAAAATGCCCCGTTCCTGCTGTTTCACCCGTTTAACAAACCAAATGGCCCCTCCCACATAAATGGGGAACACTAGGATGCTCCCCAGCATCCCTGGCATGCTCATATCAATTTTTGGCCCATGGTACCCCCAGACCCCTGGCTTACCCCCAAAATCGTGGGCTAGCACATCGCTTTGGCCCCAAAATGCACCATTCACACCATTTTGCCCGTTTGACCAACAAAATGATCCCGTTTACACAAACGGGAAATGTTAGAATGCTCCTCAGCCTCCCCGATACACCCAGGTAGATTTTCGACCCACGGCACCTCGAACCCAGGGCTCACCCATGGAACCGTGCGCTATAGCACACCAATTTGGCCAAAACGCCGCTATAAGATACTCCCTAGCCTCCTTGGGATGCCCAGGTTAATTTTAAACCCACGAGACCCCTGAACCCTTGACCCACCCCAGAACCGTAGGCTATAGTGCACCGATTTAGCCCCAAAATGCCCTGTTCATGCCGTTTCGCATGTTTGACCAACCAAATGGCCCCGCCCATACAAACGGGCAACACTAAGATGCTTCCTAGCCTTCATGGCATGCCCTAGTCAATTTTTGGCCTAAGGTACCCCCGTACCCCGAGCCCACCCCTGGAATTGGGGGATATAGCGCACCGATTGGCCCAAAAATTTTCTGTTCACATCATTTTGCTCATTTGACCAACCAAATAGCCCTACCCACATAAACGGGAAATAGTAAAATTATCCCAAGCCTCTCTGGCACGTCCAGGTTAATTTTTGGTCCATGGCATCCCTGGACCCACCCCCGAAACCATGGGCTATAGCACACCAATTTGGCCTTAAAACGTCTTATTGGCGTCATTTATCCCATTTGACCAACCAAATGGCCCCGCCCATACAAAAAGGAAACACTAGGACTCTCCTCAGCCTCCCTGGCATGCCCAAGTTGATTTTTATCCTACGAATTCCCCGGGCCCTGGGCCCATCCCCGAAACCAGGGGCTATTGCACACTGATTTGGCCCCAAAATGTCCCGTTCATGCTATTTTATCAACCAAATGGCCCTACCCAAACAAACGGGCAATATTAGGACACTCCCCAGCCTCTTTAGCAAGTCCAAATCGATTATCGGCCCACAATACCCCCGAACCCCTGACTCATCCCAGAACTGTGGGCTATAGCACACCAATTTGGCCCCAAAATGCCCCTGTTTGTGCCGTTTCGCCTGTTTGACCAGCCAAATGGCCCCACCTACACAAAAGGGGAATACTAGGACACTCTCCAGCCTCTCTGGCACGCTTATATAAATTTTTGGCCTACGACGCCCTTGGACCCCTATCTCACCCCCGGAATCGTGGGTAATGGCACACCAATTTGGCACTAAAATACTCCTTTCATGCCGTTTCGCCCGTTTGACCAACCATATGGCCCCGCCCGTACAAAGGTAATACTAGGATGCTACCCAGTCTCCCTGTCATGCCCAGGTCAATTCTCGGCCCATGGCACACCCGGACCCCAAGACCACACCTAGAACCATAGACTATAGCATATCGGTTTGGCCCCAAAATGCCCCGTTCTCGCCGTTTTGCCCATTTGACATACCAAATGGCCCGGCCAATACAAACAGGTAATACTAGGATGCTCCCCAGCCTCAATGGCATACCCAAGTTAATTTTTGGCCCACGAAACCCCCGAACCTTAGGCCTACCCCCAGAACCGTGGGCTATAGCACACCGATTTGTCCCTAAAATGCCCCGTTCACGCTGTTACACCCGTTTGACCAACCAAATGGTCCCGACTACATAAACAGCAATATAAGGATGTACCCCAGCCTCCCCATCATACCCAGACTGATTTTTGGCCTACGGCACCCCGAACCTGGGGCTCACCCCCAGAATCGTACGCTATAACACACCGATTTGACAAAAAATGCCCTGTTTGTGCAGTTTCTTCCATTTGACTAACCAAATGTCCCTGCCTGCACAAACGGGAAACACTAGGACACTCCCTAGACTCCCTGCGATTCCTAGGTTGATTGTTAGACCACGACATCCCCAGACCCCAAGCCCACCTTAGAACCGTGGGCTATAGCACATCGATTTGGCCTCAAAATTCCCTATTCGTACCGATTTGGACGTTTGACCTACCAAATGGCCCCGCCCATACAAGTGGGCAACTTTAAGACGCTCCCCAGCCTCCCTAGCATGCCCAGGTAAATTTTTTGCCCACAGCTCCCGTAGACCCCAGGCCTACCTCCAAAACTATGGGCAGTAGCACATCGATTTGGCCCCAAAATGCCCTGTTCAAATGTGTAATACTAGGATGCTCCGTCGCCTCCTTGGCATGCCCAAGTTAATTTTTGGCCTATGGTACCTCCGAACCTTGGGCCCACCCCCAAAACCGTGGGCTATAGCACACCGATTTAGCCCCAAAATACCCTGTTCACTCCACTTTGCCCGTTAGACCAACCAAATTGCCCCGCCCACATAAACGAGAAACACTAGGATTTTCCTTAGCCACCATGGCATGCCTAGGTCCATTTTTGGCCTACAGCGCCCCCGTACCCCAGGCCCACTTCCGGAGTCATGGGCTATAACACACTAATTTAGCCCTAAAATGCCCTGTTCAGACTGTTTTGCCCGTTTGACCAACCAAATGGCCCCGCCCACATAAATGGGAAACACTAGAATTCTCCCAAGCCTCTCTGGCACGTCCAGGTCAATTTTTGTTCCACAGAACCCCCAAATCCCGGGCCCAACCCCAAAACCGTAGGCTATAGCACACTGATTTGGCCTCAAAATGCCCTGTTCGCATTTTTTTTGCCCATTTTACCAACCAAATAGCCCTGCCCACACAAACGGGATAAATTAGGATGGTCCCCAGCCTCCCCGGTACGCCCAGGTTGATTTTTGTCCCACAGGTTCCCCGAATCCCTAGCCCACCCCCAAAATCGGGGGCTATTTGATCTTGGGTGTATTTGTACGCCTAAGCACCATAATTTATCCATATTTAGCTATGTTTAGAGAACAAAGTGCCTAGTTTCTTATGTTTTTAATCTACTTCTATGTAACTGAGCTAACCGATGTGATGAGCATGATTTCAGGTAATAACGAGGTAGATGAAAACATTATGGGACTATGGAATGTGGATGGCATATGACACAGGAGAGAGTAGCAATCTGGACCAAATCTGGCGCCTAGAAACTATGTCCAAGACTAGTTTGTAATTTATAATTAGTTCAGGGACTTAGAAGGCAATTATGAGAGAAAAATTATAAAAAGGCTAAATCCTGAATTTTTATTCATTATTGAATTATTCTGTAGTATTCGGAGAAGGGAATAGCGGCTTAGAGTGGAGATAGAAAAACATTTCTCTCTTGTTTCACTATTCTCACACCAAGATGTCTTCTAGTTTTTAGTATGATGAATATATTTATGATGCTTTTCATTTTATTTATGAGTAGCTAAGTTTATTAGTTAGGGTTATGGAAGCCTTGTACCATACAATCAATCACTTTGGGTTTTGAATTCATTATGCATTGATTTTTTTACATCATTCTCTCTTCGCTTATCTTGAATTCTCATGGTTGCAAACATATAGGATATGCCTTAAAACGCAACTTGTTCGAAAGAAAGGTTGATGTTCGGAAAAGAGAGTAGTGACAAGAAAATAGGATTACCAACCCCTATTTTATAAGTTAATGCCTTAGCAGGATTAACTACTTGGAAATTTCGTATTGTTTTTGGTAAATGCTTTTGATTCGAGAGAACTAAAGTGGATTAGTCTGAGATGGTGAAGAAACACTAGGATTATGTTATTAAATACAATACGTTTCTCTATAAGCACGATACATGTATGAATTCGTAAAGCCCATAGTTAGAAAGTATTGAAAACTATAAGGTGAACATAACCCTAGCTTGCTATTTCTCTGAATTTGAATACTACTATACGTATTTCATCTTGTTAAATTGAAACCATTAATTTGTGAACTGAATCAGATCCCCCCTATTTATTTTACAAAAACAAATGATTAAACGTCAACTAATCTGCATACAACTTAATTAACACCATATTCCCTGTGGGATTCGACCCCAACCTAGTTGGGTTATATATTTGACAATGATCGTTTACTCTCTCGTAAGAGGTGTAATTTGAGCGTTATCACTATTGCACACTGATTTGGCCCCAAAATGCCCTGTTCGTGCCGTTTTACCAACCAAAAGGCCCTGCCTACTTAAACGGGCAATACTAGGATGCTTCCCAGCCGCCCTGGCATGCCCAAATCGATTATTGGCCCACGGTACCCCCGAAACCCTAGATAACCCTCAGAACTATCGGCTATAGCACACCGATTTCACCCCCAAATGGGTCGTTCACACGGTTTCGCCCATTTGACCAACCACATGGCCTCGCCCACACAAACAGGAAACACTAGGATGCTCCTCAGCTTCTTTGTAATGCCCAGGTCAATTTTTGGCTCACAGCACACCCGGACACCGAGGCCACCCCTAAAACTGTAGCTATAGCACACCGATTTAGCCCCAAAATTCATAGTTCGTGCCGTTTCACCTGTTTGACCAACCAGATGGCCCCACCAATACAAACGGGAAATACTAGGATGCTCCCCATCTTTCTCGGCACGCCCAGGTTGATTTTTGACCCACGACACCCCCAGACCCCCGGTTCACCCTCAGAACCGTGGGCTATAGCACACTGATATTGCGCCAAATAGCCTTATTTGTGCTATTTCTCTTGTTTGACTAACAAAATGTCCCCGTCCACACCAACGGGAAACACTATGATGCTCCCCAACCTCCCTAGCACGCCTAGTTAATTTTCAACCCTTGAGACACTAGACCCCGGGCCCACCCCTGAAACCATGAACTAGCACATTAATTTGATCCCAAAATGCCCCGTTCACGCCGTTTTCCCTGTTTGACCATCCAAATGGCCCTGACCACACAACGGGAAACACTAGGATTCTCCCCAGCCTCCCTGGCATGCCCAGGTCAATTTTTAGTCCACAGCACACCCGGACACTAGGCCCACCCCCGAAACCGTGGGCTATAGCACACAAATTTGGCCCCAAAATGCCCTGTTCATGCCGTTTCGTCCATTTGACCAGCCAAATGGCCCCGTCCACACAAATGGGAACCACTACAACTTTCCCTAGCCTCCCTAGCATGTCCGGGTCGATTTTCATCCACCGACACCCCCGAACCCCAGGCCCACATCTAAAACTGTGCGTTATAGCACACCGATTTGGCCCTAAAATACGCCGTTCGCGCCGTTTCGCTCGTTTGACCAACCAAATGGTCCCCCCTATACAAACGGGTAATACTAGGATGCTCCTCCTCCTCCCTATCATGCCTAAGTTAATTTTTGGCCCACGACATCCCCGGACTCCAGGCCCACCCCCAGACCTTGGGCTATAACATACTGATTCGGCCCCAAAATGCCCCGTTTGCGCCGTTTCACTAGTTTGACCAACCAAATGGACCCACCCACACAAAAAGGCAATACTAGGATAATTCCCAGCCTCCTTGGCACGCCCAAGTTGATTTTCAGCCCAAGGCACCTGCGAACCTCAGGCCTATCCCTAGAACCGTAGGATATAGCACATTGATTTGCCCCAAAATGCCCCGTTTGAACCGTTTTGCCTGTTTGACCGACCAAATGGACCTTCCTACACAAACAGGAAACACTAAGAGGCTACCCAGCCTCCTCGAAATGCCCAGGTTAATTTTTGGCCTACATCACCTCGAACCCTAGGCTTTCCCCTAGAACCGTGGGCTATAGCACATCGATTTGGCTCTAAAATGCCTCGCTCTCACTGTTTAACCTATTTGACAAACCAAATGTCCTCACCCAGGCAGAAGGGAAATACTAAGATGCTCTCCAGCTTCCCTGGCACGCCCAGCTTAATTTTCAGCCCACAGCACCCCAGACCCTGGGCCCACCCTCAAAACCATGGGTTATTGCACACCGACTTAGCCCCAAAATACCCTGTTCGTGCCATTTCGCCCGTTAGACCAACCAAATAGACTCGCCCATATAAACGGGAAACACTAAGATGCTCCCTAGCCTCCATGGCATGCCCAGTTTGATTTTTGTCCTACGGCACCCCATACCCCGAGCCCACTCTCGGAATCATGGGCCATAGCATATCGATTTAGCCCCAACCATTTCACCCGTATAACTAACCAAATGGACCCGCACATATAAACAAGCAATAATACAACACTCTCAAGCCTCTCTGGCACATCCAGGTGGATTTTCGATCCACGACAGCCCTGAACCCCGAGCCCACCCCCAAAACTATGGCTCATAGCACACCGATTTGGCCTTAAAATACCCTGTTCGTGTCGTTTCGCCCATTTGACGAACCAAATGGCTACGCCCCTACAAATGGGAAACACTAGGACTCCCAAGCGTCTCTGGCACACCTAGGTTGATTTTTCTCCCATGGAACCCCCGAACCTCGGGCCCACCCCATAATTGAGGGCTATTGCACATCGATTTTACCCTAAAATTCTTCGTTCGTGCTGGTTTACCAACCAAATAGCCCTTTCCACAAAAACGGGAAATACTAGGACGCTTCCAACCCTCCTTGGCATGTCCAGATCAATTTTCATCCCACGACACCCCCGGACCCCTAGCTCACCCCCAGAACCGTGGGCTATGGAACATTAATTTGGCCTCAAAATACCCCGCTCACATAGTTTTGCCCGTTTGACCAACCACATGGCCCCACCCACACAAACAGGAAACACTAGGATGCTCCTTAGCCTCCTTTTCTGTCCAGGTAAATTTTTGACCCATGTCACCCTCAAACCCCTGGCCTACCCTTGGAACCATAGCTATAGCTCACCGATTTAGCACCGAAATGCCTAGTTCAAGCTATTTTTCCTGTCTGACCAATAAAATGGCCCCACCAACACAAACGGGCAAAACTAAGATGCTCCTTAGCCACCCCGACATGCCTAGGTCAATTTCTAACCTACAGCTCCTTCAGACCCCCGGTTCATCCCCAGAACCGTGGGCTATAGCACACCGATGTTGCCTCAAATATCCCCGCTCATGCTCTTTCTCCTATTTGACCAAAAATATCCTCATCCACACAAACGGGCAACACTAGGGCACTCCCCATCCTCCTTAGCATGCCCAGGTCAATTTTCGGTACATGACACACTGGACCCCAGGCCCACCCCTGGAACCGTGAACTATAGCACGCTGATTTGGTCCTAAAACACCTCGTTCATGCCATTTTCCCTGTATGACCACCCCGCCCATAGAAACGAGCAATACTAGGATGTTCCCCAGCCTCCCTGCCATGCCTAGGTCAATTTTTGGACTACGACACCCAGAACCGTGGGCTATAACACACCGATTTGGCCCCAAAATGCCTTATTCGTGTCGTTTCACCCATTTGACTAGCCAAATGGCCCCTCCCACATAAACGTGCAATACTAGGATGCTCCCTAGCCTCCCTAACATGCGCAGCTAGATTTTTATCCTACGACAGCCCCAAACCCCTAGCCCACATCCGAAAGCGTGGGCTATAGCACACCAATTTTGCCCCCAAAATACCCCATTCGCGCTGTTTTACCCGTTTGACTAACCAAATGGCCCTTCCTATGTAAAAGCGCAATACTAGGATACACTTCAGCCTCCCTATCATGCCCAGGTGGATTTTCAACCCATGACACCCTCGAAATCTGGGCCCACCCCTAAAACCGTGGGCTATAGCACACCGATTTGGCCCCAAAATGCCCTATTCATGCTGCTTCACCTATTTGACCAACCAAATGGCCTCTTTCACACAAACGGGCACCACTAGGATGCTTCCCAGCCTCCTTAGCATGCCCAGGTAAATTTTTGGCCCATGACACCCACGGACCTCGGGCCCATCAATGGAACCGTGGGCTATAGCACACCAATTTGGCCCCAAAATGCCCCGTTCATGTTGTTTTGCCTGTTTGACCAACCAAATGGCCCTTCCCAAAGAAACAAGCAACACTAAGATGATCCCCAGCCTCCCCAGCACGCCCAGGTTGATTTTTGGCCCACAGCATCTCCAAACCCCAGGCTCACCCCTAGAACTGTGGGCTATAGCACACCAATTTGGCTTTAAAATGCCCCGATCACACTATTTTTCCCATTTGACCAACCAAATAACCCCGCCCACACAAATGAGAAACACTAGAATGCTCTCCAACCTCTCTGGCATGCCCATGTCAATTTTTAGCCCACAACACTGATGTGTGAGCCGATGCTAACATATTTTGAAGCTTTTAACTCTGAATAATTGCGAGGTCTTAAGAAACTTTTATTATTTTTGATTGCTTTTAATGTGTTAATACAGATACAAGTGATCGAGGAGGAACCTAAAGAAAAGAAGAATAAATCAGCTAAAATCTGCTAAAATCTAGTATAAATAAGCTGAAGTATAGCTGACGTCAATTTTGAAGCGCCGTCATACATGGGACAGGCTGTCAAAGTTGCCGTCAAGCTTAGAAAGAACCTGAGAAACTGAGATAAAATGTGATGACGTTTAGGACGGGCCATCAAATATGTGACATGGCATCAAAATCGCCGTCAACCAGAAGCAAACAATACTAATTTCCAGTGAAGTTGTGACGGCAGTTATCACGCGCCGTCAAGAATTTTGACACACCGTCAGGTTTGCCGTCTGAAGATTCAGAAGATAAAAATTCACTGGAACCTTTGACGAAATCTCGCACACATCGTCAGACATCTGACACGCCATCAATACCTTCGTCGTCCAATCCAAAGAGAAAACTGAAACTTTAATTTTATTTCTTTATTTAGGGTTGAATATTTAAATACTTGTTTTAGGGTTTTTTTTTTAGGGATAGACCATTAATTATTATATAAGATCTTCTGAAGAGAAGTACGTAACATTGCTTCATATTTACCATCAAATATTTTTCTTTTCTTTAAAAAAACACTTGTCAACTATTTTTGGGTTTCTATGACGTGAGTAAATTGAAGAAACTACTTGTTGTTTTTCATTCATTCGTAAGTTTATCCTTATTATGATGAATTCAACTTGTTATTTCATTCATCAAATAATGAGCGGCTAATTCCATTAGCTGGAGTTATGGGATCCATGGATTAGGGTCTGATAGGTTACTAGGCATTTAACGGATTTAAAGAGTAGTAGGACTGAAATCTATTGGTTGCAAACATTAGATTATGACTTAGGTTTTATTTGCTTCTAATAGAGAAATAGACTAAAGGACGTCAAATATCAATAGGGACTCGAATGCTACGAACCTTCTGTTTAATTATTGATACGGTAAATAGATTAATCTACCTTAGATAACATCCTATTGGAAATAGAGAAGTTATCTAAGTTCGAGAGAATTAGATAATAAATTGTTTGGTGAGGTCTAGAGATAAGTCAGACAGTATCATAGTCAGGGATATTCTACTATTTCTACTTACTCTAAGAATCCCAAGTATTACCTAGTATTTGGTAACTCCCAATACCCATGATGAACATAACTCTGGTTTATCATTTATATTGATTATAATACTAAAATATTGAAAGTGATAATTGACTCTCTGTGAAATTTAAAGCCCCATCTTTAAAAACAGTAAACTACCAGTAAAGTATTTCTTAAACAAATTAAAATTCACACCTTATTCCCTGTGGGATTCGACCCCAACCTAGTTTGGTTTTATATTGACAACGATTGCTTACACCCATTCAGAAGTGTAGTTTGAGCGTTATCAAAAATGGTGCCGTTGCTGGGGAATACGGTTGTAGACTAAAAGTTTGTACGCAAAAATTTACTGATAGTTAAGTTTTCTTGATTTATGTTTATTTGTTGTTTTGTTTATTATAGGTAGGTACTGTGTTATTTATGCCAGACACAAGAAGTTTCACAGAACCACTATTACCAATCAATCCGGAACCTCAACTGATAGGAAGAATGGCTGAAGAATAGAAAGCAGAAAGACTAGCTGCTATGGCCAGGGCTCAGGTGAATGTGCAAAATTTGGGTCAACAATAACGTCACCAGAACCCTAATAAAGAAAACTTGGGTGATCAGGGATTGCTAAATCCTCAAAACCCAAGGCGAGTTGAGCAAGTTGCTGCACCAGTGCAGCGAAACGTCAATAGAAATTGTCCAGTCCGAGGAAGATATTGGTAAAAACCTATGAAATATAAGGCTGATGAAGATGATGAATGAATGGATGGAGCTAGTGCAATGGGTGATATCATTCCTCCACCGTCGGCACCAGGTGTAAAATTCAGCATAACAAGTACCATGATCCAACTCCTAAATCTGAAGGGGTTATTTGAAGGCTTGCCTAGTGATGATCCTAGCATGCATTTGGTGAACTTCATCACCATTTGTAAATCCTTTGATAATCCGAGAGTGAGCCAAAATGCGATTAGGTTGACATTATTTCCTTTTTCTCTGTCTGGGAAGGCAACAATATAATTGAATGTGTTAGAGCTCGATTCTATTACCAACTAGAGATAGTTGAAAGACATATTCCTAGAATGGTTCTTTCCACCTTCCAAAAGGGTACAGTTGAGGGATGGAATTAGCAATTTCAAATAGCTTCCGACTGAAGCACTGCACGAAACCTGGAAAATATTTAAGAAGAAACTTGCACAATGTCCGAACCACAATATGATAGACCTACACTTGATGGAGACTTTGTACAGAGCTTTCAACTCTGTGATAAAGCCTATTGTTGACAACGCTGCAGGTGGTTCATTCATTGATCTCTCTTTTCTAGATGCTTTTGACATGCTGAATAGAATGACCAAGCAGAGTCAGGCTTGGCATACTATGGATTCTGTAGTAGATAGCTGGACTATTATTGGTGATATTACTGTGGAGCAGTGTAGAAGAAATGAGGAGAGAGATTAGGACATGGCCCATTTGAAGACGCAGATGGACTTGTTGGCCATGCACTTGCTATCCGGCAAGACTAAAATGGTTAAAGCTGTGGAATATCAGGGTACTGTGTCTACAGGTACTGATGTTGAGGCAATTATATGAGTAATCAGTGGGGTTTCTGAGGTAATAGCCAAGGGAACCAAGGTCGGACTTTCTATGACAAGCCTGATTATAAAGATAGGGAGCAGGGACATTGGAGAAAGATTAATGATAGGAATGGTTTGTATATTCCTCCTGGAAGTTGGAATACTGTGATGACTAGTTCTGGCAAGATGTCTATGTAGGGCATGATGGAAAAGCTATTAAAAGGAGTTGAAGCTACCAACTTGGAGTAACTACTATGAAAAGTGAATTTTCTACCCTCAGTCAGTTGGTTAGTTCGCACTCTGCTTCTATTAAGCAGTTGGAGCAATAGATGAGCCAACTTTTGGCTACTCTGAACCAGAGAAAAGATGGTACTTTACCTAGCAATACGGTTCAGAACGCGTAGACTGATGGCTCTTATTTGGCGATTACCACTCGGAGTAGAAAGATATTATCTAGCCCTTCTATGGGCAAAGCTGTGGTGAAGGAGGTAAGTGTTGATGAGTCAGAAGGAAACAATCCAGTTTAGTCTGAGAAGCTGGATGGCTTTGTTGATATTTTGGAGAAAGAAGACAAAAAGAAAGGGAAAGTGGTATTGAAAGAAATGCCAAGACCACCACCTCCCTTTCCTCAGAGATTGAAGAAGAAAGTAGATAATGAAAAATTTAGAAAATTCATGGCAATAATGAAACAACTGACGGTGAATGTGCCATTGATAAAGGCACTTGAGTAAATGCTGAATTATGCTAAATTTATGAAGAAACTGTTAACAAAGAAGTAGAAGATAAGATATGAGTTGGTGGACAACATCCACCACTGTAGTGTTATTTTTTCACAATCCTTGGTGCAGAAAAAGCCTGACCCTGAAGCATTTACCATACCGTGCATAGTTGGGTCCATGAAGTTTACCAAAGCTGTATGTGACTTAGGAGCAAGTATTAATCTGATACCACTTGATATCTACAAGAAGCTTGGATTGGGGGAACCTACCCCCAGAATGATGTGTCTTGTTATGGCAGATAAATCAGTGAAACAACCAGTTGGTATATTGTATGATGTGTCGGTAAAGGTGGATGACTTTATTCTGCCTGCAGATTTTGTGATATTGGATTGTGATGTTGATTTTGAGGTACCCATTATTTTGGTTAGACCACTATTATCCACGGGAAGAGTATTAGTTGATATGGAGCTCAATGAGTTAAAGTTCAGGTATGGAAAAAGGGAGGCCAGATTCAAAATGCACCCTCCTATGAAGCAGTTGGAGGAGATGAATATCTTCTCGGTTGTAGATGTATACCAGGAAAATGGTAATGAGGTATCGATACAATATCTTGATGAATTATGAGTATTTAAGATAATCAAGTTATGCCGCAATGTTAAACCAGACGCTGTTTAGGAGGCAACCCAATGTTTTAATTTTACTGCATCTGGTCTTAACTCTAAATAATTGTGAGGTCTTAAGAAACTTTTGTTGTTTTTGATTGATTTTAATGTGTTAATGCAAATACAAGTGATCGGGGAGGAAACCAAAGGAAAGAAGAATAAATCAGCCGAAATCTGGTGTAAATAAGTTGAAGTATAGCTGACGTCAATTCTGAAGCGCCGTCATACATGGGACAGGCTATCAAAGTTGCCGTCAAGCTTAGACAGAACCTGATAAAATGAGATGAAATGTGATGACGTTTAGGGCAGGCCATCAAATATGTGACATGGTGTCAAAATCGCCGTCAACCAGAAGTAGAGAATACTGATTTCCAGTGAAGTTGTGATGGAAGTTGTCACGCGCCATCAAGAATTTTGACACGTCGCCAGGTTTGCCGTCTGAAGAGTCAAAAGATAACAATTCACTGGAACCTTTGATGACATCTCGTACACGTCGTCATTCTCTGACAGGCCGTCAATATGTCGTCGTCCAATCCGTAGAGAAAATTGAAACTTTAATTTTATTTCCTTATATAGGGTTGACTATTTAAAGACTTGTTTTAGGGTATTTTTTAGGGATGGATCATTAATTATCAGAGAAGATCTTCTGAAGAGAAGCACATAATGTTGCTTCATCTTTACCATCAAATATTTTTCTTGTTTCTTTAAAAAGCACTTATCAACTATTTTTGGGTTTCTATCTCGTGAGTAAATTGAAGAAACTACTTGTTGTTTTTGATCCATTCATAAGTTTATCCTTATTATGATGAATTCAACTTGTTATTTCGTTCATCAAATCATGAGAGGCTAATTCCATTAGCTGGAGTTATGGTATCCATGGATTAGGGTCTGATAGGTTACTAGGCATTTAACGGATTAAAAGAGTAGTAGGACGTCTTGAAATTCTGTAGTTTTGACTAAAATCTATTGGTTGTAAACATTAGATTATGCCTCAGTTTTTATTTTCTTCTAACGGGGAAATATACTAAAGAACGTGAATTATCAATAAGGACTCGAAAGCTACCAACCTTCTGTTTAATGATTGATGCTATAACCGGATTAATCTACCTGAGATAACATCCTATTAGAAATAGATAAACTATCTAAGTTTGAGAGAATTAGATAATAAATTGTCTGGTGAGGTCGAGATATAAGTCAGACAGTATCATAGTCAGGGATATTCTATTGTTTCTACTTACTCCAAGAATCCCAAGCATTACCTAGTATTTGTTAACTCCTAATACCCATGATGAACATAACTCTGGTTTCTCATTTATATTGATTACAACACTAAAATATTGAAAGTTACAATTGACTCTCTATGAAATTTAAACCCCCATCTTCGGAAATAGTAAACTACCAGTAAAGTATTTCGTAAACAAATTGAACTTCACACCTTATTCCCTGTAGGATTCGACCCCAACCTAGTTGGGTTTTATATTGACAACGATCGCTTACACCCATTCAAGAGTGTAATTTGAGTGTTATTAGGCACCCTCAGACCCCAGGCCCACCCTCCGAATCGTGAGCTATAGCACACCGATTTTGCCCCAAAATGCCCTGTTCGCGCTATTTCATCCATTTGACCAGCCAAATGATCCCGCCCATACAAACGGGCAATACTAGGATGCTACCCAGCTTCCCTGATGGGTCCAGGTAGATTTTTGACCCACGGCACCCTCAAACCCTGGGCCCACCCTCGCAACGGTGGGCTATAGCACATCAATTTGGCCCCAAATAGCCCCGTTATCTATTTCTCCCGTTTGACCAACCAAATGGCCTCGCCCATGCAAATAGACAACACTAGGATGATCCTCAGCCTCCTTGGCACGTCCAGGACAATTTTTGGCCCACGACACCCTCGGAACCCGAGCCCACCCTAGGTACCGTGGGCTATAGCACACCGATTTGGCTCCAAAATATCCCGTTCGCACCATTTTGCCCGTTTGACCAACCAAATTACCCTATCCATGTAAACGGGAAACACTAGGACACTCTTCATCCTCCCTGGAATGCCCAGGTCGATTTTCAGCCTATGGCACCCCTAGACCCTGGGCCCACCCTCAGAATCGTAGCCTATAGCAAATTGATTTTTCCCCAAAATGCCCCATTCGTGCCGTTTCACCTGTTTGACCAACCAAATGGCCCCGACCCTACTAAAGGGCAATACTAAGATGCTCCCCAGCTTCCCTGGCATACCCAGGTAGATTTTTTACCCACGATACCCCTGGACCTCGAGCCCACCCCGAGAACGGTGGGCTATAGCACATCGATTTGGCCTCAAATAGCCCCGTTCGTGTTGTTTCTCTCGTTTGACCAATCAAATTGCCCCGCCCATGTAAACGGGCAACATTAGGACTCTCCCCAGCCTCCTTGTCATGCCCAAGTCGATTTTTGGCCTACGGCACCCTTGGACCCCGGGTCCACCCCAGGAACCGTGGGCTATAGCACACTGATTTGGTCCCAAAATATCCCATTCACATCGTTTCACCTATTTTACCAATCAAATGTCCCTCCCACACAAACAAGCAATATTAGGACACTCTCCAGCCTCCCTGGCATGCCCATATCGATTTTCGACTTACGACACCCCCGAACCCCAGGCCCACCCCCAGAACCATGGGCTATAACACACCGATTTAGCCCCTAATAGCCCCGTTCATGGAATTTCTCCCGTTTGACTAACCAAATGGCCCCTTCCATACAAATGGGCAACACTAGGATATTCCTCAGCCTCCCTGGCACACCCAGGTCGATTTTTTGGCCCACGGCACCCTCGGACCCACCCTCTAAACCATGGGATATAGCATACCAATTTGGTCCCAAATAGCACACCATGCTATTTTCATCTTTGAATCGCTTACTTTTTATCACTTTTTTGGATAAAGAATTAAAATTGCATACCGAATTGGGGAAAAGTGCCAACTGAGTGAGATAGAAATAGTCTTTTAGAATATTGACTCGACCAAATTGCCCACATAGATCTCGAAAAAATACACAGTTTCAAAAAAATTGACTCAAACGGATATTCGAGTGCAAAGTTATGAAGGTTTATAGTTTCACCATTTTACAATTACTTTTTTCTATCTCCTTTCACTCGCTATTTTTGATTTACCTTTTTGTCTATGGTCTTTCGAAATTACAAATTATTAATAATAGGCGTAGTAAGAAGGGTCTGAATGGAACTTTCAATATTTAAAATTATATTTAAAAAATGAGGTAGATAGAATAAGTTAAAATGTAAATTTAAAGAAGTGTTAAGGATAGGTGATTAAGCATTAACTGTTAGTTTTAGGGGATTTGTACAAATTAATTAGGTGATTATCCAAATGTACAAAAGTCTTACTTAGTAAATGCACATTTTTTTAAAGTGAGGTGTTTAAAAAATTGTTGTCTTTTGGCAAACTAAATTTATGTTTGGTCAAAAATATATTTATTGCCTTGTTCCTCTTTAATTACATGAATTACTTCCTCCTTTCCCTTTTACTTCAACAACAACAATAAACTTAGTGTATTTCCATCAAGTGCGGTCTGGGAAGGGTAAAATGTATGCAGTCCCTACCGCTACCTCTGAATAAGTAGAGAGGTTGTATCCGATAGACCACTGGCTCAAGATAAAGAATAGTTAACAAGGTCATAGTAATACATGAAACAGAATGGATAGCATAACCGAAATAACAAATGAGAAATAATAAAAATAGAGATAAGAGAGACACGAAAATAAGCGCGATGCAAATGTAAAAATAGGGAATAAGAAATAGGAAAGGACACCCCCTAGTAGTAACATACACTAGCGGCTCGTACCAATGGACACAGTCCTAGGATTACTAACACAGCTACACCATAGCACCCTAACTACTAGTTGCAACCCACACACGAACTAGTCTTCTACCTTTATCCGCGACCTCCACACTTCCTATCTAGAGTCATGTCTTGTGCATCAATTCCAAACGAATGCTACACTAAATAAAAATGCTAACTACAAAAATTAAAAATTACTTACACAAATCCTCACTTATTTTCCATTAAATAGCATATAGCTAGCATAATTACCATTATTTCATCGTTAAATAAGATTAACAATGGGATTTTATTGATTGGACAAAAATTATCCGTTGCTAATTCGTATTAAATTTGTATGATATTGAGGTTAGTTATATAAATTTATGCAAGATCTTTTAATTGATTAAAAGTCTGCTATGGCTTTATGAATCAAATATACAAAAGCAAATAGAGTGTTTCTACATTGTACAAAAAGTATAAAATGAAAATTTTGTAAGAACAAAAAAAGTGTAATGTGAATTAGTTGACTAGTAAATGAAATTCTTTGATTTTTAAAGAAAATTTTAAATGCAATCTTATCTCTCTTTTCTATCATTATTTTCAGTCAACTTAATTTTTTGTTTACTTGTGTTTTCTTTTCTATTTATGTTTTGCGGATTATTAAAATTTGTACAAATTATCACTCTCCTTTTTTACTTTCTTCATTCATTGTTATGTTATTTTATTTTATTTTAATTTATTTTTGAAGGGAGACTTATTCTAGAAATTATGGAATCATGGAATGCACAAATGATGAGAGTTTCTCAATGAAAACATTTATCCTAGTTAATTTTTTCGATGTTGTTTTCTATTTTTTATGTTCGTATAACTTTAGTTTTTTTTTTTTACTCTAATTTACTACTCTTTTATGATATGTATTTTTTTCTCCTTTAATGTTCTCATTATTTTAGATTAGAATATTTTGTCTTAACCAAAGAAATTTATATAAACCACGCTTTATCTTGGAACACATATTTTTAAAAACATTTTTTATGGGGTTTGATAACTTTCTTAAGTTGTAAGAGTGGGGTAAAATATAAGTTTTGATTGAAACAAGTAATATGATAAAATGAGAATAGAATAAAAGAAAATGATTTTTCAGTGAGGTTTTTTTAAAAGCAAAAGGTTGAGCTACATTTAAATGGATTAAATCATAGTTTTGGTCAACAAATGTATTGGATTAAAACTTGTAAATTTTTGTGAGTAAGTGGATTTTTTATTCGTTTATATGTTTTTAATAGGCTCTCCTTTATAACAAATAAGAGATTTGAAAAAAGAATTATTTCATGTCTGCATTATAAGGAGGTACTCTTTTTTTGACATGCTTCATATAAATCAAGCAGTCAAAACTCAAAATTGTTCTTCATTTTTGTTTAGTATATTTTGTTCATATGAAATAGAACTTCAAATACTTTTAATTTCATTTATCATGATTATTAAATACTTAATATTAATAAAGTGGAAAAAGTCATTTATTGAGGAACTTTTCATATTACTCCCTTTTTTAATTTGTTTTTTTAATCCATTTTCTTAAAAAAATATTTCTTTATAAATTGCTTATTAATTTCAACTTTTACATAACATGTTCACACGCAAAATTAAAGATTATTTTGGTACATCCTATTATTTTTAAATTATAAAATTCAAATTTCTTCTTTACTTTTTAAAACCTCGTGTCAAGTCAAAGTTCAACAAATAAATCAAAATGAAGGAAATAATTTTTAGTCAAAAATTGAAAGAGTAATATGAGTAACTCGTTTTTCCCAAATAATTTGACACATTTTCGTTTGGTAGAAATGCATGTATTAGCTTCGTGTACTACTAACATTTTATTGAATATATTTTTTCATCCTATGCATAACTAATTTAAGTGTTACTTATATACTTACATTAATATTAAAGTGTGTGTTACTAATACGTGAAAATCCATGGAATTAGTAACACAATAGATTCTAATGCATACGGCACCTGGCGCATTATTCCAAGAATGATCTAAAGTTTTCCCACCGAACTGTAGTACTGCATTAGAATGATTAAGGACATAATTATCCCTTAAAATTCTTTTCACATTGTTTCCATCATATTTAAGATAATTCATGTCTAGAATGACTAAAGACGCATTGTAAGCAAATTTTTTTTTAAAAAAAAAAATATGCAATCCATATTATTTTTAATAGATTAAATCAAATACTATATAAAAAATATAAATATAACAAACGCAAGTATTACTGATATACTATATTTTACATTATTATTACACACTCTACCAAAAAACCTTATTCTCACAAGAGCTTAGTTAATGATAGGAGTAAATACAACACAACTTGTTAATTCCAAGGTCATGAATAGACACAAGTTTAGCCAAGGATACAATTGGCCAATTAAAAATAGTAGAGGGGAAAATTCAAACTATTCACCTTTTAAGACGTGTTTGGTAGAAAGGTAAATATTTTTCGGAAAATGTTTCTATATTTTCTTATGTTTGATTGAAGAAATTTTTTGAAAAACATTTTCTTCATTAAAAAACAAAGACAATAACTTCTTAATGGAATAGAAAAAGTAAATTCTATAAGTCACATTACTGTATGCTTATTATATCCTCCCACCCAATATTATTTTTTACTCAATTAAGTATAAATTACTTTTGAGATAATAATCTTTTTTGCTTACTTACCAAACTTCAAGAAACCAACTTATAAAACATTATATATGTTTATGGTATTCTCCGATCCACCCAACACCCCCAATTCCTACCTCTTGACCATTCCACTCCCACCACCGTCGAGGCCCCACATCCCGACCCCCTGCCGCCTCTACATATATTTTTTTGCTAAATTATACATAAATATTTTTTATCTTACTTATCAATCACAAGATTACATATAAGAAACCAACTTATTTTTGAAAAAAATATTTTCATACGAAACACACCCTTAACATAAAATAATTTATGACTCTCCATTGAAAATTTTCAGGATGGACAAGTATATCTATAATTACTTGGTTACAAAGGGGTTGCATAAGACTGCTGAGATATTTGCAATTGAAGCAAATGTTGTAAATCCCAAAAATGTTGGTAAGTTTTTTAATTTAAATTTATGGTAAATTTGAACTCATTAAAATAATTATTAAAAGTTATTTACGTGTGACTTATAACTTATGTGTCATCATGAAAGTAGTTTTGGATGCTTGGATTATAGTAATCGGGGTAGTATGATTATGCTATACTATTGATAGATTCCATTGTCACAATATTAGTGATGGAGTCAGAATTTTTATTGAAGGGGTTTAAAAGTGTACACACGAATTAATCGTGTACAGGGTTCATCATCTATTATATATACACAAAAAATAATTTTATCTAAATATAAATAAAGTAATTTTCCACAGTAGGTCAACCCCTTCCTTGTATGCTAACTCTGCCCCGACCCAAGACATATCAATAATTTTCTATTCTAAATTGAAAGAAAGTTAAATTTGTCTAAATACTAGACATAAGACAGTGGAGGCTACTCTTTTATTTGATGATTATATTGTTTTTTTTAACAACTATATTATTCCTTTGATTTTATTTTTATTTTGAGTTTATAATAAAAGATACATTTAAATTGTCACTTTTTTTCCACGAGTTTTGTACTTTTAATTATATATATATATATATATATATATATATATATATATATATTGTATATGAACTATTATTATCTATGTATTAAAATGCATTTTGAAATAATTCAAAGTTTTGTCCCGCTTTGCCCCGTTTAACTATCTCCCTACCCTGTCCTGTTTAACCTTTGTACTGCCCCGCCCTACTCTTGTCCTGCTCCATTGTCATTTTGAATCAATTATTTTATTTTACTATCTAAACAATAGTGATAGTTAAAGGTTGTCTCCGTATGAGCTATAACTCATAAATAGTTGTAAAAGTAGTTACCGATGCTTGGGTTAGGATAGGTTGCTTAGATTGTAAATCCCTTTGGGCAGTGGGCCTTTCTCAGACTTTGGGAGAATGCAACGTACTTCGTGTATCTGAATAGCCTTTTATTTGATGACTATGTTATTTTAAAGAACTTTTTTATTCCTTTGACTTCATTTTTAAGTGAGATAATGGTAAAAAAAAACACATCTGGATTATCATAGTTTCATATCTTTAACTATAGTTGTTCTATTTTCCTACATCAATATCTATATATTAAAAACACCTCAATTATCAGTTGTTCCTTTTTTAAATAAAATAGATTGGATGGAATGATAGATAAGTAATGTCATTCTTTGAAGCTTTTAGTGCACTTATTTGAGGTTAATTTTATTAGAAAGTGTTTTTCATATTTCTAAAATTATATTAATTGCTATTTTTTTTTAATTTCAATTATTTAATTTCTGATATTTTTTAGCTATCGAATCTCCAGAGGGATATTTAATGGAATGGTAGCATGGGTTTTATGATATATACAATACTTATTAGGCTGAGAAGGCCCAACTATCCTATGTTAAGGTGTTACCTACACTTTTTCAAGTTAAATTCAACTTTTCGATGATTATTTAATCTAAAGACATGATTTTTTAAAATTATCAAGATGCATGGACTGTTGACAATGTGGGATGTATTATCTCTCCTGATGTTCCAATGTATTCTCCAGATACTGCTAACACCGGTTAGCTCTCCTACCACGTAATTGTTTGAGCCTAATTTTATATATTGTAGCATCTCTATTAGACCTGTCAATACGGGTTGGCCCAGTCCATTCGGATTAGTCCACACGGGCTAGCCCATACGGGCTTTGAGTTTAACGGGCTGGGCCATCAAAATGATGGGTTAAAAACACCAAATATACACCATTACTCTATGGGTTGGGGCCTCACGGGCTAGCCCACTTTTTAAAAAATAATATTTTCTAATTTAATTTTAGAATATTAATAAAGATAAATATTATCAGACAATATTACATAATGTTAATACTTATTAATCAAGTCTCCAACACCCCTGAAAAATATTTCTAATAGTGAAATTAAATAACTTTTGACATGATATCCTTTGAACCAATTAAAAATACTAATAAACAATCTAAATAGTTGCATTTACTTGACTTACGGGCTGGCCCACGGCTAGCCCAACCCATATTGCTCAAGCCCCATGGGCCACAAGTTTATATGGGTCGGACTAAGAAGCCCTGTTCTTAAATGGGCTACAAAAGTTGAAGCCAATACCATCAAATTGCATGCTGGGTTGGGCCCGGCCCATATTGACGGCTCTAGTCTCTATAGTAATGTCGTTCTTTTGTTAACAATAGATGCACGATATATCTCATGTGGAGCCGGCCTTCCACCTAACGACACCTGAGGATGAAGTGAGGGCGGATTCAAGGGGTGCCATATGTAACCGATTCTTGCCATATGTAACCGATTCTATGTAACAACGTTACATTTATTGCTAATATGGAGCAGCATTTCTGCATTTTGTTCACTTAACTTCATGTTTTATCTATTCTGATTTGGTTTTATTCAATGCAATTATGACTGTAAAATTGAATTGATAATTAGTTATCGCATAGATATTTCATAATGTAAGTCATCGATTTGGCTGTTGAAGTTCGTGAATAAGAAGATCGATCTCTAACTCTTTTTGATGTTCATGTGTCATACAACTAACCAATGGAGCAGATCCTGAGTATGCCTCAACAGTCGGAAGGCAAAGTATGCTTAGATTTCCGAGACAACAGTAATTTTTTTATGTTTTGTTTTTTAAAGTTGCGACATAACTGGCAAGGTTTTATCCTTCTAGGAAGAGGGAGAGGGAGATAATATTAACTTTGAATGAACTGTGCAGATGGACCCAAACTCTCGTCCCCTTAAAAAGATTAGGCTTTCAGTGCCAGAACTTTCTGAAGTAGGTTCGTTATATTATTATTGGATTCAAATACTTAGCTTTTTATTTTTTAGAATCTGTTGTCATTTATCTTGATAACGCATGTGAGCCCGCCTAAGTTAGTTTAAAGTCTTATACGTCGACTGAATAAGCATTTTGAACCAGATACCAATATCAACTATTGTTAGTGTATGAAAATGTTATGGTTGTTTGGATGATATATTTGTCAATTATAAGATCTTCAAGGCCGATTAAATGGTTCTCTGTTATAACGGAAACTCATATCAGATTCTTTGTTGATGATCGTTATCAGGTTGTTTCACCGGCTCTAGCTCTGTGATGCAACAAACTCCCTAGTTTAATCAAGATCTTGCAATTTTACGATCTTCCTCTGGGCATGGCATTAAGAAGGTGATAAACTTGAGAAAGATCATAATTCATTAGCGGTCATACAGTATATGTAGGCTATATATGCCATGAACAAACACAGATGAAATTTTGTTACTTCTTGTTCATTTTAAGAATTTTAACTTTTTCTAGTTGATGGTTTTGCTTTCTCCAATTCTTAATGGTTGTTGCATGTTTGCTAATCAACATAGAAAAAATAATCAATACAAGTAGGAAATATGACAGTATTACAGTGCCTATGTTATAGTGCAGTGTCTTGATAATGAATGTTAAGGATGCTAATACATTTAGATGCAGCATTGAGGTTTTAGGTTTCAATTCTACGAGTCATCATAAATGTAACAACACCAACATATCTCTAGTATATTCCCACCAAGTCGTCATAAATGCATAACCAATAAAGGCTCAAATCTCAAATTATTTTCTAATAGTAGGATATTAGTAGAAAGAAAAATGATGCAATAATGTAAAGCACACACAATGTTTACGTGCAAACCTCCTTGCTCAAGGGAGGAAAAAAACACGACCCGTCTCACGGGATTTCCCAAATCTCCTCTAATCTTCAAGCAACCAAGTATTACAAGCTCCTATAATCACTACCTCTTGCAACAACTCTACTACAAGACAAGTATAGCAATTCTACCACACCTCAACTGACAATGATCCTAGATAACGCTACCCAGGACTCAACATGTTCAAAATGGTAATTTAAACTTGACCAACTTACAAACGACTCGATCAATTACCTATAACTGATGCGACTCGAACTAAGACTTAGACAAGCTAAAATATTATTATCCATTATATATCAAGAGTAGATTTACAATATGAGAGCAAAACGCAAACAACTCAAGACACCATAAGACTAAATGAGCACTTAATCAAGTCCCTTGATGATGTATGAGTTGTGTTCAAAGAGACGGCTATTTGTATGTGATAACGCTCAATCTACAGCTCTCGTGGGAGTGTAAAGCGGTCGTTAGCAAATATAGAACCCAACCTGGGTTGGGTATCGATCCCACAGAGAATAGCTTGGCCAACAAGCAAGAGAAATTACTAGACTTTTAGTGCAAGTCTCGTAGGAAAGGGGGGATTGTAGTATGTAACCAAAACAAGAAGGTAAGAACTGAAAATAGCAAAATAAAGAGAGATTGTCACGTGTGTTGTAAACAATGAGAATTGAGGCGTTGGGGTTATGTCCACCTTCTGAGGTATACGTCTCTATTGGCTATGAGTGTGTAGAGTCTTGACATGTAATTGCTTATAGAGAATTGTAGTCGATGGTAAATCCAAGCGTCTCTCGACCTAAACAAGGACTATTTCACTTTAACTCTCTCGAGCTTAAAGCGTGACTAACGGTACGAATTCTCCAAGAAGTTAGTCCAGGTACGGCACTAGCTTTTTAATAGGAAAGGGTGTCCTACTACCTTGACATTATCTCTTTTCCAGACAAATAACTTTTCTCTCGAACAAGTCAGATGTTAGACTGGCGTTGGTCTATGCGTCTTCTTTTCTAGACAAATAACCTTTCTCTCGAACAGGTTAGATGTTAGAATGGCGTGTTCTTGTGTTTGAACCGCAAAGAATGTAGATTTAAGATGAAGAGAATAATGATATAAGCAATATACTTGTCTTGAACTCACAAACTCATAGCTATAGATAGTAACTCATTCGGCTTCCATAACCCCAACTAAGAGATTTAGTTACCCATGAATGCGAAGGATATCACGTTTTGCATGGTGGATGGCGTGAATAGTAGGTGTTTGGCGTGTGGTTTTAGTGATTCCGTAGCAAGTAACGATTCTCTTGTTGTGGAATTTAAGAGTAGAAGAATGAAGAATTGAGAATGGGTTGTAGGAAGATGTCTTAATTGTAAGGAGATGAATGAATTGTAAGGAGATGAATGAATTGTCAGAATGTCTCCCCCCTCTTTAAAATCTCTAACATGATAGGGTATTTATAATACTCCTATCCTACTCCTACTAAACTAATAAAATAAATAACCAAATCCTAATATACTAATGAAATCCTTGACCCAATTGTACTAGGGTAAGGTTACAAAATTATAATCCAAATAGAATGATGAAACACATAACCTAATTGCACTAGGTTAATGTATTATGGCAAAAATCCAGCTTTGTGTCTGTAAGTCCCAAAGTCTTCAGAAATGCTGTTTTAGCCCGGGACAGATTTTCCATGCAGCAGATTTAGTCCTTTATGCGTCCAGCTCCTTTCCATCTCGTTTGTGAGCTTTCTTTTGCGTCAAGTAAGCCATAAATTGCTGTATTTTGCATCATTTATACCTGAAACTTTCCTAATCACATTTGTTAGCTCATTTACAGGAAAAAGGACTAAAAGTGTACGAAATAGATAATTAGTTCTCGAAACTAGGCTAAAATATGGGCAAAATATATTGATATAGGCGCGTAATTTCGCCTATCATCAGTATGAAGAAGAAATCTTGATTTTATAAAATTTGACTTTTATTTTGTTTAAGTATTCCTTTCATTTGAGACAACAAAACCTAGAACTTCTCCTATTGATTGAGGTTGAACAGCTCTATTACCGTGCTACCAACTTTCTGCAGGAAAGTATATCTTCCAGCCGTAGTAGGCTTGTCATCTTCAAAGAGCAACTTCATATGAGACCTGTAGATATTGACTTAAGCTTCGATCAGGTCCTTTATGGAATAGTTTGTGAATTATCAAAACTCCAAGGGTGTAATATGTTGCGCACGATTGTTTGAAGACTTGGTCTTAATAGCAAGTGTGGCTTTCCATAAGAGGCGAGTATAGTGTCGTGGACCTGCTGCGGTGATGATAAGTGTGTACTATGTGATCGGATGCAGATAGAAATACTTCTCATCTTTTTGTAGTCTGATGCGTATCTGTTGTACTACTGGAGTTTTGATGGTATTACTGGAATTTTGATGATCTACAAACTATACACTACTAAAAAAACTGAAAAACCGACCATGAAAAATCGACCACATATGGTCATTTTTTTAAAAAAAAATTATTTTAAAAAGCGACCACAAGTGGTCGCTTTTATATTTTAAAATTTTAAAATAATTTTTTCAA
>NC_061114.1:7872991-7873432 GCF_002878395.1 Capsicum annuum | reverse complement strand
GCTTTTATATTTTAAAATTTCAAAATAATTTTTCAATAATTTTTATACTAATTATTAATTATTTTATAAATAAAAATTAAAAAAAATAAGAAAACCAACCACTTGTGGTTGGTTTTTAAAAAAAATGATTAAAAAATATTTTTAAAAAACCGACCACTTGTGATCGGTTTTTATATTTTTTTTAATTTATTTTTTAAAAAAAAAACGACCACTAGTGGTCGGTTTTTAATTATTATTTTTTAAAAAAATTATTTTTTAAAAAAAAAACCGACAACTTTTTAATTTTTTTTTTTAAAACCAACCACTTGTGGCCGGTTTTTAATTTTTTTTTTCAAAAAAAGAAAATATTTTTAAAAACCAACCACTTGTGGTCGGTTTTTGAAATATAAAAAAATAATAAATAAATAATTTTTAGTGAGCAATAATTATATATATGTAATC
>NC_061114.1:7856580-7869991 GCF_002878395.1 Capsicum annuum | reverse complement strand
TTGGAAGCATAGCCGTAGCAAGAGCATCGGAGTAATTTGGTTCCATCTGCATAGTTTGATTGGTGAAAATACCAAGACCCTCTCCTTCATCCTGGAAGGAGTAAAACCGATAGTTATGTCGCAACTTAAAAAAAGTATGTTGCTGTCTCGAAAATGTAAACACATACTCTTGCCTCCCATTGTTAATGCATATCTAGTATCAGCTCCATCGGGTAGTTGTATGACACATGAACATCAAAAAGAGTTAGAGATCTACAGATTCAAGAACTTCAACAACAAAATTTATGCTTTCACTATGCAACACAGAATTGGATAATTTACAGTCATAATTGCATTGCACAAAACCCAATGGAAATGTGATTTTGTTCAAGAATGAAGCAAAATAGATATAACACGAAGTTAAGTGAAGAGTGCAAACAATATAAAATATATCAAGCGCTGAAATGTTGGTCCAGATAAGCAATAAACACATGTTACCTAAAATTAGTTTCAAATGGCACCAGCTGAGTTGGATGATGCATATCAACAAAGCTTAAATCATACATCAACGCAGAGTCAGGTGTCATCACGTGGAAGGCCGGCACCATAGAAGATATATTATACTCAAACGATAGCATGGTAGAATAAGGAGAAAGCGCTGGCAGAGAGGAGGGGATATTAGATACAATATTGTCAATAGTATGTGCTGCCTGAGAGTTCAAAAAAATCATGCATTTAGATTATAATAGTCTTTGAAAAAGATGAACTTCACTTGGAAAAGTTTAGGCATCACCTCAGTATTGGAAAAGTTTAGGCAACACCTCCGGGGATTCGATTGCCAAAACAAATCCCAGAAATCAAATAATTATACATTAGCACATTACCACAAATAAAAGTATCAGTCAATACATGGTCCATATCCCTCCAAAATAACAAATAGCAATTAATGCAATTTAGAAACACGAAAAACACTTTCAAGAAAAATTGATATGACACACTTTTCTTATTAGCCACATAAATAAAACTAGTCGGGAGTCTACCGGAAACAGCCTTTCTACTTCTTCTTAGGTTGTGGTATACACTGCGTATACTCTACCCTCCCTAGACCCCACTCTGTGGGATTACGCTAGCTATGTTGTTGTTGATTTACTCATACGTAAAAATAAATTTAAAAAGGACAACCCGGTGCACTAAAGATACCGCTATGTGCAGTGTTCGGGGAAGGGACCCACCACAAGGGTGTATTGTACGTAGCCTTACCTTGCATTTCTGCTAGAGGCTGTTTCAAAGGCTTGAACCTGTGACCTCCTGGTCACATGACAGCAACTTTACCAGTTACTCCAAGGCTCCCTTTCGATGTACTCATACGTATAAAACTAAAATGAAATCAAAGTAATAAACAGAGTTCTTAAATTAGTTATTGATGCTTGAGTTACAGTAGGTTGTCTAGGTCACTTTGGTTTAATGCAGGATGCTTAGTGCCTCGAGATTATCATTAATTTGAAGTTGACTATTGATTCACATCCCTTTCTTTGTAGACTTAGGATGAATGCATGATGCTACGTTCCTCGAGATTAACATACCCTTGGGCTACGGGCCTTTCTCCCAGACTTTGATCAATGCATGATGATTCTTTGATTTGAAGTTAGCTATTGGTTCTTGGGTTAGGGTAGCCAGCCTAAGATATATCCCCTTGGGCTGCAAGCCCTTTTCCTTACTTTGAGTGAATGCAGGATGCTTCGTGCATCGAGATTAACATTCAGTTGGAGTTAGCTAATGATGCTTGGGTTAGTGTAGGTCGAATCGATAATCCATCTGTCCATATATAGGTCGAATCGATAATCGATTTGTCGAATCTACAATCGATTTGTTGGATCGATAATCGATCTGTCTATATATCGTCGGATAGATAATAGATAATAGATCTGTCTCAAAAATGGGTCATTTCCCCCTAAAAGAAAAACTTATATTCTATTTAATTCAAAAGAAGACTTGAAAAAATCATTTAACAAAGAATCCCAAGATTATAAACAACTTTTAATAAATGATAATCAGGATTATTATATTATAGCATAATAATAAGTTCAGATCAGTAATAATTTTTATTAAATAAAAAAACTTACCAACATGATTAGGATAAACAACATTAGCTTCGATGGCAAATAAATCAGCAGTCAAATGCAGCCCCTTCTTAACCAAGTAATCATGCACATGCTTGTCAAACCTGAAAATTTCCAATAGAAAGTCATAAATTATTTTATTATGTGGCGTAATTGAAATTTTGAGATTTAAACTTAGAAAAAAAAATTTTAAGTTTTATGTATTTAAAAGCTAGATAAAAAATTTCAGTTAGGAAAAATAATTTAATTGACTCTCAAAGTTGTACCGTACCACGTAATTTGAAACGGAGAAAGTGAAACGATTATTATTAAAATTTTCCCTTGTGTTATTTTAAAATTTTATCATTAATTAGATTTTTGTGTCTATTCATTGCCTTGGAAATAATGAATTGGGTCATATATGATCCTATCATTAATTGAGGTCTTATCTGAATAAGTGGACTTTTAAGTGTCCAAATTATTTGGGAAAAAAAGTACTTACTCCTATTTACTCTTTAAAATTGGATTAAAATGTAATATTAGCTCATTATAATGATAATAATAATAACATATATTTAGTGTAATTTTATAGATGGAGTCTAAGAAGAGTGATGTATACGTTATTTTATTTCTTGGTCAAAAATTGAGGAATTAAGATTTCTTGGTCACTTATAAATAAATATATAACATAAAATGATCTTTTCAAATCTCATTTGAGTAAATATTAAGATCTTTCATAAAAAAGACATAAAATTAAAGAAGTTGTAAGTGACCTAAAATATCAATGCACACACAAAAAAATTGAACAAGTTTTAATCCTATTCATTTATTAATCATGCCCGATTGAATCCTTTTAAATGTAACCTAATTTTTTTCTTAAGACCCCCTAGTAAGACATTTTATCCCACACTCATCTCATATCACTTGTTTCAATCAAAATATATACATTTTCCCTACTTTTATAACTTAAAAATAACTATCAAAACATAAGCAAAAAAAAATTCCAAAAAATCATCAAGATATAACATGTCTTATATAAGTTTCTTTGACTAAAAAAGAACATTTAAACTCAAAATTATGAGAACATAAAAAGAGAAAAGAATGAATATAACCAAAGAATCATTAAAAAAAAATTAGAGTTAACAAAAAAAATAAAAATAAAATCATGAGAACACATATGGAGAAAACATCAAAAATTTAATTAGAAAAATAGTTTTTATTCAAAACCTTACATCACTTGATTACTCCACGAACCCATAATCACTAAAGAAGAAAAAGAAAAAAGAGAATAAAAAAGTGAAAGTGAAGAAATGAAGAAGAGAGAATAGTGGAGAAAGAGAGCAAAAAAAAAAAAAGATAACAAGAAGAGAAAATAAGATTAGAATTATATATTGAAGAGAAGTTAATAGTATTGTAAAATATAAATAAAAGAAAAGATACAAACCAACAAGAAAAATTTGACTTGAAAATAATAAGAAAAGATTACAAATTACAACTTAGATATTCGCTAAAATTAAACAACTTCATTTATTACTAATTAACTCCAATCACACTTTTTTCCAAAAAAAAAAAAAAAAACTTTCATTCAAGGATGTCACTTAAATAAAAAAATTAAAAAAGAAGAAAAAGAAGTGAATTCTATTAATATGGCTTTTGCATTATGGACACTTACCTAATTAATTTAAACAAATCTCTAACACTAACACTTAATAATAAATTTCATTATTTATTTTTACACTTAATTTTATAATAACATCACTCACCTTAATTAGGTAGGTTGGGTTGGATTTTATTTATTAGGTTTGAATTTTAATTTTAATTTTAATTAACATTGATTAATTTAGATTCGGTGACGTGTATTTCTAATAATAGGTCATGTGGTAAAAATGAATTAGCAAAACCATCGCTAGAAAGTAATAGCACGAATAAATCTTTTCTATAACGTCAGTGATATAGATGAGTTAGACTTTTTAAGACGGAGATATAAATGAGCCAAATTTTTAACAAATGACATAGATGAGTCATTTCTAATAATTCAATAACATATTTAATCTTTTTTTTTACTTATATACTATAATTTCAATAAACTTGCTCTCCACTTTATGAATTAGTCAAAAGTGTCAAAACATAAAAAATTATCTCAGGAAAATTGAATTAAATTAAAAGGTAAGTTTGCTATGAGTAGAAAAAACAGAATTAATGTATGTGAGTGAGAAAATGCCAAAATCTTTTAAGAAAAATGTAATACACTAATTAATTAAAAAAATTTATCTTAATGTACTCATCGGTTCAACTATTTTGAATCAAATTCCTAAAAAAAAACTATAATTCATACTCATATATATATATATATATATATATATATATATATATATATATACATACATACATATATATATATATATATATATATTATACTCCCTCCGTCTCATTATGTGGCACTCTTTCATTTTAGTTCTTCACGAATTACATATATTCGTTCAGGGAAAGAATTTGCAAAGTGAAGTTGTCTATTTATTGGATGATTTTTATTTATGTTTTTATCATACATAACGTAGGTTCATTTGATATCAGAGATGGGAGTTTCCGAATCATTATGGTATATGTATGATCGTGAAGTAAACAAGTACCAATTAGTAGAATTGAAGGATAAGTCGTACAACCAAATCAAAAGCTTACACTGTGTTTGTAGATTTCCTGAGATACTGATGAAACTTAGGGATCTATCCACCAAGTAGCAGGTGACTAGGTCCCTTAACGGACAAACACAGTATTATAGTTATAAAAAAAAACATAATGCAAAAGATAAAATACAAGTGATGTTTACGTGGAAATCTCCTTTCTCAAGAGGAAAAACCACAACCTTTCTCACAGGATTTTTCAACTCTCCACTAACTTCAAGAAACAAAGTGATTACAGATTCAAATAATCACAAATAATTAAAATCTCAATCCTAACCTCTTGTAATAACTCTACTACAAGACTAATGTAGCAACTCTATCACACTCCTTGTCGACTAACTCTAGCCGACAGTCCTAAGTAACTCTACGCAGAAAAGACTTCACCTACGGTGAAAATAAACTTGACCAAATACAAAGTGACTCGATCAATTAATTCTAATTGCGGCAACTCAAGCTAAGACTTAGATAAAATATTGATCTACTATTCTTTATAATTCAGGAGTAGATTTACAATGAAAGAGCAAAGACATAACAATACTTAGTCAACACTCGATCAGGTCCCTTGTTAGTGGAGTATGAGCAGTGTTCTTGTGAAATGACTTTTTGCTTTTGAGAGTAATTGTCATTACAAAAATTGGGTTTTGTTCCTTGTCAATGTTCACTTCTATAAGAGAAAACGAAACATAGAATGCATGTCATTGGTCAAGGTTGGCTACCTCTACTGCAGTGCCACCAACTCTCTGCAAAAAGTGCAGTCTCCAGACTCCAGCTGTACTCAGTTGTCATCTTCTAAAGTCAACTTCCTATGGGACCAGGTCCCATATATACTGATTTAGCAACCAATAAAGTACTTTATGGTATAGTTTGTAGATCATCAAAATTCCAGTAATACCATCAAAACTCCAATAGTACGACAGATACACATCATATTGCAAAAAGATGAAAGGCATATATATCTCCCAATCTGCTATAAATCCCTCTCAAGAACAGATAGTTTATAAAAATCTCAAGAACCCCCAACAATGCTAAATTACATTTGAAATTTGTTTCAACAATCAATTTTCCAGGGGATAGCTAACGGAGTGGTGGGACGAGTTCTATGATATATTCAAGGCATAATACATAAATATGATCCTAAACTTGACATCAAATTATAACATTAATCTTAAAATTTGATAGTGCACAAATAGGACCTTTAACTATTCTAAACCTGAATAAATAAACACCCACGATCCTGGCAAAACGTGTGATGTATACGCAAAATGGCACGCGTCCGAGTTGGAATTGAAGGTTTTTTTGTTCAACTTTTGTTTAGTTAAAGGGCCTATTTGTGCACCGACAAAGTTAAAAGTCATACTTATAATGTGTTTTTTTCATTAGGTGGTACCTTATGAGTGGATTAGTAATCCATGTCAGAGCAAGTGACGTACACGCATGTAGTTGCAAAATCGAAGTGTCTTTTTGTTTAGGTTTTGTATAGTTAAAGGGCCTACTTATGCACTATCAAAGTTTAAGGTCAATGTTATTGATGTCAAGTTTAGGGCATATATTTATGTGGTATTCCTATATTCAAACTCTAATCAAAGTCCACGCAGATATTGCTAAATCCATCTTGTGTTGGCGAGGGATAAGGTAGACCATGAGATACACATGAAAACGACACAATTCCAATAGCCTTCAATTGCATAAGTTTGATTAAATCATGTCAACTGAAAAGTTGATATTTGTAGTTACATTTTCTTGTGTTACCACCTTCCACCAAGAATCGGTCAAATGGGAAGAAATTACCTAGACCTATGCTTGAACCCGAATCCTAATATTTGATGATTTTCACTCACTTTATTGACTGCTAGACTACACCCTTGGGCGTAGAATGATGAAAGTGTAACAATATGTCTTGAGTTCTTATTATAGCTCTAAGCTCGACTATTGAATATCCTTTTTTCTTGAAAACATTATAATGTAGCATCTATTTAGTCTATATGTATATTACTTCTTATGGAATTTTGTAAAAAATAATTAAAAAGGCATGATAGAGAACTATGATATTTTAATAAAAAGGAGAGGCAAATCCAGAATTTAAACCCTATAAGATCAACCTTTAAGATTCGTCGTATTGAACCTATTGTATTGTTGAAACTATTTATCCCTACATACTAGAGATCGAAATTTTTGTAGATTTTTACACATAAATTCATATTTTGCATTGAAAGTACTGAGTCCACGACACTATACTCGCCTCCTATGGAAAGCCACACTTGCTATTGAGACCAAGTCTTCAAACAATAGTGCGCAACATATTACACCCTTGAAGTTTTGATAATTCACAAACTATTCCACAAAGGACCTGATCGAAGCTTAAGTATGTATCCATAGGTCTCATATAAAGTTTGTCATTGAAGATGACAAGCCTACTACAGCTGGAAGATGTACTTTCCTACAGAAAGTTGGTAGCACAACAATAGAGTTGTTCAACCTCGATCAATGGGAGAAGTTCTAGGTTTTGTTGTCTCAAATAAAAGGAATACTTAGACACAATAAAAGTCAAATTTTACAAAATCAAGATTTCTTCTTCATAGCAATATCCTTCTCTTTGAACACAACTCATACTTCATAAAGGGACTTGATTAAGTTCTCATTTAGTCTTATGGTGTCTTGAGTTGTTTGCATTTTTCTCTCATATAGTAAATCTACTCTTGATATATACAGGATAATAATATTTTAACTTGTCCAAGTCTTAGTTCGAGTCGCATCAGTTATAGGTAATTGATCGAGTCGTTTGTAAGTTGGTCAAGTTTAACTTACCATTTTAGACATGTTGAGTCCTGGGTAGAGTTATCTAGGATCATTTTCAGCTGAGGCGTGGTAGAGTTACTATACTTGTCTTGTCGTAGAGTTTTTGCATGAGGTAGTTATTATAGGAGTTTGTAATCACTTGGTTGCTTGAAGATTAGTAGAGATTTGGAAAATCCCGTGAGACAAGTCGTGTTTTTTTCCCAATGAGTTGTTGTTACATTTATGATGACTTGTAGAATTGAAACCTAAAACCTCAATGCTGCATCTAAATGTATTAGCATCCTTAACATTCATCATCAAGACACTGGACTACAACATATGAACTGTAATACTGTCATATTTCCTACTTGTATCGATTATTTTTTCTATGTTGATTAACAAACATGCAACAACCATTAAGAATTGGAGAAAGCAAAAACATCAACTAGAAAAAGTTAAAATTCTTAAAATGAACAAAAAGTAACAAAAATTCATCTGTCTTTGTTCATGGCATATATAGCCTACATATATTGTATAACAGCTAATGAATTATGATCTTTCTCAAGTTTATCACCTTCTTAATGCCATGCCAAGAGGAAGATCGTAAAATTGCAAGATCTTGATTAAATTAGGGAGTTTGCTGCATCACAGAGCTAAAGCCGATGAAACAACCTGATAACGATCATCAACAAAGAATCTGATATGAGTTTCCGTTATAACAGAGAACCATTTAATCGTACTTGAAGATCTTGTAATTGAAAAATATATCATCCAAACAATCATAACATTTTCATACGCTAACAAAAGTTGATATTGGTATCTGGTTCAAAATACATATTAAGTTGACGTATAAGACTCTAAACTAACTTAGGTGGGCTCACATATGTTATCAAGACAATGACAAAAGATTCTAAAAAATAAAAAGCTAAGTATTTGAAACCAATAATAATACAACGAACCTGCTTCAGAAAGTTCTAGCACCGAAAGCCTAATCTTTTTAAGGGGAAGAGAGTTTGGTTCCATCTGCACAGTTCGTTCAAAGTTAATATTATCTCCCTCTCCCTCTTCCTAGAAGGATAAAACCTTGTCAGTTATGTCGCAACTTTAAAAAACAAAACATAAAAAAATTGTTATTTCCACAATATATTCGGGTAAGTAGAATCTGTATAACAGAACAACAACTTCAACTCGAGTTCAAGTATGAACAAGAATACAATGAAGTATTAAAAACCCTCAGCATAAGATCAAAAAGACCTTTCCAAGAGGTGTATTTATTTTTCAGAAAATAAAGATGAAACAGAAATGATTAAGGCCAAGTCATCCGATTTCATGGATTTTCCTTAAGAAATAATTCCCCTCACTGTACCCGAGGTTATGGAATCCTCCTCCCAGGATAAAATGGCCTTCAATTAGACTATAGCAGTACCTCAAATAGGCAGATTCTTCGAACACACTCACGGTTTGAATGACCATACTTAGAGTATTTATAAGACAAGAAAAAGAAGTTTTTAATCTGAAAATTTCTGTATTTTCTGTCTCTTAACCTGTGGATGAAAACCAAGTTATTTATAGCCAAGAGATGCCTCTTCTGAAAAGAGACAAAGGTTCATCATCTAAAAGGTGTTACCTTTTCTGAAAATTCATGTCCATTCGGCTAAACAGTGTGACTGTTCCTGAACAGGCATGTCATTTCATGAATATGTATGTCAGTTCAATGAAGTGTTGCAGTAGTTCGTGAATTAGTGCAACTGTTCACGTAAACAGTGCTACTGTTCACGCAAAACAGTGCTTCTATTCACGTAAAATAGTGTTACTCTTCATGTAACAGTGCGCTACTATTCACACAAAACATTACTGTTACTGCATACGAAAATTATTAAATGAAGGATTACTGTTCAGAAATTCGGATCTCAAATAAATTTCATCCAAAAAGATAGATCTCATCAATCGATCATTTGCCAAATCCAAATCTAAAGTCGAGCCGAGCGAACGACGGCGTGAGGCATTATCTATTTCTTGCTTCACTTGCCATATGGAGTAAGTGTTTCTCATTATAAACACTCTCAAGTTCTCTTCATCCACCAATGTGGGAGAAAGTGTAAACTTGCCAAAATTGAGTACTCTTTCCAATTTAGGTGTTTCTTTTTCCTCTACCAGTTCTTCTCCATTTCTCATTCACACTTCTATAAACCCAACAAAAATTACTATTGTCTCGGAAATCTAAACATACTTGGCCCTCCGACTGTTGAGGCATACTCGGGATCTGCTCTATTGGTTTGTTGTATGACACATGAACATCAGAAAGAGTTAGAGATCGATCTTCTTATTCACGAACTTCAACAACCAAATCCGCCCTCACTTCATCCGCATGTGTCGTTACATAGAATAGGTCACATATGGCACCCCTTGACTCGTATGATCAATCTCAACAAACCTTAAATTCGCCCTCGCTTCATCCTCAGGTGTCGTTAGGTGGAAGGCCGGCTCCACCTGAGATATATCGTGCACTTATAGTTAAACAAAAGTGCGACATTACTATAGAGAGTAGATCCGTCAATATGGTCGGGCCCAACCCGGCTTGTAATTTGATGGTATTGGCTTCAGCTTTTGTAGCCTATTTAAGAACAGGGCTTCTTAGTCCGACCCATATGAACCTATGGCCCGTCGGGCTTGAGAAATATGGGTTGGGCTAGCCCGTGGGCCGGCCCTTAAGTCAAGTAAATACAACTATTTATATTGTTTATTAGTATTTTTAATTGGTTCGAAGGATATCATATCAAAAGTTATTTAATTTCAGTATTAGGAATATTTTTTGGGGGTGTTGGAGACTTGATTAATAAGTATTAACATTATGTAATATTGTCTGATAGTATTTATCTTTATTAATATTCTAAAATTAAAATATAAAATATTATTTTTTAAAAAGTGGCCTGGCCTGTGAGGCCCGCAGCCCACAGAGTAATGGTGTGGAGTTGGTGTTTTTGACCCATAATTTTGATGGCCCGGCCCGTTAAATTCAAAGCCCGTATGGGCTAGCCCGTGTGGACTAATCCAAATATACTGGGCCGACCCATATTGATAGGTCTAATAGAGACGCTACAATATATAAAATTAGGCTCAAATAATTGCATGGTAGGATAGCTAACCGGTGTAGCAGTATTTGGAGAATACGTTGGCACATCAGAAGGGATATGATATCCCACATTGTCAGCAGTCCATGAATCCTGAGAATTTAAAAAAATTATGTCTTCAGATTAAATAATCATCAAAAATATGAATTTAACATTGGATGGTTGGGCCTTATCAGCCTGATAAGTATTGTATATATCATAAAACCCGTCCCACCATTCCATTAGATATCTCTCTGGAGATTCGATAGCTAACAAAAATTGCAGAAATTAAATAATTGAAATTAAAAAAAATAGAAATTAATACAATTTTAGAAATATGAAAAACACTTTCTAATAAAATTAACCTCAAATAAGTGCACTAAAAGCTTCAAAGAATGACATTAATTATCTATCATTCCATCCAATCTATTTTATTTGACAAAGGAACAACAGATAATTATGGTGTGTTTTAATATATAGATATTGATGATTCATGTAGGAAAAGAGAACAACTATAGTTAAAGATGTGAAACCATAATAATTCAGATGTGTTTTTTTTTTGTTTACCGTTATCTCACTTAGAAATGAAGTCAAAGGAATAAAGAAGTTCTTTAAAATAACATAGTCATCAAATAAAAGGGTATTCAGATACATGAAGTATGTTGCATTCACCCAAAGTCCGAGAAAGGTCCACTGCCCAGAGGGATTTATAATCTAAGAAACTTATCCTAACCCAAGCATCGGTAACTAATTTTACAACTATTCGTGAGTTACAGCTCATTTCTACAACTATCTGTGAGTTATAGCTCATACGGAGGCAACCTTTAAATATCACTATTGTTCAGATAGGAAAATAAAATAATTGATTCAGAATGACAATGGAGTAGGACAAGAATAGGGCGGGGTTGTACAAAGGTTAAACATGACAGGGTAGGGCGATAGTTAAACCGGGCAAGGCGGGACAAAACTACATTTTAATACATAGATAATAATAGTTCATATATATATATAATTAAATTAAAAGTGCAAAACTCGTGGAAAAAAAGTGACAATTTAAATGTATCTTTTATCATAAACTCAAAGTAAAAATAAAATCAAAGGAATAATATAATTGTTAAAAAATATATAATCATCAAATAAAAGAGTAGCCTCCACTGTCTTATATTTAGACAAATTTGACATTCTTTCGATTTAGAATAGAAAATTATTGATATTTCTTGTGTCGGGGCAGAGCTAGCACAGAATGAAGGGGTTGACCTACTGCGGAAAATTACTTTATTTATATTTGGTTAAAATTATTTTTTGTATATATATAATAGACGATGAACCCCGTACACGAGTAGTTCGTGTGTACACTTTTGAACCCCTTCAATAAAAATCTTGACTCCATCACTAATATTGTGACAATGAAATCTATCAATAGTATAGCATAATCATACTACTCCGATTACTATAATCCAAGCATCCACAACTACTTTCATGATTACATGCAAGTTATAAGTCACACTTAAACAACTTTTAACAATTATTTTAATGAGTTCAAATGTACCATAAATTTAAATAGAAAAACCTTACCAACATTTTTAGGATTTACAACATTTGCTTCAATGGAAAATACCTCAGCAGTCTTATGCAACCCCTTTGCAACCAAGTAATTATAGATGTACTTGTCCATCCTGAAAATTTTCAATAGAGAATCATAACTTATTTTATGTTAAGGGTGTGTTTAGTATGAAAATATTTTTTTTCAAAAATAAGTTGATTTATGCAGTCTTGCGATTGATGAGTAAGAAAACAAAATATTTACATATAATTTAGTAAAACAATATATGTAGAGGCGGGAGGGGGTTGGGATGTGGGGACTCGGCGGTGGTGGGAGTGGAATCGTCCAGAGATAGGAATTGGGGGTGTTGGGTGGATCGGAGAATACCATAAACATATATAATTTTTTATAAGTTGGTTTCTTGAAGTTTGGTAAGTAAGCAAAAAAGATTATTATCTCAAAAGTAATTTATACGTAGTTGAGCAAAAAATAATATTGGGTGGGAGGATACAATAAGGATACAGTAATGTGACTTATAGAATTTATTTTTCTATTTCCATTAAGAAGTTATTGTCTTCATTTTTTAATGAAGAAAATGTGTTTTAAAAAATTTTGTTTAATCAAACATAAGAAAATACAGAAACATTTTCCGAAAAATATTTACCTTTCTGCCAAACACATCTTAAAAGGTGAACAGTTTGAATTTTCCCCTCTACTATTTTTAATTGGCCAATTGTATCCTTGGGCTAAACTTTTGTGTCTATTCATGGCCTTGGAATTAACAAGTTGTGTTGTAGTTACTCCTATCATTAATTAAGCTCTTGTGAGAATAAGGTTTTTTGGTAGGGTGTGTAATAATAATGTAAAATATAGTATATTAGTAATGTTTGTGTTATTTATATTTATATTTTTATATAGCATTTGATTTAATCTATTAAAAATAATATGGATTACACAATTTTTTTTTTAAAAAAACATTTGTTTACAATGCGTCTTTAGTCATTCTAGACATGAATTATCTTAAATATGATGGAAAGAATGTGGAAAGAATTTTGAGGAATAATTATGTCCTTAATCATTCTAATGCAGTACTATAGTTCGATGGGAAAACTTTAGGGCATCCTTCGAATAATGCGCCAGGTTTCGTATGCCTTAGAATCTATTGTGTTACTAATATCATGAATTTTCACGTATTAGTAATACACACTTTAATATTAATGTAAG
>NC_061114.1:7846986-7853580 GCF_002878395.1 Capsicum annuum | reverse complement strand
ATATATATATATATTATCTAGTGATCGATTGATGAACGATGTAGTCAAAATCTAATATTGTATTAAGATAATCAAATATAATTAATCGATCACTCATCTGAGTAAGTATAAGAAGCACATCGCATTATATTATTGGACAATATACTTGTGTACGTATTTGATAGATATAGTACGTATTTAGAACTTGATATAGTCGATAGTGTGTATATGTGTGTGTATGTATAGGTATATATATATATATACATATTATAGAGTGACGGTATGTTAATGACATACAATAATGTAATCGATAATTCATCTGAGTATTTGTAAAATACGTTGTATATTATTATGGTGTAGTAAAATCGTGTATTTGATGTTTATAGTACATATCTGAAAGCTGATAGACAATTAGATATATGTATATACGTATATCTCGTGTAGTGACGTATGCAGTAATCGATATATATGTATAACACATTGTATTACGAGGTATATATATATATATATATATATATATATATATATATATAAGGGTGTAGGAAGTAATCTAAGTGGTTTACAGTTATAAGCTTACCATGTTTTACGATTTATCAATTCAAATATAATATTTTATTATTTTTTGTAAACATACACATTCACAATTATTATACAAAATACATTATCTATTATTATTGAAATAACGGACATTTTTTAAATTTGTGTATTTTCTAACTCAATTGTGTCAATTCATAACAATTTAAATTAATTTTACCCGATTTATTATAATTCTAGCCAAATTGTATCTAATTAGACTAAATTAAATTTCTCATCTAATTTTAATCAAAATCTTAATATTTAGGCCTCTGTCGTTATTAATATTTATTATTTATTATATATTATTTACTATTTTATATTATCCAAGTTCTTACAATTTTAGTCTATTTTATTTAATTCATTACAATTTTAGCCAATTATTACAATCATAGTCAATTTGTAATTCAATTTTTAAATTTTAGTCAAATCATAATTAAATTCTCAACCTCTAGATCTCCACCGTTGTTGACACCCAAATTTGACCTCCCGATACTATATTTAGGCTGCTATTTTAAGAAATTTACTATTTTTTAGATATTATTATTTTTTGCACATTTGTTTTCTTGCATCAAACAGATTGTCAACGTGTCACATTCGTGATTTAAATATATATAAATTATTTTGTTAAGTTTTGATATCCTTTTACGATTTATTAATTCAAATATAACATTTTACATAATTTTATTAATTAAATTACTTTTTCATGTAATTGTGCGCACTCACATTTTTTGCAAATACACTGTCTAAGTTTTCTATTATTTAATACTATTTATTGATATTGTTATTTTTATTATTATTTATTAGCATATATATTGTTATTATTTATTATTTATATTATTGTTATTATTATTTAAATTAATGTTATTTAATTATTATTATCATTATTTATTATTATTATTACATATTTAAATAACAGCCTAATTAAAATTACCTTGCCTAATTCATTTACCTTTTAATCAAATTTTATTCAATTTCTTACAATTATAGCCTACTCTACTCAGTCCATTACAATCTTAATCCAATTTCGTGCAATTCTAGCCACATTCTAACCTCACATAATCTTAAAATCCTAGCCGTAGATCAAAATTGATCTAACGACTGAGGTTTGATCTGCCTCTTTCCTTATTAAAAACAACCTAACCCTAATCCCTAATTTCCAAAAAAATAAAACAAACAAAAAAGCAGTCTCCCTTGGTCTCTCTCTCTAGACTCTCTCCCTCTTACCTCCTCCATCGGCCACAACAACGCCGCTCCAACACCATCACGAGATCCCCCTCGTCTTTCGCCTTCTCTACTCCAACGCTGCCACTGGCGTCGTCCTTTCGTTCCAACGAAACAGACCCACCAGTGCCTCTCTCCCCTCCGTGCTGTTCCACCTTCGACCAGACCTCACCAGTCATGGCGTTACCCCTCCAATGCCTCAGCCACCACCATTATCAGTGGCAAGCCGACCCAACACTGCCACTGGCTTCTTCTATCGGTCCCCATGCCTCCATCAACGACGAACCAGCTATGCAGCCCTTTTCTCATCGAAAATGTAGGATTCTGAGAAAATCCATCTCAGGTTTGCTATTCCATTCAAACTCATACTTTTTTATCTATTTTCTCTTTTGAACGATCCTATTAAGATCTAATTGTGAGTTTTGAGTTAAATCTTCCAATTTTTGTGTGTCGTTATGTGCCGTGGGAGAAATCTCAAAAATACGTGACACTTGTTCTACCATTTTGACTAGATTGTTTTGAATGCATGTTTATTTATATCTGTTAACTAACATATGTTTCCATCCCTCTTCTTTTTAAATGAGCAAATTCACTGGATTTTGATTGTCAATCCCCTATTCTAATTTCAAGTTTGTTTATATTTATATATCAACATATGTAAAAATTGTATAGTTGTATGATTTTCATTTGCCCTAAGCTATGACTTGTGGATTCGTGAACTGTTACTGTAATAGTATTTAGTTCAACGTGTAATCTTGATTTCTCCATGTATAGGTGATTTTTTTGTACTTAGTTGAGTTGTTCGTAATTATTTGAATAATATTGAACCTGATTGTGTGCAAATTAAGGAGTAATATCCTTATATCATCCGTCTCCTCCCTCTCTCTATACTTCTCTCTACCCTTCTCTCCCTCTAAGACCTCTTCACCATCAATGGTGGCGCCGCCGCTGCTCAGCTGTCACGGTCGTCTCGGTTCTCTTAAACTTGTGGACTTTTTTGGATGTATGTTTTGGTGTATTCTTTGTCGCTAGTCGTTCTTGTATCAAAATGTGTAGTACTGACTTGAAAATGGTTAAGTTTAGTTACTTGAAAATGGATACATATAGAAGTGTAGTTATTTGAAAATGGTTAAGTATAGTGACTTGAAAATGTGAATTAGTTAATTGAAAATAGCTAAGTGTAGTGACTTCCAATGCTAGTACATGACTTGAAAATGGTTAAGTGTAGTTACTTGAAAATGGTTAAGTGTAGGGATTTTAAAGGGGATTTTGTGTTTTAAAAGTGGTTTGGTTGGTGACTTAGTCACTTGAAAATGGTTAAGTGTAGGGACTTTAAAGGGAATTTTTTTTAAGGTACTTGAAATGTGGACTTGTATTTTGAATTTAGTTAAGAGTGGTCACTTGAGAAGTTAATAAGTACTTGAAAATGTTTAAGTGTAGGTAGTTGAAATGTGGACTTGTGTTTTGAATTTAGTTAAGTGTGGTCACTTGAAAAGTGAGTTAGTGACTTGAAAATTCATAAGTGTAGGTACTTGAAACGTGGACTTGTGTTTCTAATTTAGTTAAGTTTGGTCACTTGTGAAGTGAATTAGTGACTTGGAATGTTTAGATGTAGTTACTTGAATTATGAACTTGTGTTTTGAATATAGTTAAGTGTGGTCACTTGAGATGTGAGTTAATGACTTGAACATGTTTAAGTTTTGGTACTTGAAATGTGGACTTGTGTTTTGAATATAGTTAAGTGTGGTAACTTGAGAAGTGCATTAGTGAGTCGAAAATGAGTGTAGTTATTTGAAAGGTGGACTTGTGTTTTGAATATAGTTAAGTATGATCACTTGAGAAGTGAGTTAGTAACTTGAAAATGTTTAAGTGTAGATACTTGAAATGTGAACTGTTGTTTTGAATTTAGTTAAGTGCGGTCACTTGAGAAGTGCATTAGTGAGTCGAAAATATTTAAGTATAGTTAGTTGAAAGGTTGATATCATATTTTGCATATAGTTAAGTGTGGTCACTTGAGAAGTGAGTTAGTGAATTGAACATGTTTAAGTATAGTTACTTGAAATGTGAACTTGTGTTTTGAATATAGTTAAGTGTAGTCACTTGAGAAGTGCATTAGTGAGTCGAAAATGTTTAAGTGTAGTTACTTAAAATATGGACTTGTGTTTTGAATATAGTTAAGTGTAGTCACTTGAGAAGTGCATTAGTGAGTCGAAAATGTGTAAGTGTAGTTACTTGAAAGGTGGACTTGTGTTTTGAATATAGTTAAGTGTGGTCACTTGAGAAGTGAGTTAGTGACTTAAAAATGTTTAAGTTTAGGTACATGAAATGTGAACTTGTGTTTTGAATTTAGTTAAGTGCGGTCACTTGAGAAGTGCATTAGTGTCGAAAATGTTTTAAGTGTAGTTACTTGAAAGGTTGATATCATGTTTTGAATATAGTTGAGTATGGTCACTTGAGAAGTGAGTTAGTGACTTGAAAATGTTTAAGTGTAGGTACATGAAATGTGAACTTTTCATTTTAAATTTAGTTTAGTTTGGTAATTTGCGAAGTGAATTACTGACTTGAAAATGTTTCAGTGTAGGTACTTGAAATGTGAACTTTTCATTTTGAATTTAGTTTTGTTAGGTAACTTATGAAGTAACTTTGTGACTTGAAATGTTTAAGTGTCGTTACTTGAATTATGGAATAGTGACATTTGTTTTGAAATTCGGTACTTGAAATGTGAACTTGCGTTTTGATTTTAGTAAAGTGTGGTCACTTGAGAAGTGAATTAGTGACTCTAAAATGTTTGAGTGTAGGTACGTTTTTTCATTTTGAATTAAGTTTACCTTGGTAACGTGTGAAGTGAATTAGTTACTTGAAAGTGTTTAGGTGTAGGTATTTGAAATGTGAACTTTTGTGACTTGAACTAATCACTTGAATATGATTGATTGTGTAGATGGAATCTGATTATAGCTGGATATATCAACGAAATATCGATAATTGAGTGGATGAGGCTGAGAATGAAGATGCGGATGATGAGTTGTAGTTTTTAATATTTTGTATGTTTTATATTTTGGATTTGGAACCTCGATAAATTTTGTAAATATTGTTTGTATTCTTATGGTGGTTTGTTGATTACATATATATGATTGGTGGGATGTGTTGTAGATAATAATCAATGTTTGTAAATGATTGGTGGGCTATATTGTAAATAATTTGATTTTTAATTTTGTATTTTGAAAATTTTTAATATTTTTTTTTTTACAAAATAATCAAAAAACCGACCACATGTGGTAGCTTTTATTAAATTTTAAATATTTTCTTTTACAAAATTATCAAAAAAATCGACCACATGTGGTAGTTTTTTTAAAAAAAAATTTCAATATTTTTTTTTTACAAAATTATCAAAAAAAAAATGACCACGTGTTGTAGCTTTTTAAAAAAACTAATTAAAAAATATTTATAAAAATCGACCACAAGTGGTTGTTAATTAATATTTATAAATTAATTAATAAATTTTAAAATAAAATCGACCACCTGTGGTCGGTTTATTTTGAATTTTTTAATTCTTAAAATCATTTTTTTCTATTTTAATAAAATAATAATGAATTAAAAAAAAAAACGACCACATGTGGTCGGTTTTAAAAAAGCTACCACAGTTTTACCGACCACGCACTTTGGTCATTTTTGTGGTTTTCCTCTTTTTTTTAGTAGTGATACCACAAAAGACTTGATTGGTTGCTAAACCAGTATATATGGGACCTGGTCGCATAGGAAGTTGACTTTAGAAAATGACAACTGAGTACAGCGGGAGTCTGGAGACTACACTTTTTGCAGAGAGTTGGTTGCACTGCAGTAGAGGTAACCAACCTCGACCAATGGCATGCGTTCTATGTTTTGTTCTCTCTTACAAAAGGGAACATTGACAAGGAACAAAACCCAGTTTTTGCAATGACGATTACTCTCAAAAGCAAAAAAGTCATTTCACAAGAACATTGCTCACACTCCACCAACAAGGGACCTGATCGAGTGTTGATTAAGTATTGTTATGTCCTTCTCTTATACTGTAAATCTACACTTGAATTATAAAGGATAGTAGATTAATAGCTTATCTAAGTCTTAGCTTAAGTTGCCTCAATTAGAGTTAATTGATCGAGTCGCTTTGTATTTGGTCAAGTTTATTTTCACCTTGGTTGAAGTCTTTTTTGGGTAGAGTTACTTAGAACTGTCGGCTAGAGTTAGTCGACAAGGAGTGTAATAGAGTTGCTACATCAGTCTTGTAGTAGAGTTATTACAAGAGGCTAGGATTAAGAGTTTAATCATTTGTGATTATTGAGTCTGTAGTCACTTTTTTGCTTAAAGTTAGTGGAGAGTTGGAAAATCCTGTGAGTAGGGTCATGGTTTTTCCTCTTGAGAAAAGAGGTTTCCACGTAAACATCATTTGTATTTTATCTTTTGCGTTGTCTTTCTTTTATAACTGTAATACTGTGTTTGTTCGTTAAGGGACCTGGTCACCTGTTACTTGGTAGATGGATCCCTACGCTTCATCAATATCTTAGGAAATCTACAAACACAGTGTAAGCTTTCTCCGATTTGGTTGTACGACTTATCCTTCAATTCTACTACTTGGTACTTGTTTACTTCACGATCATATATATACCATAATGATTCGGAAACTCCCAGCTGTGATATCAAATGAAACTACGTTATATATGATAAAAACATAAATAAAAACCATCCAATAAATAGACAATTTCACTTTGCAAGCTCCTTCCATGAACGCATATATGTAATTTGTGAAGAACTAAAATGAAAGAGTGCCACATACATGAGACG
>NC_061114.1:7835869-7846886 GCF_002878395.1 Capsicum annuum | reverse complement strand
TATATATATATATATATATATATATATATATATATATTCTAAAATTATGAGTAAATTTTTTTTTAGGAATTTGATTCAAATTATTTGAAACGATGAGTACATTAAGATAAGTTTTTTTAATTAATTAGTGTATGTAACGCCCCGAGATCCCATCCCGAGACATCACACGGTACTTATTACCCGAAGGACCACAATCTAACCCTTTACTGATATCTGTACCTGTACAACGCATAGTATCTAAGATAAATGGGGAAACTAGCCATAAGGTTCAACACATCTATGAATACTCATAATACAGAAAAACTGAATACTAATACATCCATCTGAAAAGCTTCTAAACTGTCTGAACTACAGAGTTGAAGGGACGGGTCCCCAACTAACTCCCTCAACTAAAAATAAACAAAGTCTGAAGCAATAATAGTAAACTGAGATTCGTCCTCGAAAGAAAAGGACTCACTGGTACTGCTACTGCTACTGACTGGGACTGAATTGCTGAGGATACTCTGGATCCTGCTCCTCTGAACCTATGGTGTCAAATAAAACACCATAGTGCAAATGCGTCAGTACAAAAATATACCGAGTATGTAGACAAGGTAGGATATTGCAAGGGCTCATGCATGCACAGTATCTAAACTGAATAATCATGAAGATGCTGCATGAGATCACATATATGAATGCACAGACCATGAACACAATCATCGCAACTCTAGATACTGAAACTCGGATACCACTTTACTGTAGACTGAACTCACTACTGACACTGAGATACTGAATCATTGACTCATCTAATACTAATAACTGAAATTCTGGACATACTCACATCAAGGACTGAATTCTGAGCTTACTGCTTTCGACTGATAGGATTAGAGATTAACTTTTCTAATGGATTACTCCGGAAGCAATTATCAATGATAACAAGTATGATTATCTCCGAATCTGACAAAAAGAATACTCAACAGAATCTGAGATGGAGATCAAGCCTATCTGGCGGGATGGTCCATGAATCAAGAACTATCTGAATTCCCCACTAAGATAGACGACTGTACCACATAGTCTTGATTTTTGAAGATTGATACTGAAACTGCAACTTTGGGAAGTAGTTACTTAACCGACATGACCCAACATACTACAGGTGGGGGTCTAACCTGTAACCCCAGCTAGAAGGGTGTCAATACTGTGCCAAAGGTAAAGACCTCTCTGGTCAAGCATCTCTAACGGGATAGCCCTCGCAGGAAGTCGTCCTAAGGAAATATATAGTCACACCTCTCTGACGGTGACAACCTCTACTGATGGGGACTCCTGCATCCTACACTGGCTATGCAGTTCTGGAGTTCAGGGATTGCTCCTAGTGACTCGGCCTTTCTGACGGGAGAGCCTCCATCCCTTCCCTCGCTCGGTGCTAGCTTATACTCCCAACTAAAAGACTCTGAACTGAATTCTCAACTAAAAACAACTGAAATGAATCTGATACTGATCATGTTTCTCAAAAGATCTGACTGAGTTACGCTGAGATTACTTAGTTCTGTATCTGACGAAAAAGGTATTGAATCATGGTATCTGACTGACGATACAGGGCTTGAATAGATTACTCAAATCAATTCTGAGATTAGAATTGAATCACTTGAATACTATTATATATGACCTGATTACAGGACTGAGGCTAGATTACTAGATATACAGAGATTACAGAGATAACTGAGATTATTGAGCTTTCTTAAGTTATGCACTTCTCTGAGGATACAGAGTTCTATAGTTCACTGAGTTATGAGAATCATGGATCGAATGGAATTATCAAAAAACTAACATGGGATCTGGACAATAGCTCTATTGTCGGGTATAAATACCCCCAGGACTCGATAGCATAAAAGTAAAGCATAATCATTCATTCATCATCACGATTGTTCATATATCATCACAATCATTCATGCATCATCATAATCATTCATTCATCATCATAATCATTCAAGACATCACCTCAAGCATTTAAAGATCACAAATATCTCATTCATCATCATAGTCGCCAAGGGGCCGCTTTAAGCATCTCGGAAACATAATCATATAATAACGTAGGGGAAACATTCTACTAGCTTGTACTCCATTCAACAAGGTTTTACCTCAACTATTTCATACCTATATCAATATTGACATGTGTTTGGATATCACATGGCTTGAGGAAACTTCATACTATCATGGAATAATTCATTCACTTGGGCATTTTATCAAACACTAGGCATGCATAAACTAACTCACAATTTGGGGTTTCATCTTCAACATGCTACAATGGCCCTTATGCTTCACCTGAGCTCTTTATCAAACCTAGATGGAACATGCTTCGCTTATTGATACGAGAGAGACTAGGAACTCATGAAATGACACCAAAATAGTCCACTCAACAAGGCACACATCGAGGACCCTTTGAGAGCTAGTTTTGTCCAAGAACAAGAATACGAGTTTCACAAGTTAACAAGGTGTTGGTGACACCAAAATCAGCCAACAAATCTAAGTTACAACACAATATAATGAACAACAAATAACAACGACAATGTTATAACAATATAACACCACACGGCTTTCAACACAAGATACAAACTACTACAAGATGAAAACAAATAAAAGGATAGATAGTTAGACGAAGGTGGTGTAAATCCTAGTAACCAAAGAGTACATAAAACTCTAAGACCCCTAAAACCTCTACACACGATCACCTAACTCTTAAGATGACACAAGAGAGGATTCCACCACTCAAGTGCCAAGGTTTCTTAAAAAACAAACAATTACAAGAGATTCCACCCTTGAATTGCTATCCTAGTTACAAGTTTCGGTTTGCCTCAAGTAGAGAGAGGACTTTGGTGTTTCAAATTTCAAGACTTACAATAATAATAAACTAAACCTCAAAATACCTATCTTGTTCTATTTATATTACATCACAATTTATACTTAAAATAACAAAAGTTCCCCTTTAATGAAAAGCCTTCAAAGGCCACCCCTCTAGTGTAGCAAATAAGAAAATGGGCGGCTTTGGGTGTGTCTTTGGTCCATATCACGTCTCAACATTGAACTTCCTAGGATGATAATTTTCTGCACTTGTACACACATTGATCTTCATAGTCGCACTTGTATCATCCTCTCCATCTTGAGAGGAATTGCCCTCAAATTCAAGAAATCATCACCGGCAAGCTCTCCTCTTTTCATCATCTCTTCATTCCTCTTCCTAAGGTTAGGATGTTCAACCAAGGGTCCCATGATATCATCAAGCATTCTCCTTGGATTTATATGTTCTATAACCTGGACATAAGAAGATTTGATACTAGGCAAAGTGCTAGTATCTCAGTTAGTCATCAACAAAGAGTCCTTGTGGACAAATCCCACAATCCCAACTCTCGATTTCTCTTCTTCTTCATCCTCCTCACTCTCGGATTATTCTTTCATACCCTCAATAAGCATGAATTTCCTTTCCATATACATAATCACTACAATCTCACCTTCACACGGCCAAACATCTTTCTTATCCCCCTTCTTTGGCTCCTCGGGTTCTACCTTCTCTCCATCTTGAGATTGATCATCAATCTCCTTCGGTTCAAGTCCCACCTCCTCCCCAAGAAAGTAAAATTTTCCGTTACTTAGGATCACATTTATCCTATTTGGACACTCTTTAGCCTTGTGTCCCCAACCTGGGCATTTAAAACATTAAAAGCCCTTAGAACTAGAAGAGGAATGCAGTTTACCTTTATTTCTCGGAGGGTACCTTTGGTGAGCCTTGTTTTCAGCTTGTACAGACTTGTCCTCTATTTTATCCACATTGGATGGGTCATTTTTTTCCTTGTTCCAACTCGAGGGAGATTGCCCTTTGAACTTGACACTCGATTTCTCCCGTAATTCCTTCTCAACTTCCAAGGCGGCTTGGAAGATGGCATCTATGGTGTCAAACTTGTGAAGTGTAAACCGTGAGGCAATGTCCCTATTCAACCCCACCTTGAATCGAATAATGTCATGGCTTACTTGCTCCCCTCGGTGATCAAGTTTCAAAATGAGTTGTTGAAATTCATCTTAGTAAGCCACGATGCTTTTGTTCCCTTGCCTCAAGTTATACAACTTAGCAAGGAGATCTTGATAGTAACTCTAAGGTAAGTACCTTTGTCTCATGAGGTACCTTAAACTAAACCAAGAAGTGGGATACCCCTCAATCAAAACATTGCCAAATCGATTCACATACTCCCACCACGTAGTAGCATAACCCTCAAAAAGTGCAATCACATAATAACTTTTTTTCTCCTCGGTAAGGTCATTAACTTGGATGATTCTCTCACAAGTGGACTCCCAAGATAGAAATTCTTCTGGATCACTCTCACCTTTGAATGTTGGAAGCCCCACCTTGATGGTATTTAGACCTACATCACGGTTTTGGTTCCGTTGTTGGTTCCAAAGACCAACTCTTCCTTCTCGGCCGTGAACTTCCATTGGATCACCTTGCCTACCCCTCATCTCCTCCCTTCTCATGTAAAAATCATCATATGGTTCATAACCAGCATGTTGCTCTCCTATACCATACCCCTCAACATGGACAGGTCTATTTGGGTTAAGTGGAGCTTGTAGCGGCGGGATTAGATTTGGATAGTGAGGTCTTTGGGCAAGTTGATTTTGGATGGGAGGGCTTGGGTTTGGTGGTGGTATTTAGGTTAAAAGTCCTTGTTGGACTTGGTGAAGTGGAGGGTGTCTTGGTCTATCATGATCTCAGATTTGGGAGTAAGGTTTGGTTTGATTTGTCACAATAGGTGGATATAGTATTTGGTGCATGGCCTCGGGAATACTAGTTGGTGAGATATGTCGAGGGGTAGAAGGTCAGCTTCTTTGGCTTTCCACTCTCTCCAATATTCCATCAATTATTAACACTTCACCCTTCATTGATACCACATTCGAGTCTAGTTTTTCAATACCCGGTCATCCTAGCCATGTCTCGGGACATAGCTTCAAGGCGAGCCAAAATGATACTAGTAGCATTGTGTTCCCCCGTGGGTTGAGAGTGTGAGGTCTCGGGTTCCATAGCACCAAAAAAACAGTCCATAATGTCACACACAACAGACCAACAAAGGTTCAAGTCTTTGAACCGCAAGCAACAACACCACACAAACGGTAACAAGACAAAACACACGTTGTTGTTGAAGAAAATTTGTTTCAGGACTTTGATGTTCAATACTACACCTTTGAGGAAGATATTTCGGCTATGGTGTAGGTGGACAATATTTTAGACTCTCTTTTCAAGAGTCAAAACGTCTTCTACCAACTTTTCACCAACTTGCACTCTTTTGGAAAAACATCCTTTTGGAGTAGCCTTGTCTCTTTCCTCTTTTGTCTATTCTTTAAAAGTGTTGTTACTCCTTTTTGGTAAGTATGCTTTTTGAATGTCTATTTTTCTTTTACTACTTTGGTGTTGTCTTGTAATTTTTTTCAAGATAAACTCAAAGTCTTATACTTCATTTATATCTTCAAGATCAAAAAACAAATTCTTTAACACAACACAAAAACACAAGATGAACACCACCACAACAACAAGAAACCGTCCACTTAACACCACAACACAACCAGAATCTTGCTCAAGAACTTGGGTGGTAGACTCAATACATGTTGAGGAGAAATAGAACCAGAACTAGAAACAAACTAAGACAACAAAATACACTCAAATATAGGCACAAATCTCGGCCAAACACAACAACAACAACACGAACACTCGGCCAAGAACACCAAACTCAAGAACACAACTCTTTTTGTGAGATTTTCGACCTTAGACGTCTCTTCTAGTGTTAGGAAAAAAAGATATAATACTAGAACACACAAAACACACAAAAATCACAAGAAAACTAGACACAAATCTCTTCCAAAACAACAAGACACAATTTCGGACAAGACAACAAGAATGGACAGATTTGCTTCTTTTTGGAATTTTCAGCTTTTTAACACCTCTTTTTTTTTTTTTTAATTTTTCGACTTAGAGAGCCCAATATTGGTAGTGTAGGAACACAATCATCCTTTTATTTGATACCAAATGATACGAGAGAGACTAGGAACTCACGAAATGACACCAAAATAGTCCACTCAACAAGGCACAGAGGACCCTTTGAGAGCTAGTTTCGGCCAAGAACAAGAATACGAGTTTCACAAGTTAACAAGGTGTTGGTGACACCAAAATCAGCCAACCAATCTAAGTTACAACACAATATAATGAACAACGAAGAACAACGACAATGTTATAACAAGACAACACCACACGGCTTACAACACAAGATACAAACTACTACAAGATGAAAACAAACAAAAGGATAGATTGTTACACGAACGTGGTGTAAATCCTAGTAACCAAAGAGTACATAAAACTCGAAGACCCCTAACACCTCCACACACGATCACCTAACTCTTATGATGACACAAGAGAGGATTCCACCACTCAAGCGCCAAGGTTTCTCAAAAAACAAACAATTACAAGAGATTCCACCCTTGAATTGCTATCCTAGTTACAAGTTTCGGTTTGCGTCAAGTAGAGAGAGGACTTTGGAGTTTCAAATGTCAAGACTTACAAAAATAATCAACTAAACCTCAAAAGACCTATCTTGTTCTATTTATATTAGATAACAATTTAGACTTAAAATGACAAAAGTGCCCCTTTAATGAAAAGCCTTCAAAAGCCACCCCTCTAGTGTAGCAAATAAGAAAATGGGCGGCTTTGGGTGTGTCTTTGGTCCATCTCACATCTCAACATTGAACTTCCTAGGATGATAATTTGTTGTACTTGTACACACGTTGATCTTCATAGTCGCACTTGTGTCACTTATTCAACCATTTATACACTTATTTGACATGAACACATCACATAAAAAGCAACATAAGGAAGATTCATCACAAATATCACATGGATTCCACCTACTAGGGTTAAGGCTCATGAATCTTGTAAACAAACATGAATCAAAACTCAACAATACATTGAACATCAATTTCAACTCATACAAATCATTAACAACTCATAAACATAAAAATCTTTGAGTTTTGAAAAGGGTTCTTGAGCTTCTTGGATGAAAGGGATCCAAGAATCAACATCTACATACCTTAATCTTTGAAATTGGATGAATTCTAATGCTTGAGACTCTATCCGCACTTATAATAAATAATTCTTAAAGGCCACACTATGAGAAACTTGATTCTTGAAGAAATATTGAAGATTTTATGGATTATTTTTGGAAGTTTAGGGTTCTTGAATTGAAACCCTAGATATTCTCTCTTTAGAGAATTGGAAGAGAAATGGAGAAATTAGGGTTTGAATGAGGGTTCTCATATTTATAGAGGCTTCTAAAATATTGAAAATGACCAAAATACCCTTGCAAAAATTTCCTTAAATTACTAAAAAAATAGCTGACAACATCCGTGACAAGCCGTCAAGTTGGTGATAGGCCGTCACGAATTGTCGTCACAAAAGGGTGAAATTTTGAGTTTGGTTAAGGTTGATGACATTGGTGATAGGCCGCCACGGGCTTGACACCTTGTCACAAAATGTCGTCACCAGGGTTAGAAATCTACCTAGGTCTGACGACATTGGTGATAGGCTGTCACGGGCATGACGGCTTGTCACAATTGTTGTCACCAGTTTCCCAGCCAAACATGCTGGAGTAAAATGGGCATAACTCTTTTCTTCGATATTGGTTTTTGACAAAATTGGTATCGTTGGAAAGATAATTCAAATAGCTTTTATTTGATATATATTAAGTCCTCCAATTCGATATATACAAAGAGTTACAGTCAATTGAAGTTGACCCAAATTTTGACGGTCACTAAAACTTAAACGATAGGAAAGATTTCAACTCATCCTTGGGTTAGGGCACTCTATGATCTTAATTTATGCTCAAATGGATTCCCACACGATTCAAATTATTTCATACTTGGGAAGATATTTCTGAAACATTTAGACTCGAATTTTTCACTTTACCAAATACGCTCTAAGGCTCAGACTGGAAGAGGATTTTACGGGGCATTACAGTGTATTACATTTTTCGTAAAAGATTTTGGCATTTTCTCACTCACATACATTAATTCTATTTTTTCTACTCATAACAAACTCACCTTTTAATTTAATTCAATTTTCCTGAGATAACTTTTTATGTTTTGACACTTTTGACAAATTCACAAAGTGGAGAGCAAGTTCATTGAAATCATAGCATATAAGTTAAAAAAAATCAAATATGTTATTGAATTATTAGAAATGACTCATTTATGTCATCTGTTTAAAGTTTGACTCATTTATGTCGCTGTCATTAAAAGTTTAACTCATCTATGTCATTGACATTATAGAAAAGGTTTATTCGTGCTATTACTTTATAGTGATGGTTTTGCGAACTCATTTTTACCACATGACCTTTATTAGAAATACACATCACCAAATTTAAATTAATCAATATTAATTAAAATTAGAATAAAATTCAAACCTAATAAATAAAATTCAACCCACACCCTACCCAATTAAGGTGAGTGATGTTATTATGAAACTAAGTGTAAAAATAAACAGAAAAGGGTCTAATATACCCTTCAACTATTGAAAATGGTATACAAATACCCTCCTTCCACCTTTAGGCTTAAAAATACCCTTTCATCCATATATTTGGCTCAAAAATACCCTTAATTTATTAGAAATGGCTCAAAGATGCCCTTCTTCCTCTATTGGTTCAAAAATACCCCTCCATCCACCTATTTGGATCAAAAATGCCCTTAACATTTAATTTAAGTCCAAAAATGTCTTCTCCTTTTAACAAATTATGATGTGAAATATAATTTTATTTAAATTAAATACATGACATTATTTTTATTGGTCCACATGTAATTAGACTCAAATTCATTCACAATTTAATGGTCCTCTTTTCACTAATTTATTTAGTTATATATAAAAATTTAAAAGAATTAATTAATGTTTAAGTACAAAGTTAGAAAAGAATTCCTTAAATAGGATAATTAGCAAAGGGCAAATACTCTCATAGTTAATGATTATCTATGTGTGCTCAAATATTAGAAAACATATTTTAGGTAAAATTTTGAAGACTTTTAGTTCTTTTTAGGTTTTGAACATTTTATATATAAAATAAAAAAACTTAAAAGTAATTTAAGTCTTTATTTAATTTAGGTAAGAATGCATAATATTTTGCACTTCTATCCTTCTCCAACATGAAACCATAAAAATAGTAATAATACAAAGAAAAATAGTAATATATATATATATATATATATATATATATATATATATATATATATATATGAAAATGTAATTAAAAAAAACTCCTACGTGAAACCAAAAAAAAATAATAAATTTTTTTAAAAAAAACATTCTCCCTTAGAAAACTTTACAGTAGATAAAATCATTTAATCTTTTTCCTTATATACATTAAAATGTAATTAAAAAAAACACCCCTACGTGAAACCAAAATAAAAATAATAACTTTTTAAAAAAAAAAACATTCCCCCTTAAAAGACTTTATAATAGATAAAATTATTTAATATGTTTTCTTTAATTTTTCGTTTATTAAATAAATATATAGAATGGAATTAAGAGTCATAAAATATATAAATATGAAACCCAAAACATATAGGAAAATTAAAAGTCCTAAAATATATGTAAGGAAATTAAGAGTCCTAAAATAGAAAAAAAATATTTCTTGAAAAAACAAAAATTACCATAAATATATCTCTTATGATGTACCATAAATTACTTGATAACTTGGTACCAATATAAAACTAAAAAATAATAATTAAAACAAAAAACCACCCCTGACATAAAACCCACAAAAACTATATAATAATAAAAAATTAAATTTAAAATACTCAAAAATAATATAATAATAAAAATTTGTAATTAAAAAAAACCCTAAAATAATATAATAATAAAATAAATTGTAACCAAAAAAAGCCCACCACTACGTGAAACGCAAAAAATAATATACTAATATTAATGCATATCTATTCCACCAAAAAAAATATAATATCATAATTAAAAAATTGTAATTCCAAAAAAAATTAATCCTACATGAAACCAAAAAAAAATAATATAATATAAAGGAGGAGACATTTTTGGACTTAAATTTAAAGTTAAGGGTATTTTTTATCCAAATAGGTGGATGGAGGGGTATTTTTGAACCAATAGAGGAAGAAGGACATTTTTTTGCCATTTCTAATACATTAAGGGTATTTTTGAGCCAAATAGATGGATGGAAGGATTTTTTTGAGTCTCAAGGTGGAAGGAGGGTATTTGTGTACCATTTTCAATAGTTGAAGGGTATATTAGACTCTTTTCTGAAAAATAAATAATGAAATTTATTTTTAAGTGTTAGTTTTAGTGATTTGTTTAAATTAATTAGGTAATTGTCCATAATGCAAAAGTCATATTAATAGAATTCACTTCTTTTTCTTCTTTTTTAATTTTTTTTATTTAAGTGACATCCTTGAATGAAAGTTTCTTTATTTTATTTTATTTTTTTTGAAAAAAAGTGTGATTGGAGTTAATTAGTAATAAATGAAGTTGTTTAATTTTAGAGAATATCTAAGTTGTAATTTGTAATCTTCTCTTATTATTTTCAAGTCAAATTTTTCTTGTTGGTTTCTATCTTTTCTTTTATTTAGATTTTGCATGCTATTAACTTCTCTTCAATATATAATTAAAATCTTATTTTCTCTTCTTGTTATCTTTTTTTTTCTCTCTTTCTCCACTATTCTCTCTTCTTTTCCTGACTTTCACTTTTTTATTCTCTTTTTTTTCTTCTTCTTTAGTGATTATGGGTTCGTGGAGCAATCAAGTGATGTAAGTTTTGAAATAAAAACTATTTTTCTAATTAAATTTTTGATGTTTTCTCCATATGTATTCTCATGATTTTAGTTTTCTTTTCTGTTATCTCTAATTTTTTTAATGATTCTTTGGTTATATTCATTCTTTTCTCTTTTTATGTTCTCATAATTTTAAGTTTAAATGTTCTTTTTAGTCAAAGAAACTTATATA
>NC_061114.1:7777950-7832869 GCF_002878395.1 Capsicum annuum | reverse complement strand
AAGAAATCGCAGAATTAAATAATTGTACATTAGCACAACACCACAAAAAAAAATGATCAGTCACTATGTTGTGAACATCCCTCCAAAATAAAGAATAGCAATTAATGCAATTTTAGAAACACGATAAGTGCTTTCCAGAAAAAATTAACCTCCGATCAGTCACTTAGAAGATTGGTGGTATGCGTTCTATGGAATGTTCTGCTCAAATCAGGATTAGCATGCTGAAGATCCGTATGCTGAGGTGTTCCCTAAGCTTTTCTAAGTTATATTTATCTTTTTTTGAGACTATTATATTATAATATAAATGTATATTTTTTTTACTTCTCAGGCCTCACGGACTATGGACAATGTGGTACGTCAAGTCCCTCATGCTGCGCCAGCATCTTTTCGCCCTTCTGCTAGACCAGTTAGCTCTCCTACCGTACATCGTTTTGTCCTAATTTTATTGATTATAATTTCTCCTTCTGATGTCACTTTTTTGTCTTATAGGGCACATAATATATCTCCTCTGGGGCCGGCCTTTAATCCTGAGAGGTTGCAAGTGCAATGCCATCCAAGGATGGATGAGGACGAAGTGACATCTAATTTAAGATTTCTTGAGATTCGTCGCAGTCAAAGGGCACCATTTGTAACCAACTCTAGGTAACGTGTTATTTTTATTTGCTAATACGAACCAATGTTTTTGCAATTGTATTTTATAGTGTTTTCCTTGTTAACTTAACTTCATGATATATTATGCTGCTTTGCTCTGAACAGAATAATGTTTCCATTGGATTTTTTGCAACACAATTATGACCGTAAAATTGAATTTATCCTGTTCTCAGTGTTAATTTCCCTGGATAACTAGTTATGTCTATGATATTGCATAGTGAATGCATCAATTTGGTTGTTGAAGTTCTGATGAGAATATTTATAACTCGTTTTGATTTTTATGTGTCATACAGCCGCTTGATGGAGCGGATTCCTAGTATGAGTCAACAGAGGGAGGCCGGAGTATATTTACATTTCCGAGACAACCACATTTTGTTTTTTTAAGTTGTGGCATGAATGAAGAGGTTTAATTCTTTTCAGGATGATGGAGCGGGACGTGGTATTTACTTTGAACAAACTATGCAGATGGAACCAAACACCATGCTTCCGGCGCCAGATCCTTATGAAGCAGGTTCGTTTGTATTGGTTTCAAATACCTTACGTTTATGTTTCAGAATCTCGTCATTGATCTTGATAACACAATGTGAGCTCACTTAAGTAGTTTCTACTTGTGTATGTTGACTTAACATGCATTAAGATCGTAACCAAATTCTGCAATAAAAGCTTCTTCGATGGCTTAATCAGTTGCATACTCGTTCTTGTATTGCAATTACCAACACTAAATGAATTTCAGTTTAAATTTGTATCTCCGATCCTGAACACCAAGTACTTATATGGAGTAGGTTACAACCTCGTTTCTGTCCAGCTTTAAGGATATGAAATATTTAGCCTAAGGTAAGGTTTTGTTTGGCGTACACAAGATCTCTCGATGCGTAACGGAATGTATCTACAGCCTAGATTATTTGGTAATCACACAAGTGAATAAAAGAATTGCTTATCTGAGAACGTCTTTTGACCTATAATACGAATGTTCATTTTTGCTAGTGTATGAAAATCTTGGTCGGTTACTAGTCCTTCAAGGACAATTAAACAGTTCTCTGTTATAACGGAGATGCAACTAACTCCATAATCAGAGCAAGATCTTTCTCTTGGCATGGAATTAAGAAGGTGATATCCTGAGAAAGCTTACAATTCATTAACTATTGTACAGTAATGTAGGCTATAGCCGTGAGGAATGACGGATGCATTTTGTTACTTCTTGATCGTTCTAAGCTTATAAGCATTTTGTAATCCAAGATTTACTCATGAGTAATCGATCATGAGTGCAATGACATCCGGTTTTGTTGCTTTCTGCCGATTATAAAATGACTGTTGCATATTTTTTCTACCAATATGCAGATTTAGGAGAAATGGTTCTTTAAGAAGAATCCTGTTACTTTTGCTACAAGCGGAAAGAATGACAATATCATATACTGTACAACAACCCCAACATACCCGGTGTAATCCCAGAAGTGGGGTCCAGGTGTACGAAGCATTAAAGTGCAGTGTCTTAATGGTGAATGTTAAGCTGCTAATACATTGAGATGAGGCATAGAGGGTTTGGGTTTCAACGCTGAGAACATAACGTTGATGGCTTTAAGCATTAGTGATTAAGGATAAGGTTATAACATTGATGGCTTTAGGCATTAGTGATTCAGTATAAGGTTAAGGTCACCTGTGACTTTTGGTATTCATATTAGCGGCCTTGATCGTTGATGCTTGACGTAACATTATACTAATGATAGTTAAGCTTTCGTAAATTAGACTCCAAATAGTTTTTAAAGATATTGATCCTTAGTGTTTGAAGAAACATATGTTGATGGTACTTGTATTCAAGTCCATTATTAGGCTTATATTTGGTCGTTCATAAGCTGTTATTAGATTAGCGAGGAGCGTAATCAATCAAATCTACAGATTTAGTGTCGAAATGATAAGGGCAGCCTGATGCATGCAGCAGCATCTTGCGTTTCTGCTGGATCCAGGCAAGGGCCATACTCCATCAATGTAGGTAGAAAACCATCTCGATGCAAACATTAATGGCTTATTCCACAGAGAACAACTTTACAGTTGCTTCAAGGCTCCCCTTCTTACCGTCAAAATGATAAAAACGGAAAGGGACTATGCCTGCTTTTCCTGCAGATATTTTCTCAAGAGTATAGATTGAGGAATGAACTGTTTCATGCTCGCTGTGTAATTCTTTAAAAAAAATAAATTAAAAGATCTTACTGCTATACTGAGAATTTTAATGTGCTTCTTTTCATTTTTGTTGGGGAATCGAAGAAAAGAAGAGCACTGTATATGGAGAAGAATATAGTTTGCAGAGAACTTCACGTCTTTTGCATTCATCACACTAAACCAAGTTACATAGGACTCTTTAAATAGGAAAAAAAAACATAACCACTTACTGCCACTTACTTGACACTAATTAACCACTAACCTAAATAGTAGCAACTAACAAAGATGTGCTTCAACTGAACTAGGACTCTAACAAACGTGTTACTCTGCCAACCAACTAGTAAGCACTAACAACCTTTGAATCAGTATTCAACACTCCCCCTTGATTAAAAATTACAAATTCCAAGTTTCTGCCGGAAATGATCATGCTTGGCTTGTGGGAGTGCCTTGGTGAAGACATCTGCAATTTGATCCCTTGTATCGCAGAACTTTAACTCTATATCACCTTTTGTTGTTAGGTCATGAATGAAATGATAACGATGTCAATATGCTTTGTTCTTCTGTGAAAAGCCGGATTCTTTGTCATTGCAATTGTTGCCTTGTTATCACAGAATATCTTTGTTGCATCCTTCTGCCGATAGAAAACGTCAATCAACAATCTTTGTAACCATACGGCCTGACATGCTGCTGAAGTTACAGCAACATACTCTACTTCTGATGATGATAATGCAACCACATCTTGTTTCTTTGAACTCCAAGAAATTGCTCCAGATCCTAAATTGAAAACATTTCCAGAAGTACTCTTTCTGTTATCTATACTTCCTGCCCAATCACTATCACTGTACCCTATCAAGCTGAAATCTGCAACTTTGGAGTACCAAATCCCGAAGTCAACAGTCCCAGCAACATAGCGCAACACTCTTTTGGCAGCACCAAGATGTTTCTTGGTAGGACAATGCATATACCTAGACAACATACTCACAGAAAACATGATATCAGGACGAGTATGTGTTAGGTAGTTCAAACCTCCAATCAAGCTTCTGTAGTGACTAGGATCAGCAAGATCTGTGCCATCTTCAAGCTGAAACTTTTCATTTGAATTCATGGGTGTGGCAGCCACTTTACAATTATGCATATCAAACTTGAACAAGAGGTCTTTTGCATACTTCATTTGAGAAATAAAAATCCTGTTCTCCACCTGTTTAACTTGAAGACCAAGAAAGTATTGCAAAATACCTAAATCTGACATTTCAAACTCCTTCATCATGCAAGATTTAAATTCAGAAACTAAAGTTTCACATGATCCCATATAAATCATGTCATCCACATAGAGACAAACTATCAAAAAATCACTCCTACCTTGTTTCTTTATATACATCGTAGGCTCATTCTCACTCCTTTCAAATCCATACCTTAGAAAGTAGGAGTCAATTTTGTTGTACCATGCCCTTGGAGCTTGTTTTAGACCGTAAAGTGCCTTCTTGAGTTTGTAAACTTTGCTATCATTTCCACTAATAACAAAACCCTTAGGTTGAAAAACATAAACTTCTTCTTCCAAATATACATTTAGGAATGCAGATTTAACATCAAATTGATAAATGGTCAAGCTCAATTTAGTATCCAAAGATAAGAGTATTCTAACCATTTCAAAACGAGCAACAGGTGAAAACGTTTCATCGTAATCAATACCTTGATGTTGTGCATATCCCTTAGCTACGAGACTGGCTTTATATATCTGTATGCTCCCGTCTGCATGACGCTTGACTTTGAACACCCATTTGAGTCCAATGGGTTCCTTTCCATCTGGAAGATTCACCAACTCCCATGTTTGGTTCTGCTCAATTGCTAGCATCTTTTCTATCATTGAATTTTTCCACACTTGAATCTCTGCAGCTTCTTTGAAGCAAGTGGGTTCTGCACCATACAAAGCAAAAGAATAAGTCTCATAAATCTCCCTCAACGATTTGAATTTCGTTGGTGGAGTCTCGCTAGAAGAGTCTGTTGAAGAGGAACTACTGCCACTTGTTTGGGGGGTTAAGCCATGATCGCTTTCTCGAGAAGAGGTGCTTGATTGAGGAGTGGAAAGTCTGCTACTTTCTGGTGAAGAACTGTATGTGTTCTCTGAAATGGAAACTGCTATAGGTACTTGCTCAAAAATTTCATCAGTAGGCGACAATTTAATATTCAAATTAACCTTCCCAGAATCAAAGTTCCAGCTAGCATATTCATAAAACATAACATTTCTATGTATCATAATTTTTCTACTCATTGGATCATATAGCTTATAAGCTTTGGATTGTATGCTATATCCAACAAAGATACATTTTTTTTGATTTTTCAACAAAATTTTGTCTAGCCTGTGAGTTCACCAATGTATAAGCTATACATCCAAAGACACGTAAGTGGCTTACCTTGGGCTTGTTACCTCCCATGCTTCATATGGTGTTTGATTAAGAGCAGCCTTGGTGGGTGAAATGTTCAGCACGTAGACAACAGTAGCAACAACTTCACCCCAGAAACACTTCGGTACACCTCAGGCTTGCATCATGTTTCTGCCCATTTCAACAACTGTCAGGTTCTTTCGTTCCGCTATGCCATTCTGCTCCGGTGTATATGGTGTTGTGATCTCTATGTGAATACCATTTTCCTCACAAAAAGTGTTGAATTCATTTGACATAAATTCACCACCTCTATCTGTTCGAAGAGTCTTGATTCTACAACCACTTTGTTTCTCAACAAAACACTTATATTTCTTGAAATTCTCAAATGTTTCAGATTTGAATGTCAAGAAATATACCCAACTCATTCGACTGTAATCATCCGTAAAAAGTAGGAAATATTGACTTCCACCTAAGGACTCAACACTCATAGGACCACATAGATCAGCATGCACCATATTTCTACGACCAAATAATTTCAACCCCTTTACACTCAAATGACCATACCTCAAATGCCATAACTTAGCTTCGGTACTATCTTTGGTAACTAATGCAAAACTTTTAACATCAGAAACTTCAAGGGGAAACATTCTATTTTGAGTCATTTGAATGTCAACAATTTTGTATCCTATTTTTTTATCTTGAATGCTACAAGAATTGTCATCAAACAGAATGGAGTATCCACAAGTTATTAGTTGTACAACACTCAATAAGTTATGGGCTATACAAGGAACATACTGCACATCATGGAGAAGTTTTACATTACCAGGAGAAGTTTTTACAGCAATTATACCTTTCCCTTCGACTTTCATTGCCTTTTCATTCCCAAGACGAACTTCTGACTTATCCTATTCATCAATTTATTTAAACAATGACCTTCTGCCAGACATGTGGTTGGAGAAACCACTATCAATGATCCAAACTTCATCCGAACCAGCATCTACTGAGGAGTGAGCCATGAACAAATTACCCTCCTCTTGTTGTTTTTTAGTAAAATTTACCTGTTGTTGTTCATCCTTCTGTTTAGTCCAGCAATCAACATCCTTGTGCCCTATTTTTTTTTGCAATAGCGGCACTGAATATTTCTCTTGAACTATCGGTTCTCACCACCAAATTGAGCTTGTCCTCTGCCACGACCTCAACCACGGAAACTACCTCTGCCTCTGCATCCCCTGGCATTTGAGACTTCTTATTTGCCTTTGACAGAAGACACTCCCTTGATCTGAAACGCCTTCTCTTCACCCTTTTCTTGAGAGGCATTCAATCTATCCTCATGATCTTGTAAGGAACTCATCAATTCATCAAAACCATAATCAGATAAATTATGGGATTCCTCAATGGCAGCTACGACATGATCAAACTTTTATTAAGACTTCTTAGAACTTTAGCAACTACAGTTTCATCAGTAATTTTGTCACCATATGCCTTCAAATGATTAACAATTGTACTAACTCTAGATAAGTAGTCTTGTACAGATTCACTACTTTTCATGAATGAATTTTCAAAATCATGTCGGAGTGACTGGATTTTGAAAGTCATTACCTTTGTAGAGTCGTGGAATTCTTTCTTCAGAATATCCCATGCCTTCTTTGAGGTTTCTGCAACAGTAATTCTAGAAAACACCGTGTCGTGCATAGCCTACTGGATGTAGAACAATACCTTAGAGTCCTTGTTTTTGTTCTCCCTCAACCTTTGTGCTTCATCTTCCTCAACATAGCCATTCTCCACCAAATCCCACAATTCTTGAGACTTGAACAATGTCTTCATCTTTATGCTCCAGAATTCATATCTATCTCCATTAAAGATGGGAATTAGTTGCTGAGATGTGGAAGATGCTGAATTGGTAGCCATTCTTTTCCCTTAATTTTGATTTTCTTATTGCTCTTGCTTTATCTCCTAGTTTGACCTAACCTGGACAGAGAGAAGAAATTAAGAAATAGATACTCTCTCTGTGCTCTGATACCAAAAACTGTTGGGGAATCAAAGAAAAGAGGAGCACTGTATAAGGAGAAGAATATAGTTTCCAGAGAACTTCACGTCTTTTGCATTCATCACACTAAACCAAGTTACATAGGACTCTTTAAATTGGAAAAAAAAAACCTAACCACTTACTGCCACTTACTTGACACTAATTAACCACTAATCTAAATAGTACCAACTAACAAAAATGTGCTTCAACTGAACTAGGACTCCTAACAAACGTGTTACTCTGCCAACTAACTAGTAAGCACTAAAAACCTTTGAATCAATATTCAACAATTTTTTACAGGTGCTTCAGGTTTGTCAAGTTATTATGCGAGTGCCTGCAATAATTACTATAAACTGTGGTATCGCATCCTAGATATACCACTTTCCGGGAAAATACCTTCGCACCTCAAGAAGGTGATTCTTCCCATCTGTCCTGGTGGACAGAGTCACCTGATATCTATTGCTAGTGAGAGGTGGGATGTATCCCATAGATTTAATCGAGGTACGTGAAAGCTGACCCAAACTCCACAATTATAAAAAAATAGAGAGTGAGCCATCGATGTGCATATACACTTAGTTTTTCTCCTCTAAGTAGGTGAAGAGCTGTGGTTATTAGAAGCTGAAATTGAATCTTAAGATGATGCTTAAAATATGCACTTTTTGACCATTGACTTCGCTCATTGGGTTTCTGTTTGCTGATGATTGACATGACAGAAGTGTCATATGATCCACTTCATTCATTTCAAGAAACAGTAAAACGAATGTTACTTCTTGTCTGATTTGAATATTTGATCTAAATGGCAACTAAATAACCATGCGTTGATGAGTTCCTTCCTTTTGCATGATTAAACAGATAATTGTACGATGCTTACCAATAATGGCATAAATTCAATATTATATGATGACATAGTAGAGGGTATATTTAAGTGACACGGTTAGGACAAAATGGTGGTAAGACTAGTAATATGGTGCCATCAGCTGACGAACTTCCTCTCCATCCAAAGTATATATAAATCATAGTAGAATAGAGTTTAGGGATATGAAAGTAACGCAAAATTAGGGGTTGAGTAACCCTATGCTAAGTTGCTCGGACTCTCAAAAATTTTGGCCGCACCTATGTCGGATCCTTCGAAAATGCACTACTTTTGAAGGATCCGACACGCACCCAATGACATTTTTGGAAGAGTCCGAGCAACATAGACCCTATGATAGAGATTTTTTAGAACTCTATGGTTGTGGAGGAAATGGGGATAATAGGCTATCGGGATGACTTAAAGTGAAACCGTGACTACTGGAGGTTCCATGTTGTAACTAAGCCAAGGACAACGGAGACGAATATCAAGGGTATTTTTGCTACTGCTTATTTTCAAGATAAGAAGTATATGAAAGACAATACATGTTTGTTATCGGTTTGCTTGGTCCAAAAAAGAAGTTGGCTTGCTTGTATGTCCATGACTATCGTTTCTGTGCTGGCGAGATCAAAAAATATAGTCCACGAAGTTGCCTTTTTTTTCCTTTTCTAATTATAATAGTTATTACTTATATTGCATAGTGATAATTAGTTATTACTTAGATATTGCATAGTGAAAGCATCGATTTGATTGTTGAAGTTCTCGAATCTGTAGATTTCAAACTCTTTTTAATGTTCATGTGTCATACAGCAACTCGACGGAACTGATTCCATATATGCCTCAACAATGGGAGGCCAGCGTATGTGTGTACATTTCCGATACAGCAACATATTTTCTTAAAGTTGCGACATAACTGTCACTTTTATTCCTTCCAGGATGAAGGAGAGGGACGCGGTATTTACATTGAAAAACTACGCTAATGGAACCAAACTCCGATGCTCCTGCTATGGCTATGCTTCCGATGCCAGATTCTTCTGAAGCAGGTTTGGTTGTTTTGGTTTCAAATGCCTTGCGTTTTAAGGAAAAAAGGTCTTTTACCTCAAATTTATTAATTCTTTATTTAAAAGCCATGTGTCATAGGAAGTGATTTTAAGAAATAAAGGAAGTCTTTTGAAACATGTCGGCTAAAATAAAATTTAGACATGTGACTATAAATTATTATAGTAAAATGAGAATATTAAAGTTAAATTATTCTGAAATATATAATTGAGTCATTTTGTTGAGGGCAACCTAATAAGGGAAGTTTACATAGGATAAACGGAGTGTTAACATACTAAAAGTATCCTTGATATATAGTAGTAGGTTTCAACATGCCATGTCAATTCTTATATTAACATATCATTAAAATGAAAATATTATTAAAAAATTTTAGATATTGAATTTTGTTGTTCTTGTTCTTATTATTATTTTTAAATGGTCTAAAAAGAAAAGACTTCCCATAGAAAATAGATTGAATGAACTGATTGATAATGCCATACTTTGATGTTTTTGGTGCACTTATCAGAGGTTAATTTTTTCTGGAAAGTGCTTTTCGTGTTTTTAAATTTGCATTAATTGCTATTCTTTATTTTGGAAGGATGTTCATAACATAGTGACTGATCATTTTGTTTGTGGTGTTGTGCTAATGTACAATTATTTAATTCTGCGATTTCTTTCGGCTGTCGAATCTCAGTAGGTATTCCTAGAAGATTGATGGTATGAGTTCTTTAGTATCTTCAATTTGAATCAGGCCGAGCATGCTGAAGAGCCCTATGCTGAGGTGTTCTGTAGACTTTTCTAAGTTAAATTTAGCTTCTTTTTTTTTTTTTTAATTTTTTGAGACTACTATAATCTAAATGAATGATTTTTTTTTAAATTCTCAGGCTACACAAAGTATGGACAATGTGGTACCTCAAGTCCCATATGTTGTGCCAGTTAGCTCACTTATTATGGATCGTTTGGTTCATATTTAATAGATTACAATGTCTCCATTATAATGCCACTCTTTTGTCCTAATTATAGGCACATGATGTATCACCTAAGGTGCCAGCCTTTAGTCTTGAGAGATCGCAAGAGCAATGCCCTATCGATCAAACTGTGGAGATGGAACCAAATCCCCGTGCCCTTTAAAAGATTAAGCTTTTTCGGTACCAGAACCTTCAAAAGTAATTCGTTGTATTGGTTTCAAATACGTTGCGTTCATATTTTAGAATCTTTTGTCTTTGATCTTGACAACACATGTGAGCTCACCTAAGAAGTTTATCCTCTAATATGTCGACTTAACATGCATTTTTGAACCATAATACTAATGTAAATTTTTGTTAGTGTTTGAAAATGTTATGGCTGTGTGGATGATCTGTTTGTCAATTATAATCTGTTCAAGGACAATTAAATAGTTCTCCGTTGTAACGGAAACTCATATTAGATTCTTTGTTGATGATCGTTATCAGTTGTTTTGTCGTCTCCGGCTCTAGGATGCAGCAAACTCCCTAATATATTCAATATCTCGCAATTTTCCAATCTTCCTCTTGGCATGGCATTAAGAAGATAATAAGTTTGAGAAAGATCATAATTCGTTAGCTGTTAAACCGTATATGTAGGCTATATGTGTCATGAACTTAGACAGATGAATTTCTTTTACTTAATTCGATGCAACATAGTACCATCATGAAATATAATTACAGAAAAATATAAATAACAAATAAAAATATAATTATCTTGAAAAAAATATATATTATACTATAAATAATTAAAATTGTACTATGCTATAATGAATTGCAGTGCTATGTTATATACGTATGCAGAGGACTATGCAAAAAATTAAAATAATAATAAATTGATAAAAATTCTAATATTTATGAAATAAAGGATAATTATCAATGAATTGTGTAAAATTAAAAGATGACAATAAATGAGTAAAAATTATAAAAATTAATTATTATTAATAATTCATTAATAATTGCAAAAATGTATGTGGAGTATAAAAAATGGAGAAGATGAATTTTGTGTGTAAATAAAAAATATGAAAGATTCTCGTGTGTGTGTGTTTTTTAACCATTCCTAAAAATAATTAGCGCCCTTTATTGACAACAATTAGCCCACCTTTGTTGACCAAATTAATAAATAAATAAATAAATAAAATAAAATCAAACAAATAAATAAATAATAAATAAAATAAAAGCATGAATTGAACTATTGAGTTATTATTTACTATGTAAAAAATATCAATCCATCACTGTCTATCTTTTTCAGAGTTAACATGATTTCAAATTGATTAATTTATTGAGCTATGTATTTAAAATAATTAAATTGACTAACTTTTGCAAAACTTATTAAATAACATATAAAAATAATGAATGTCAATATATAATTACAAATATATATATATATATATATATATATATATATATATAAATAATAAAAAATAAAAAATATATATGTCATGCTATAAATAATTAAAATTATACTGTGCAGTAGAAAATTGTAGTGTTATCTTATGTACAAATGTAATTGACTGTGCAAAATATTAAAATAATAATAACCTAATAAAAACTCTAAAATTGACAAAATTAAAGATAATTACCAATAAATTAAAATATGAAAATAAATGGGCCAAATTCTAAAATAATGATAATTATCAATAATTTATTAACAATTACTAAAAATATGTGAAAAAATACATATTAGCCATTTAACGATTAGGGAGCCTAAATGCGTTAATTTCACATTTGGAGAGCCAAAATTGGGTATCAACATTAAGTGCATGACAATTTTCTAGTGAACGAAACTAAATTAGTTAAAATGTTAATTCCAATTCAGAATCAACTAAAACTACAAGATCCAAACCCTACAAAATCGATCATAATATTGATCAGTGAATGGTGTGAAGTGTGTGGCATGAAGTGGTGTCTCACGAAAAATGCATTTGCCAGTGGTTGCAAGACAATTTGATGTATATAAACAAAAATAATAATAATAATCTAGAAAAAATTGTAGTATTTTTTTAATGCAAACTAAATGTGTCAGGTAAAATGAAATGGAGAAAGTAACGAGATAGTGGAGAAAATTGAAGGAAATGTGTCATTTAAATCTTGAATAAAGGATTGGTGACATTGACAAACTTAAAGGGTCAAACATAATTAGGAAACTTGATTAAGTTAATTCTGGACTTGATTAATATTTTTAAAACTTTTTAATCTTTTCAAAAATACAAATCAACCCACACCTATCTCCTCTCCAAATCAACAGTCTCTCCCCTCTCTCTCTCTCGATAATTTCTCATAACCAATAGTTCTGTAAATTTCTCTTTTCAATCCCCGGTGACTTTAACCTTCGGCGACAAATATTTGGGCTTCGAGTTTCTTTTCGATATTCAATCGTTAATCGACGTGACAGCCTTGCTCTCTGCCCACAACAACTTCAAATTCTTTATCGTCCCTTTTCTTCTTTCGCAGGTAAAAAATTATGGCCTTTTTAGTTTTGAAGAAAATGAGGAACTTGATCCAACTTCTCTTCTAGTATTGGTTAACAGTTTAAATATTAATTGCTTTAATTTGAAATGTGGTCTGAATAAAACCCTAATTTCTGGAATTTCTTATCTTCTCTTATTGGAGTGAATTATGATTTTTTGTTGTTTGTTTCATTTTTTTTAAAGTTTTATTTTTGTTGTTTGTGTTTATACAAACAAAACAACGATGTTGTTTGTTTTTATACAAACAAAACAACGATGTTGGTGTTTTTGGTGTTGCTAGATTGATTTGTTCTTGTTCTTGGTAAAAATGGTGATATTGTGTGGTTTTATTGAATAAAATCATGCTACTATTTTTTTATCTGATGCAACAGATTAACCATCTGATACAATAGAGCAATCATCAAATTTAAAAATCTGATGCAATAGATTAACCACCGGATTAACCATCTAATGCAACAAAATAACCATATAATGCAATGGAGGAACCATCGAACTAATCAGAGTAATCATCTGATGCAACAAATAAACCTTCTATTGGATAAAATCCTATCAAATATTCCATTAGGACAAGTCCAAGAATTGATTTGTCCAATTGACCATTCATCTATCGCGATAGATGACCCTTCTATTGAAAGAAATCTAAACAATATTGACTGTTGATAACTGTTTAAACAGATCACTTATATGTTGCAACAGATGTGTTGTCTGTTGCATAAACTATTCATTTGTCTCAACAGACGAGTGATATGTTTTGTAATATTGCAATAGATTACTCATCAGTTGCAACAGGTTAGTTAACTATTCGAATAGATCACTCATATGTTGCAACAGATGTGTGATCTGTTGCACAGACCAGTCATCGATTTCAACGAATGAGTGATCTATTTTTATTGTTGTAATAGATTACTCATCCGTTGTAATATATTAGTTATTTGTTGTAACAGATAACCCATCTGGTGCAACAGATGTGTGAACTGTTGGAACTGTTATTTTATTATTTTGCATGTTAGATTTACTCTTATCCTTTTTTAATGATGCATTAATCAATTATAATCTATTTTATGTTCCTATTAATTTTAGATAATATGAATCCCAAAAGAACAGAAATCGAATCAAGTCTAAGAAAAGGAGCAAGTGAAGCAGCTAGGCTACATCCACAACTGTATGATTTTGCTTTACAAGCGTTATCTTAATCAATAGTAGAATATGATGAACATGGGGAGGGGAGAATATTTCAAAAGAGATGATCCAAATGATAATAGCCCTTCCACCGAAGAGTTGGTCAAAACCTTCAACATTGATCATTATCCTGTGAGAATGCAGTGAGATGGTGCCACAGATTTAACGGGTGATTCCATAGTTAAGTTTTGTACATAATATTCTTTGAGCGAGAGATGTTAACAACAACATAAGTTTTGGTTTAGTAAAACTCTCTGAGGATCTTGAGACATTTAACATCTATTCTTAGGTCTATGAAGGCTTCAAAATGACTGTCAAATATTTGTTGACTCCGTTATCGCCTAAGACAGTCAACTTATATAGCTTTCCATGGGCTTTCATGGTAAATATTTATTTTATTATGATATGATTTATTTTTTCTATTCAATAATGGTTTTGATTTATTGGCGTTATTTTATTGTCTTGGGCATTTAAAGCTATTCCTTATTTGAAACAACAAGTAAACTTCCATAAAGAAGTTTTCTGTCCAAGAATCTTCAGATGGTTGTTGGCCAAAACTGATAAAAATGCAAATTTTCTTGATCTCTTCAACCCCTCGAGAGATGCAGTAAGTATAATTATAATTAAATTTTTGCTTTAATTAATGATTCTTTTGAATTGTCTAATCATCATTCTAATATATGTATGATTTATGTTAGATTGTGCATCCATCGCTTGTTTCGACCAATCGAGAGTTTTTCCAAACAGATGAGTCATATGTTACAATAAATGGTTCATCCATTGGAAATTATCATACAGGTCTTCCTCATGTTATAAATTTTCCCCAACAGTTGATCCAACTTTTGCAACAGAAATATAATTTATTTGGGACAATTTAAAATAGGTGGAAGACATGTTTGATTTACTAAAACAGATCTTGAGATATCTTTTTTAGGTATTTTTTGTATCTGTGATTAGCATTGATCAGTTTTGGTTTTCCAAGTGAATATCACTGTAGAAGCTATTGCTGAACAATATTGAAATATGTTACTTTTTTTTATGGAAATATGGAGATGCAAAAGAGCAGACACCGAGAGAAACCATACGCAAACGGCATTAAAGATCCACGATGACCAAAACCAAATTTCATAGCACCGGATGAAGAACAACTCGTCCATATTGAGTAGAGCTGTAAAGCTTGAGTCTGTCAAAGTAATAACCTCACCCCTCCTTAGGATTTGTTGGCCTCAAAACTTAGATTGTTGATTTATTTGTTCGAGTCTATACTCATGTATTTTCGGAAGGTTTTGATTTATTTTATTTTATCCTTAGATTTTAACTAATTAATTTAAATGAAATACTAGATTCAAATATTGTAACAAAAATGGTATTTGTTGCAACAGAAGACATATTTGTTGGAAAATATCAAATAGATTTTAATATATGTTGCAACATGTAGGTAATCTATTGGAAATTATCAAACAGGTCTTCCCACTGTTGTAACAAGTAGACTTAGATAGAAACATTGGCATAACGCAATAGATAACCAACCTACTGCAATAGATAGGCTATATATTAGAATAGGTAGAATATCTGTTACAGCACATGAACATTCTGTTGGTAGCACACGTGTAGTTCACGCAAAAGGCTCGTTGAACCCTCATTTTTGCTGACTTGGCATCTGATTTGATTTGGCCCCCAACAATTATTTTTTCCTCTTATATATTCATCTTTTTTCTAAAATTTAACCCTAAATTTTCAAATCTTCTTCTTCATCATCTTTTTTCCTCTATCCAAATCCTTTAAATTATTTGTATTTGACTTTTTCGCATATATTTTTTTTCCAACTAAGCTTGACAATGTCGAGCTCATCTTCCACATTTTTTGTGATAAAGATTTTTGATATTGTAAGTGTGGTCATGAAGCCCTATTGAAGACTTCTTGGACTCAACAAAATTTAGGTCGTAGGTTTTTTACTTGTACGATTTCGAAGGTAATATTTTTTTTATTTAATTAGTTGATTAATTATTGACTTATAGTTGTTTTGTAATTGTGGTCTTGTTTTTATAGAATTTGGGTGGATGTGATTACTTTAATTGGTATGAATAACGACACCCTTCACAAGAAAATCATGTAATCTTGGGTTTGTTGAAGAAAGTCAAGGCTTTTGAAGAGAAACAAAATCGAGCAAGAAGATACTACATTGTTGGCGTTATGGTTACTGGTTTGGTGTTGTTGGGCACATGGATATTCAAGCCTAATTGTTGAAATTTTCATGAAGGTGTAGTTGTATTTGATACTGGTTTGGTGTTGTTGAACACATGGATATACAAGCATAATTGTTGTAAAATATCAAAAAATTATCACTATATGTAAAGTTACGTTCGTTACGTATGTAAAGGGAAATAAAAAATTATTATTTCACAGGTTCTTCTTTATATATAGGTTGCAAGCATCTAGTTAGTACCCCATAAGTCCAGACCTCTTGTATGCTTTCCACAGCATTGTCACAAAGAAAGGTCTTTGGCTCGGCCATTTCTATGCCGGTCAGAAAACATTCGATGTATGCAAGAACGTGCGACCCTCACACGGCATTAGTTTTATTTTTTAGAAGGTCCATGTCCTTATTTCGACCATCAAAATCCCATGGTTGCTTCATTAACACTTTCGTTGGCAAATGATCCATGAGTTTACTTTTGCTCAATAAGATAGGGAACAACTCCAACAGTGGTTGCATGTGGGTAAAAAATCGGCCTCATCCAAGGTCGGTAAGTTGCAGTCATAAACCTTGATCTTTACCTCCTCGAGTAGTATCTCAATAACCCGATAACGTATGTTGTCCAAGTTCATGACTCCAAGAATCCTCTTTTCCCTAGTTCAGATCTTGCTGTGTGGATTTAGCCTCTCACCTCTAACATACTTTATCATTTTTTCATCCCATTGAAACTCAGAAAGTAATAAATAAAATCCCATGCCACCAGGATTTGACGCTAGCATACTGATATCATCGTACCTATCCTTCAAATTTTTGTAGAAATCGAGGTCCACTAACCTTACGGGAGCATCATAAGCCTTCGGGTACGTTAATTGCCTGCCCCTCATGAGGCAGAGAATTTTTTCGACATGTTGTGATATAAGAAGTCAATTTTTAAATAGGTTAGTAATTATAAAGAAATAAGAAAAACATAGTGGAAAGATGCAATAGATGGTCCATCTGTTGCAGAGGGTTCTCTGAATCTGTTCACAAATTACCTATCTAATGCAACTTATGAAATAGATGGGTAATATGTTGCAACAAAACCACCACAAACAACACATGGAGTAGATTAGAAGGCTAGGTTAGGAAAAGTAAACTTACCCTATCCATGTAATACATACGCATATCTTTCATACTCTTGAAGTATTGGGATGAAAAGGTATGGACGGGATAATCTTGTGTGCCTTTCTTGGTATTCGTGGCCCGCCGTAGATCCTTCTTCTCTTTGGCGCCAAGTTCTGCATATATGTCCACCTTCTTCAATGTCCCCTGAACTTCAATAACTTTTGGAGAGAGAGGAGTTGTAATTTTTTTGGATTTACAATAGGAGAGTAGTTGGTTAATTACTCTTTTCTTCCAACCAATCGCCACTGTAGGAGTGTATGGCTCCCTCACCTTCTTGGATGGTTTAACACCACTCTAGGATTTCAATTTCTCAACAGATTTAGCGATAGCCTTTTCACTTTAGAACCATGGGCTATAGCACACCGATTTGGCCTAAAAACTTCCCATTCGAGCCGTTTCACTCATTGGACAAACCAAATGGCCTCACCCATACAAACGGGCAACACTAGGATGCACCCTAGCCTCCCTGGCACGCCCAGGTCAATTTTCAACCTACGTCACCCACGGAAGCTGAGCCCACCCCGAAACCGTGGGCTATAGCACTCTGATTTAGCCCCAAAATGTCCCATTCACGCAGTTTCGCTCGTTTGATCAACTAAATGGCCTTGCCCACATATATGGGCTATAGCAAGCTGATTTGACCCTAAATAGCCTCTTTTACGTCGTTTCTCCCGTTTGTCAAACTAAATGGCCCTGCCCACAAAAACGGGCAATACTAGGATGCTCTCCAACCTCTCTGGCATGACCAGGTCAATTTTAGCCTACGACAACCTCGAACCCCAGGCCTACACCAAGAACCATGGGAAATAACATACCAATTTGGACCCAAAATGCTCGGTTCACGCCCTTTTTACCGTTTGACAAACCATATGGCCCCGCCCAATTAAACAGGCAACACTAGGATGCTCCCCAGCCTCCCTGGTATGCCTAAGTCAATTATTGGCCCATGGAACCCACGAACCCCGAGCCCACCTCCAACACCGTGGGCCATAGCTCATCGATTTGGTCTCAAAACACCCCATTTATGTCGTTCCGCCCGTTTGACCAACCAAATAGCCCCTCCCATACAAACGGGAAACACTAGAATGCTTCCTAGAATCCATGGCATGCCCAGGTCAATTTTTGGCCCATGACACCCCCGTACCCTAGGCCCACCCCAAGAATCGTAGGCTATAGCACACCGATTTGGCCCCAAAATACATCGTTCGCTCCGTTTCTTCCATTTGACCAACCAAATAGCCTCTCCCAGACAAATGGGAAACATTACGATTCTCCCCAGACACCCTGCCATGCACAGGTCAATTTTTGGTCCACGAAACCCCCAAACCCCCAGCCCACCCTTAAAACCATGGGTAATAGCAAAAAGATTTGGCCCCAAAATACCTCATTCGCGCCGTTTCGCCTGTTTGACCAATGAAATGGCTTCGCCCACACAAAAGGGGAACACTAGGATGCTCCCCAGCCTCCCTGGCATGCCCTGGTCGATTTTTGTCCCATGGCACCTCTGGACCCCGGGCCCACCCCCAAAACCGTGTGCTATAACACACTGATTTGGTCCTAAAACACACCATTCATGCCATTTCACCCATTTGACCGACCAAATAGCCCCACCCACACAAATGGGAAATACTAGGATGCTTCCCAACTTCCCTGGTACTCCCAGTTTGATTTTCGACCCACAGCACCCCCTGAACCGTGGGCTATAACTCATCGATTTAGCCTCATAAAGCCCTGTTTCTCCCATTTGACCAACCAAATGGCCCCTCCCATACAAACGGGCAATACTTAGATGTTTCCCTACCTCTTTGTCACACCCAGGTCGATTTTCAACCCACTCCAACCCGAACCCCAGGCCTACCCCCAAAATCGTGGGCTATAGCACACTGATTTGGCCCCAAAATGCCTCATTTGCGCTGTTTTTCCTAATTGACCAAACAAATGGCCTTGCCCACCCAAACGACAGCCTCCTTGGCATGGCCAAGTCAATTTTCAACCCACAACACACCCGGAACCCAGACCCATCCCCGGAACCGTGGCTATAGCACACCAATTTGGTCATAAAATATCCCGTTCGCGCTGTTTCGCCCGTTTGACCAACCAAATGGATCCTCCCACAAAAATGAGCAATACTAGGATGCTTCTTAGGCTCCCTGGCACGTCCAGGTCAATTTTAGGCCCATGGTACCCCCAAACCTCGGGCCTACCCCCAAAACTGTGTGCTGTAATACAGAGATTTAGCCCCAAAATACCCTATTCACGCTGTTTTACTCATTTGACCAACCTAATGGACCTGCCCATATATACCGGTAATACTAGGATGCTTCCCATCCTTCCTGTTATGTATAGGTCAATTTTTGGACAACGACATCCCCAGACCCTAGGCCCACCCTCGAAACCATGGTCAATCGCATACTGTTTTTGCCCCAAAAAGCCCCGATCACGTTGTTTTGCCCATTTAACCAACCAAATAGCCTCACCCACACCAACGGGGAACACTAGGATGCTCCCCAGCCTTCCTGGCATGCCTTGGTCAATTTTTGGCCAACGGTACCCCTTAAACCGTGGGCTATAGCAGTCCGATTTAGCCATAAAATGCTTGGTTCACGCTGTTTTGCCCGTTTGACCAATCAAATAACCCCGCCCACATAAACAGGCAATATTAGGACTCTCCCAGTCTCCCTAGCATGCCCAGGTCAATTTTTGACCCACGACTCCTCCGAACCCTAGCCCCACCCCCAAAAATATGGGCTATCGCAAACTAATTTGACCCTAAATAGCCCTGTTCGCCTCTGTTTCTCTTGTTTGTCCAACCAAATGGCCCCGCCCACATAAACAAGAAACACTAGGATGCTTTCTAGCCTCCCTGGCATGTCCAGGTCAATTTTTGTCTCACGATAACCCTACCCCATGCCCACACCCGAAACTGTGGGAAATAACACACCAATTTAGCCCAAAAATGACCGGTTCGCGCTGTTTTGCCCGTTTGACCAACCAAATGGACCCTCCCACTTAAAAGGGCAACACTAGGGTGTTCCTCAGCCTCCCTGGCATGCCCAAGTCAATTTTTTGCCCATGGAACCCACGAAACCCGGGCCCACCCCTAACATTATTTGCTATAGCACACTGATTTGGCCTCAAAACACCCTATTCACGTTGTTCCGCTCGTTTGACTAACCAAATAGCCATGCCCACACAAATGGGCAACACTAGAATGCTCCCTAGCATCCATGGAACACCAAGGTCGATTTACGGCCCACGACACCCCCATAACCTAGGCCCACCCACAAAATCGTAATCTATAGCATACCGATATGGCCCCAAAATATATCGTTCTCTCCATTTTTTCTGTTTGACCAACCAAATAGCCTCGCCCATACAAACAGGCAACATTAGGATACGCCCTAGCTTCCCTGGCATGCCAAGGTCAATTTCTGGTCCACGGCACCCCTGAACCCTAGGCCCACCCTCGGAACCGTGGGCAATAGCACAAAGATTTAGCCCTAAAATAGCCTATTTGTACCGTTTTGCCTGTTTGACCAATGAAATGGATCCGTCCACACAAATGGGGAACACTAGGATGCTCCCCAGCCTCCCTAGCATGTCCTGGTCGATTTTTGGCCTACGGCACCTCCGGACCCTAGGCCCACCCCCAAAACCATGTGCTATAATACATCGATTTGTCCCCAAAACACACCGTTCATGTCGTTTCACCCATTTGACCAACCAAATGGCCCCGCCTACATAAACGAGAAACACTAGGATTTTTCCCAACCTTCCTAGCAGACCCAATTCAATTTTTAACCCACAGGACCCCCTGAACCGTGGGCTATAACACATCGATTTGGCCCCAGAAAGCCCCGTTTCTCCCATTTGACAAACCAAATGGCCTCATCCACATAAACGGGCAACACTTGGATGCTCCCTTGACTTTCTGTCATACCCAGGTTAATTTTCAACCCACGCCACCTCTGAACCCCTGGCCTACCCCCAATATTGTGGGCTACAGCACACCGATTTGCCCTAAAAATGCTTCATTTGCGCCGTTTCACCTGATTGACCAACCAAATTGCCCCGCCCACATAAACAGCAGCATTTCTGGCATGCCTAAGTCAATTTTCAGCCAACAGAACACCCGAACCCTAGATCCACCCCCGGAACCGTGGGCTGTAGCACACCAATTTCGCCATAAAATGCCCCGTTCACGCTGTTTCACCCATTTTACAAACCAAATGGCCCCGCACATAAAAATAGGCAACACTAGGATGCTTCCTAGACTTTTTGGCATGTCCAAGTCAATTTTCCACCCATGGCACCCCTGAAACTCGGGCCCACCCCCAAAACCGTGTGCTATAACACACTGATTTGGCCCCAAAATGCCCTATTCACGCTGTTTCGCCCGTTTAACTAACAAAATGGCCCTAACCACATATACAGGCAACACTAGGATACTTCCCAGCCTCCCTGGCACGCACAGGTCAATTTTTGGGCAACGACACCCCCGGACCTTAGGGCCACCCATGGAACAGTGGGCATAGCACACCGATTTGGCCCCAAAATGCCCTGTTCACACCGTTTTGCCCGTTTGACCAACCAAATGGCCCCTCCCACACAATTACAAAACACTAGGATGGTTCCAAGATTCCTTGGCATGCCCAGGTCGATTTTTAGCCCACGACAACCACGAACCCCTAGCCCGCCATCAAAACCGCGGTCAATAGCATACTGATTTGGCCCCAAAATGCCCCGTTCGCATTGTTTTGCCCATTTGACCAATGAAATGGACCCGCCCACACCAACGGGGAACACTAGGATAATCCACAGCCTCCCCGGCATGCCCTGGTCGATTTTTGGCCCATGAAACCCCCGAACCCTAGGCCCACCCCTGGAACGATGTTTTATAGCATACCAATTTGGCCCCAAAACACACCATTCGTGCCTTTTCGCCCATTTGACTAACCAAATATCCCCGCCAACAAACACGGACAACAATAGGATGCTTCCCAACCTCCCAGGCATGCCCAATTTGACTTTTGACCCAGACACCCCCGAACCCCGGGCCCACCCCCAAAACCGTGAACTATAGCATACCGATTTGGCCCCAAAATGCCTCTTTCACGCAGTTTAGCTTGTTTGACCACTCAAATGGCCCCGCCCATGAAAACGGGCAACTTTAGGATGCTCCCCAGCATCCCTGGCATGCCCAGGTCAATTGTCGGCCCACGGCACCCCTGGATCCCGGGCCAACCCTCGGAACCATGGGCTATAGCACACCGATTTGGCCCCAAAAATGCCCTGTTCACGCTATTTCTCCTGTTGGAACAACCAAATGGCCTCGTCCACACAAACCGGCAACACTAGGATGCTTCCTACCCTCCCTATCACTCCAGATCTATTATTTTCCCATGGCACCCTCGGACCCCGGACCTAAACTCGGAGCCTTGGACTATAGTACACCGATTTGGCCCCAAAATGCGTTATTTGTGCTGTTTCTCCTATTTGACCAACCAAATAGCCCTGCCCACATAAATAGGCCACACTAGGATGCTCCCCAACTTCCCTGGTGCGCCTAGGTTGATTTTTGACCCATGGAACCTCCGGACTCTGGGATCACCCCCGGAACCGTAGGCTACAGCCCACCAATTTGGCCTAAAAATGCCTCGTTCATGCCGTTTCACCCGTTTGACAAACCAAATGGCCCTGCCCACACAAACGGATAATGCTAGGATAATCCCTCAGCTACCTAGCATGCCCAGGTCGATTTTCGACCCATGGAACCCCCGGACCCCAGACCTACCTCCAGAACCGTGGGCTATAGCACACCGATTTTGACCCAAAATGCCCTGTTCACGCCGGTTTTCCCATTTGACAAACCAAATTGCCCCTTCTAAGTAAATGGGCAATACTACGACGCTCCCCAGCCTCCCTGGAACGCCCAGGTGGATTTTCAACCCATGAAACCCCCAAAACTCGGGCTCACCCCTGGACCCGTGTGCTATAGCATACTGATTTTGACCCAAAATGCCCCGTTCGTGCCGTTTTGCCCGTTTGACCAGCCAAATAGCCCCTCCCACACAAGTGGAAAACACTAGAATGATCTTCAGCCTCCCTAGCACGCCTAGGTTGATTTTGGGCCCATGGCACCCTTGAACCCCGGGTCCACCCCTTGAACCGTGTGCCATAGCACACCGATTTTTCCCTAAAATACCCCGTTCATGCCGTTTCACTCGTTTGACCAACCAAAGGGCCCCGCCCACAGAAACGAGAAACACTAGGATGCTCCTCAACCTCTATAGCATGCCCAGGTCAATTTTCGACCCATGGCACCCACGGACCCCGGCTCCACCCCTGGAATTGTGGGCTATAACACACGGATGTAGCCCCAAATAGCCCTGTTGCACCGTTTGTCCAACCAAACGGCTCCGCCCACACAAATGGGCAATAGTAGGATGTTTTCCAGCCTCCCTAGCATGCCTAGGTTAATTTTTGGCCCAAGAAATCCCCGGAACCCGAGCCCACACCCAGAACTGTGGGCAATAGCACACAAATTTAACCCCCAAATGCCTTGTTTGCACCATTTCGGCTATTTAACCAACCAGATGGCCCCGCCTACTCAAACGGGCAACTCTAGGATGCTCCCCAGCCTCTATGGCACGCCCAGGTTAATTTTCAACCCACGGCACCACCTTACCCCAAGACCACCCCTAGAATCGAAGGCTATAACACACCGATTTAGCCCCAAAATGCCCCATTCATAATGTTTTACCCGTTTGACCAACCAAATAGACCTTCCCACATAAACGAGTAACACTAGGACGCTCTTTAGTGTCCCTGGCACGTCTATATTGATTTTTAGCCCACGGCACCACTGGACCCTAGGCCCACCCCTGAAACCGTTTGCTATAACATACCGATTTGGCCCCAAAATGCCCCATTCACAATGTTTTATTCGTTTGACCAACCAAATGGCCCTGCCCATATAAATGGGAAATACTATGACACTCCCCAACCTCCCTGGCATGCCTAGGTCAATTTTTGACTTACAGCACCTCCGAACCCCGGGCCCACCCTCGGAACCGTGGGCTATAGCATATCGATTTGGCCCCAGAACACCCTGTTCGCACCGTTTTGCCCATTTGACCAACCAAATGGCCTCGCCTACATAAACGAGCAACACTAGAATGATCCCAACCTTCCTTGGATTCCCAGGTCGATTCTTTGCCCATAGCACACCCGGACCCTGAGCCCACCCTTGGAAGCATGGGCAATAGCATACCTAATTGGCCCCAAAATACCCGTTCGCGCTGTTTCGACTGTTTAACCTACGAAATAGCCCCGCCCATAAATAGGAAACACTAGGACTCTCCCGAGCCTCTCTGGCATGCCCTGGTTAATTTTTGGCCCACGGAACCACCGGACCCTGGTGCCACCCTCGAAACCATGTGCTATAGAACACTGATTTGGCCTCAAAATAAGCCGTTCGCGCTGTTTCGACCATTTGACCAACCAAAAGGCCCCGCCTATACAAACGGGAAACACTAGTTGCTTCCCAACCTCCCTGGCATGACCAGTTTGATTGTTGACCCACGGCACCCCCGAACCTCGGGCTGACACCCAGAACTGTGGGCTATAGCACATCGATTTGGCCCCAAAATGCCTCGTTCGCGCCGTTTCGCCCAATTGATCATCCAAATGACCCCTCCCATACACACGACAGCCTCTATGGCATGCCCTGATCGATTTTCAGCCCATGCAACACCCGGATCCCAGGCCTATCCCCGGAACCGTGGGCTATAGCACACCAATATGGCTGTAAAATGCCCCGTTCGCACAGTTTCGCCCGTTTGACCAACCAAATGGCTCCGCCCACAAAAAAGGGCAACACTAAGATGCTTCCTAGCCTCCCTGGCATGTCCGAGTTGATTTTTGGCCCACAACACCCCTGCACCCTGGGCGCACCCCCGAAAGAGTGTGCTATGACACACCGATTTAGACCCAAATCGCCTTATCCACGCTGTTTAGGCCGTTTGATCAACTAAATGGCCCTGCCCACATAAACGGGCAGCAATAGGATGCTCCCCAGCCTCCCTGACACGCTCAGGTCAATTTTTGGCTAACGGCACACCCTGACCCCAGGCCCATCCTAGGAACCGTGGGCTATAGCATACCGATTTGGCCCCAAAATTCCCCGTTTGCACCGTTTTGGCTGTTTGACCAACCAAATGGCCCTGCCCACCCAAACGGGAAACACTAGGATGCTTCCAAGCCTCCCTAGCACACCCAAGTCGATATTTAGCCCACGACACCCCGAAGCCCATGCCCACCCTTGCAACCGTGGGTAATAACATACTGATTTTGCCCCAAAATGCCTCGTTCATGCCATTTCACCTATTTGACCAATGAAATGGCTCCACCCACAAAATATGGGAACACTAGGATGCTCCCCAGCCTTCCTGGCATGCCCTGATCAATTTTTGGACCACGACATCCCCAGACCCCGGGCCCACCCACGAACCCTGTGCTATAGCACACCGATTTAGCCCTAAAACACACCGTTCGCGCCATTTTGCCTATTAGACTAACAAAATGGACCCACCCACACAAACGGGAAACACAAGGATGATCCTAACCTCTCTGGTATGCCTAGGCCCACGGCACCCCTGGACCCCAGGACCACCCTTCAAACCATGGGCTATAGCATACCGATTTGGACCTAACTAGCCCCGTTTCTCCTGTTTGGCCAAGAAAATAGCCCTGCCCACACAAACAGGAAATAGTAGGATGCTCCCCAGCCTTCCTGGTACGCGCAGGTCGATTTTCATTCCACGATACCCCCGGGCCCCAGGCCCACCTTCAGAACCGTGGGCTATAGCACACTGATTTAGCCACAAAATGCCCCATTCGCGCTGTTTCGCTCGTTTAACCTACCAAATGGACCCTCCCACAAAAACGAGCAACACTAGGATGCTCCCTAGCCTCCCTAAAATGAACATGTCGATTTTCAGCCCTCGGTACATCCGGACCACAAGCCCACCTCCGAAACCATTTTCTATAATACACTGATTTGGCCCCAAAATGCCCCATTCACCCTGTTTCAGCCATTTGACAATCCAAATGGCCCTGCCCACATAAACGAGCAACACTAGGATGCTCACTACCCTCCCTGGCATGCCCAGGTTGATTTTTGGCCTACGGCACCATCGAACCCCGGCCCACCCTCAGAACCGAGGGCTATAGCACATCGATTTGGCCACAAAACACCCGGTTCGCACTGTTTTGGCTGTTTGACCAACCAAATGGCCCCTCCCACACAAACAGCCTATGCTAGGATACTCCCGAGCTTCCCTAGGATGCCCAGGTCAATTTTTGGACCACGGCATCCCTGGACCCCGAGCCCACCCTCAGAACCGTTGGCAATTACAAAATGATTTGGCCCCAAAATGCCCCGTTCCCATCGTTTCGACAGTTTGACCAATGAAATGGCCCCTGCCACATAAACAGAGAACTCTAGGATGCTCCCCAGCCTCTCTGGCATGCCCTGGTTGATTTTTAACCTACGACAGCCCCGGACCCTAGGTCCACCCCCTGAACCATGTGCTATAGAACACTAATTCGGCCCCAAAACACACCGTTCGTGCCGTTTTACCCATTTGACCAACCAAATGGCCCCACCTACATAAACGGGCAACACTAGGTTGCATCCCAACCTCCCTGGCATGCCCAGTTCGACTTTTGACTAACGGCAACCCCGAACCTCGGGCCCACCCCCGTGGGCTATAACAGATTGATTTGGCCCCAAAATGCCTCTTTTGGGCTGTTTTTCCAGTATGACCAACCAAATGGCCCTTCCCACACAAACGACAGCCTCTCTGATATGCCCTGGTATATTTTCAGCCTACGGCACAATCGAACCCTAGGCCCACCCCCAAAACCGTGGGCTATAACACACTAAATGCCCCGTTCGCGTTGTTTTGCCCGTTTGACCAACCAAATTGCCCCGCCTACAAAAAATGGGCAACACTAGGATGCTTCCTAGACTCCCTGGCACGTCCAGGTAAATTTTTGACCCACGACACCCATGGACCCCTGGCCAAACCCCGAAACCGTGTGCTATAACACATTGATTTAGCCCCAAAATGCCCTATTCACGTCGTTTTGCCTGTTTGAGCAACCAAATGGCCCTTCCCACATAAACGGGAAATACTAGGATGCTCCCCAGCCTCACTGGCATGCTCCAGTTGATTTTTGGCCCATGAAACCCCAGACCCCAAGCCCACCCTCGAAATCGTGGTCTATAGCACACTGATTTGGCCCTAAAATGCCCCCGTTCGCACCGTTTCGCCTGTTTGACCAACCAAATGGCCCCGCCAACACAAACGGGCAACACTAGGATGCTCCCAAGCCTCCCTGGCATGCCTAGGTCGATATTTGGCCAATGGAACCTCTAAATCCCAGGCCCACCCTCAAAATCGTAGGTAATAGCATATCGATTTGGCCCCAAAAATGCTCCATTCGTGCTATTTCGCCTGTTTGACTAACGAAATGGAACCGTCCACACAAACAGGGAAGACTAGGATGGTCCCCAACCTCCCTGGCACACCCTGATTGATTTTTGGGCCACGGTACCCCTAGACCCCGGGCCTACCCCCAGAACCGTGTGATATAGCACACCAATTTAGCCTCGAAACACACCGTTCGCACTATTTTGCCCATTTGACAATTCAAATGGCCCCTCCCACATAAACGAGCCATAGTAAGATGATACCCAACCTCCCTGGCACGCTCAATTCCATTTTTGACCCACGGTACCCCCGGACCTTGAGCATGCCCCTGGAACCATGGCCTATAGCACACCGATTCCGCCCTAAATAGCCTCATTTCTCCTGTATGACCAACAAAGTGGCCTCACCCACATAAAAAGGCAAAATTAGGATGCTTCCCAGCCTCTCTAGCATGCCTAAGTCAATTTTTGTCTCATGGCACCCTCGAATCCCAGGCCTACCCCCAAAATCGTGGCCAATAGCACACTGATTTGGCCCCAAAATGCCTCATTCGCAGTGTTTTTCCTATTTTACCAACAAAATGGCCCCTCCCCTAGGATGCTCCGTAGCCTTTCTGGCATGCACAGGTCAATTTTTAGCCCATGGAACCCCCGAACCTCGGGCCCACCCCTGGAATCATGGCTTATAGCATACCGATTTGGCCCCAAAATGCCTCATTTGTGCCTTTTTGTTCATTTGGCCAACAAAATGGCCTCGCCCACACAAACAGAAAATACTAGAATGCTCCCCAGCCTCTCTGGTATGCTCAGGGCAATTTTTAACCCATACCACCCCCAAAACCGTAGGCTATAGAACACCGAGTTGGCCCCAAACTACCTCGTTCTTGCCATTTCACCTATTTGACCAAGAAAATGGCCTTGCCCACACAAACGACAGTCTTCCTAGCACGTGCAGGTAGATTTTAATCCCATGGGACCCCCGAATGCTGGGCCTACCCTCATAACCATGGGCTATAGCACATGGATTTGGCCACAAAATGCCCCGTTCGCGTTGTTTCACCCATTTAACAAAACCAAATGGCCCTGCCTATATAAACGGGCGCATTAGGATGCTCCCCTACCTCCCTGGCATGCCTAGGTGACCCTGGGACCACCCTCAGAACCGTGGGCTATAGCCCATCAATTTGGCCCCAAAATACCCCATTCGCACCGTGTTACCCGTTTGACCAACCAAATAGCCCCGCCTATACAAACAGCCAATACTAGAATGCTTCCAAGCCTCCCTAACATTCCCAGGTTGATTTTTGGCCCATATTACACCCGAACCCTGGGCCCACACTCAAAACCATGGGTAATAGCACACCAATTTGGCCCCAAAATACCACGTTCATGGCGTTTCTACTATTTGACCAATGAAATGGCCCTGCCCACACAAATAGGGAAAACTGGGACACTCTCCAGCCTCTCTGGCATGCCTTGGTCAATATTCAGCCTATAAAAACCTCGAACCCCGAGCCCACCCTCGAAACCGTAAGCTATAGAACATCGATTTGGCCCCAAAATACACCGCTCGTGCCGTTTTGCCTATTTGACCAACCAAATGGCCCCGTCTATATAAATTGGAACCACTAAGATGCTTCCCAACCTCCCTGGCATGCTAGTTTAATTTTTAACCCATGGCATCCCTAAACCTCGGGCCCACCCCCGAACTGTGGTCTATAGCACACCGATTTAGCCCCAAAATACCTCATTCATGCCGTTTCACCCGTTTGACCAACCAAATGGCCCCGCCCATACAAACGGCAGCCTTCCTGGCATGTCTTGGTCAATTTTCAGCCCACGGTACACCCGGACCCCAGGACCACACCCAAAATCGTGAGCTATAGCACACCAATTTGGCCACAAAATGCCCCGTTTGCATAGTTTTGCCCGTTTGACCAACTAAATGGACCCTCCCACAAAAATGGGCAACACTAGGATGCTCCCTAGCCTCCCTGGCACGTCCAGGTCAATTTTTGGCCCACGACAACCCTGGACCCTGGGCCCACCCCAAAACCATGTTCTATAACACATCGATTTATCCCCGAAATGCCCTATTCATGTCGTTCCACCCGTTTGACCAACCAATGGCCCCACAAACAGAAATAGGAAATACTACAATGCTCCCCAGCCTTCCTGGCACGCCCAGGTCAATATTTGGCCCACGAAGCCCCCAAACGTCGAGCCCACCCTCAGAACTGTGGGCAATAGCATATCAATTTGGCCCTAAAATGCCTCGTTCGCGCCATTTTCTCATTTAACCAAAGAAATAGCTCCGCCCACACAAACGGAGAACACTAGGATGCTAACCAGCCTCCCTGGCATGCCCTGGTCAATTTTTGGCCAATGGCACCCCCGAACTCCAGGCCTATCCCCGAAATCGTTTGCTATAGCACACCGATTTAGCCCCAAACACACCGTTCGCGTCGTTTCATCCATTTGAAAAACCAAATGGACCCACCCATACGAACAGGAAATACTAGGATGTTTCCCAACCTCCCTTGCACGGCCAGTTTAATTTTCGGCCCATGGTACCTCCAGACCTCGGGCCCACCACTGGAATAATGGGCTATAGCACACTGATTTGGCCCTAAATAGCCCCATTTCTCTTGTTTGACAAATTAAATTGCCCCGACCACAGAAACAGGCAACACTAGGACACTCCCCAGCCTCTCTGGCACGCCCAAGTTGATTTTTGGCCTACGCTACCCCCGAACCTCGATTCCACACCCAAAACTATGGGCAATAGGACACTAATTTTGGCCCCAAAATGCCTCGTTCGCACTGTTTTGCCTCTTCGAACAACAAAATAGCCCTGTCCACATAAATGGGCAACACTAGGATACTTCCCAGCCTCCCTAGCACACCCAAGTCGATTTTCAGCCCATGGCACCCCCGAACCCTAGGCCCACCCCTGAAACCATGGCCTATAGCGTACCGATTTGGCCGTAAAATTTCTCCTTCGAGCCTCTTTGCTTGTTTGACCAAAAAAATGGCTCCGCCCAAATAAACGGGAAAATTAGGATGCTCCGTAGCCTCCCTTCCACGCCCAGGTCAATCTTTGGCCCACAGCACCGTTAGACCCCGGGTCCACCACCGGAATCGTGGTCTATAGCACATCAATTTAGCCCCAAAATGCCCTATTCGTGCTGTTTGACCAACCAAATGGCCCCACCCACGCAAACGGGCAACACTAGGATGCTCCCAAACCTCCCTGGCACGTCCAAGTTGATTTTCGACAAACGATACCCTCGAACCCCTGCCCTACCCCCAGAATTGTGGGCTATAGCGCACTATTTTTGCCCCAAATAGCCCCGTTTGCACTGTTTCTCTCCTTTGACTATCAAAATGTCCCCATCCATACAAACGGGCCACACTAGGATGCTCCTCAGCCTCCCTGGCATGCCCAGGTCAATTTTAGGCCTACGGCACCTAGAGCCCACCCCCAGAATCGTGGGCTATAGCACACCGATTTGGCCCCAAAATGCCCTCTTTATGCTGTTTCTCTTGTTTGACCAACCAAATAGCCTCTTCCGCACAAACCGATAATACTAGGATGCTCTCTAGCTTCCCTAGCATGTCCAGGTCGATTTTTAGCCCATGGCATCCCCGGACCCCGGGCCTACCCTTAGAGCCGTGGGCTATAGTACATCGATTTAGCCCCAAAATGCCCCGTTCACGCTGTTTTGCCTGTTTGACCAACCAAATGGCCCCGCCCATAAAAACGGGAAACACTAGGATGCTCTCCAACTTCCATGGCATGGCCATGTTGATTTTCGACAAATGGCACCCCCGGACTCTGGGCCCACCCCTGAAACCGTAGACTTTCGCACATCGATTTGGCCTCAAAACACCCAATTCACAATGTTTTGCCCGTTTGACAAACAAAATGGCCCTGGTCACATAAACAGGAAACACTAGGATGCTCTCTAGCATCCCGGCACGTCCATGTCAATTTTCAGCCCTCGGCACCCCCGGACCCCAGGCCCACCCCCAAAACCGTTAGCTATAACACACTGATTTGGCCCCAAAATGCCCTATTCACAATATTTTGCCCGTTTGACCAACTAAATGGCCCTGCCCATCCAAAAGGGCAACATTAGGATGCTCCCCAACCTCCCTGGCACGCCCAGGTCAATTTTTGTCGTACGGCACCGTCGAACCCCGGGCTTACCCTCGGAACCGTAGGCTATAGCACATCGATTTGGCCCCAAAACACCCCGTTCGCACTGTTTCGCCCATTTGACCAACCAAATGGTGCCGCCCATACAAACGGGCAACAGTAGAATGATCCTAGCCTTCCAAGGATGCCCAAGTCAATTCTTAGCCCACGGCATCCCTAGAACCCGAGCCCACCCTTGGAAGAATGGGCAATAGCATACCGAATTGGCTCCAAAATGCCCCGTTCGCGCTGTTACGATTGTTTGACCAACAAAATGGCCCCGCCCACACAAACAGGGAACACTAGGACTCTCCCCAGCCTCTTTGGCATGCCCTGATAAATTTTTGGCCAATAGAACCCCCGAACCCCGGGCCCACCCTCGAAATCATGCGCTCTAGAACACTGATTTGGCCCGAAAATAAGCCGTTCACGCCGTTTTGTCCATTTGACAAACAAATGGCTCCTCTCTTAGAAACGAGAAAAACTAGGTTGCTTCCCAACCTCCCTGGCATGCCCAGTTTGATTTTCGACCCATGGCACCCATGAACCTCGGGCCCACACCCAGAACTGTGGGCTATAACACATCGATTTGGCCCCAAAATGCCTCGTTCATGCCATTTCTCCCATTTGACCAACCAAATGGCCCCACCCACACAAACAATAGCCTCTGTGGCATGCCCTGGTTGATTTTCAGCTCATGGCACACCTGGATCCCAGGCCCACCCCTAAAACCGTGGGCTATAGAACACCAATTTGTCCATAAAATGTCCCATTCATGTAGTTTCGCCCGTTTGACCAACCAAATGGCCCCGCCCATAGAAACGGGCAACACCAAGACGCTTCCTGGCCTCTCTGGCAAGTCCAGGTCGATTTTCAGCCAACAACACCATCGGACCCTGGGCCCACCCCCGAAAGCGTGTCCTATAACACACCGATTTGGCCCTAAATTGCCCTATTCATGCCATTTTGCCCATTTGACCAACTAAATAGCCCTGCCCACATAAACAGGCAAAACTAGGATGCTCCCTAGCCTCCTTGGCACGTTCAAGTCGATTTTTACCCAACGACACCCTCGAAACCCGGATCCATCCTAGGAACCGTGGGCTATAGCACACCGATTTGGCCTCAAAATGCCCCATTTGCACCGTTTTGCCCGTTTGACCAACCAAATAGCCCTGACCACACAAACGAGAAACACTAGGATGCTCCCAAACCTCCCTGGTACGCCCAGGTCAATATTTAGCCCATGACACCCCCGAACCCTCTGCCCACCCTCAGACTCGTGGGCAAATAACATACATATTTAGCCCCAAAATGCCCCGTTCACGCCATTTCACGTGTTTGACCAACAAAATGGCTCCACCCACGCAAATGGGGAACGCTAGGATGTTCCCTAGCCTCTTTGGCATGCCTTGATCAATTTTTGGCCCATGAAACCCCCAGACCCTAGGCCCCCCCAGAACTGCGTGCTATAGCACACCGATTTGGCCCCAAAACACACCATTCGCGCCATTTTTCCCATTAGACTAACCAAATAGTCCCTCCCACACAAACGGACAACGCTAGGATACTTCCCAGCCTCTCTGGACCACCCAGTTTGATTTCGGCCCACGACACCCATAGACACTAGGACCACCCCTCGAACCATGGGCTATAGCACACCGATTTGACTCTAAATAGCCCTGTTTCTCCTGTTTGACCAAGAAAATGGCCCCGCCCACACAAAAAGAAAACACTAGGATGCTCCCCAGCCTTCCTAGTACGTCCAGGTCAATTTTTAGACAACGGTTCCCTCGAAGCCCGGGCCCACCCCCAAAACAATAAGCTATAGCACACTAATTTAGGCCCTAATATGCCTCGTTGATGCTGTTTTGCCCGTTTGAACAACCAAATGGCCCCGCCTACATAAATGGGCAACACTACGATGCACCCCAGCCTCCCTGGCATGCCCTGGTCAATTTTTAGCCAATGGATCCCCCAAACCCCGGGCCCACCCCCGGAACCGTGGTCTATAGGACACTGATTTTGTCCCAAAATACCCCATTCATGCCTTTTTGCTCGTTTGACTAAGAAAATGACCCCGTCCACACAAACGGCGAACACTAGGATGCTCCCCAGCCTCCCTGGCACGCCCAGGTCGATTTTTGACCCATGCCACCCCCGGACCCATGGGTTATAGCAAATTGATTTGGCATTAAAACATCTCGTTCGCGTTGTTTCATTCATTTGACGAACCAAATAGACCCACCCTCACAAATGGAAGCCTCTCTGGTACACGTAGGTCGATTTTCAGCCCACCGCACCCCCGGGCCAGTGACCCACCTTTAGAACCATGGGCTATAGCACACCGATTTGGCCACAAAATGCCCCGTTCGCGCTGTTTCACCCGTTTGACCTACCAAATGGCCCCTCCCACAAAAATGGAAAACACTAGACGCTCCCTAGCCTCTCTGAAACGTCCAAGTCAATTTTCATCCCTCGATACCCCCGGACCACAAGCCTACCCCCAAAACCGTTTGCTATATCACACTGATTTGGCCCCAAAATGCCCCATTCACGCTATTTCACCCGTTTAACAATCCAAATGTCCCTGCTAACATAAAAAAGCATCACTAGAACGCTCCCAAGCCTACCTAGCATGCCTAACTCAATTTTTGACCTATGGCACCGCCGGACCCCGGCCCACCCTCGGAACTGTGGGCTATTGCACATCGATTTGGCCCCAAAACACCTCGTTCGCGCCGTTTTTGCCGTTTGACCAACCAAATAGCCCCACCAACACAAACGGGCAACACTAAGATGCTCCCGAGCTTTTCTAGGATGCCCAGGTCGATTTTGGGCCCACGACACCCACGGACCTCAGGTCCACCCTCGGAACCGTTGGCAATAGCATACTGATTTGACCCTAAAATGCCCCATTCACGTCGTTTGGACCGCTTGACCAATGAAATGGCCTCGCCCACACAAACGGGGCACACTAGGATGCTCCCTAGACTTTCTGTCATGCCCTGGTCAATTTTCGACCTACGGCAGCCCCGGACCCTAGGCCCACCCCCAGAACCGTGTGCTATAGAACACCGATTTGGCCCAAAAACACACCGTTCGCGCCGTTTCACCCATTTGACAAACAAATGACCCCTCCCATATAAACGGGCAACACTAGGTTGCTTCCCAACCTCCCTGGTATGCCTAGTTCAATTTTTGACCCACGACACCCCCAAACCTTGGGCTCACCCCTGTGGGCTATAACACACGGAATGCCCTGGTCGATTTTCAGCCTACAGCACACCCGAACCCCAGGCCTACCCCCAGAATCGTGGGATATAACACACTAAATGCCCCGTTAGCTCTGTTTTGCCCGTTTGACCAACCAAACGGCCCCGCCCACAAAAACGGGCAACACTAAAATGCTCCCTAGCCTCCCTGGCATGTCTAGTTTGATTTTCTACCTACGGCAACCCCGGACCCCTAGCCCACCCCCGAAACCATGTGCTATAACACATCGATTTGGCGCCAAAATGCCCTATTCACATCGTTTCGCTCATTTGTCCAACAAAATGGCCCCACCCATATAAACGGACAATACTAGGATGCTCCCCAGCCTTCCTGGCACTCCCTTGTCGAATTTAAGCCCATGGGACCCAGGTCAATTTTAGGCCCATGGTACCCCCGAACCCTGGGACTACCTTTAAAACTGTAGGCTATAGCACACTGATTTTGGCCCAAAATGCACCATTGGCGTCGTTTGGCTCGTTTGACCAACCAAATGTCCCCGCCTACACAAACAGGCAATACTAGAATGCACCCCATCGCATAGCATGCCTAGGTTAATTTTTGACCCAAGGCACCGCCGGATCTTGGGCCCACCCCCGAAACTGTGGGTTATAGCACACCGATTTGGCCCCAAAATGCGCTGTTCATGCAGTTTCGCCCATTTGACCAACTAAATGGCCCCGCCCAAACAAACAGGAAATACTAGGATGCTCCCCAGCCTCCCTGGCATGCCCAGGTTAATTTTTGATAAATGAAACCCCAAGACCCCGGGCTCACCCCCAGATCCGTGGGCTATAGCACACCGATTTGGCCCCAAAATGCCCCGTTCGCGCCTTTTTACAGGTTTGACCAATAAAATGGCCCCAACCACACAAATAGGAAAAACTACGATACTTCTTAGCCTTTCTACACGCCCAGGTCAATTTTTAACACACGACACCTCCGAACCCTGGTCCCTACCCCTGGAACTGTGGACTATAGCACACTGATTTGGCCCCAAATAGCCCCATTCACGCTATTTCTCTCTTTTGACTAACCAAATGGCCCTGCCCACATAAACGAGCAACATAAAGACGTTTTCCAGCCTTCATGGCATACCCAGGTTGATTTTTGACCCACGGCACACCCAAACCCAGGCCCACCCCCGGAATTGTGAACTATAGCTTACTAATTTTGCCCCAAAATGCCTCATTCGCACCGTTTAGCCTATTTGACCACCCAAATGGCCCCGCCCACACAAACGGGAAACACTAGGATGCTCTTCAGCCTCACTAGCACACCCAGGTTAATTTTTGGCCCACAGCACCCCTGGACCCCGGGCTTACCCCCAGAGCCGTAGGCTATAGCAAATCGATTCGGCCCTAAAATGCTCTATTCGCACCGTTTTGCCTGTTTGACCAACCAAATGGCCCCACCCATATAAACGGGTAACACTAGGATGCTCCCCAGCCTCCCTGGTGCGGCCAGGTTGATTTTTGGCCCACGGGACCCCCGGATTCCTAGCCCACCCCCAAAACCGTAGGCTATAGCACACCAATTTAGCACCAAAATGCCCCGTTCACATCGTTTCATATGTTTGACCAACCCAATTGCCCCGCCCACACAAAAGAGCAACACTATGATTCTCCCCAACCTCCATGGCATGTCCAGGTCAATTTTTGGCCCATGGGACCCCCAGACCTCTGGCTCACCCCCAGAACAGTGGGCTATAACATAATGATTTGGCCTCAAAATGCAGTGTTCGTGCTGTTTCGCCTGTTAAACTAAGAAAATGTGTCCAACTAGACAAACAGGGAATATTAGGATGCTCCCCAGCCTCCCCGGCATGCCTAGGTTGATTTTCGGCCCACGACATCCCCAAACCCAGGGCTCACCCCTAGAACCATGGGCTACCGTTTCACCTGGCTGACCAACCAAATGACCCCGCCAACACAAACGAGCAACACTAGGACACTCCTTAGCCTCCCTGGCATACCCAAGTCGATTTTTGGCCCATGGACCTGCCCACACAAATGGTCAACACTAGGATTCTACCTAGCCTCCCTAGCACGCGGAGGTTGATTTTTGGCCCATGGCTCTCTCGAAACCCGAGCCCAACCCCAAAACCGTGGGCAATAGCACATTGATTTTGCCCTAAAATTATCTGTTCACACCTCACTGGAATGCCCAAGTTAATTTTTGGCCCACGTACCCATAGACCTCGGGCCCACCCCCTAGAACCGTGGGCTATAGTACACCGATTTGGCCCTAAAATGCCTCGTTTATGCCGTTTCACTCGTTTGACCAACCAAATAGCCCCTCCTACATAAACGGGGAACATTAAGATGCTTCCCAGCATCCCCAGCATGCCCAGGTCAATTTTTGGCCCACGGTACCCCCAAACCTGGGGCTCACCCCCAAAATCATGCACTATAGCACATCAATTTGGTAAAATATTCCCTGTTTGCGCTGTTTTGCCCCTTTGACAAACCAAATATCCCCGCGCACACAAACGGGTAATACTAGGATACTCTCTATCCTCTATGGGATGCCCAGGTTGATTTTTGTCCAGCAGCACCCCCAAACCCCTGGCCCACCCCCAAAACCATAGGCTATAGCACACCGATTTGGCCTCAAAATGCCTTGTTCATGCCATTTTAGATGTTTGACCAACCAAATGGCCCCTCCAATACAAATGGGCAATACTAAGATGCTCCCCAACAACTCTGGCATGCCCAGGTCTATTTTTGGCCCACGGCTCCCTCGAACCCTAAGCCCACCCCCAGAATCGTAGGTAGTAGCTCACAGATTTAGCCTCAAAATGCCCTGTTCGTTCTATTTTGCCTGTTTAACTAACCAAATGGCTCTGTCCACTTAAACAGGTAATACTAGGATGCTCCGCAGCCTCCTTGGCACGCCCAAGTCAATTTTTTGGCCCATGGTACCTCCAGACCTCGGGCCTACCCCCAAAACCGTGGGCTATAGCACAATAATTTAGCCCCAAAATACCTTGTTCATGCCATTTTTCCCTTTAGACCAACTAAATGATCCCGCCCATATAAAAGAGCAACACTACGATGCTCCCTAGCCTCCATGGCATGCCTAGGTCAATTTTTGGCCTATGACAGCCCCGTACCCTGGGCCTACCCCCGGAATCGTGGGCTATAACACACTGATTTGTCCCCAAAATGCCCTGTTCCCACTGTTTTGCCCGTTTAACCAACCAAATAGCCCCGCCGATATAAATGGGCAACACTAGAATGCTTCCAAGCTTCTCTGGCATATCTAGGTTGATTTTTGGTCTACGACACCCCTACACCCCGAGATTAACCCCAAAACCATGGGCTATAGCACAACGATTTGGCCTCAAAATGCCCCATTTTCATAGTTTCACCCATTTGACAAACCAAATATCCTTTCCTACACAAATGGGAAACACTAGGACGCTCCCCAACTTCCCTGGCATGCCCAGGTTGATTTTTGTCCCATGGCACCCCCGGACCTCGGGCCCACCCCAAAAATCAGGGGCTATTGCACACTGATTTGGCTCCAAAATGCCCTATTTATGCCATTTTACAAACCAAAAGGACCCTCCCACTCAAACGAGAACTACTAAGACGCTTCCCAGCTGCCCTGGCATACCCAAATCGATTTTCAGCCCACGACACCCCCGAACCCCTAGCTCACCCCTGGAACCGTGCGCTATAGAACACTGATTTAGCCCCCAAATTACCCATTCGCACCATTTCACCCGTTTGACCAACCATATAGCCCCGCCCATACAAACAGGAAACACTAGGACGCTCCTTAGCTTCTTTGTCATGCCCAGGTTAATTTTTTTCTCACCGTACCCCCAGAACCCAGGGCCACCCCTAGAACTATTGCTATAGCACACCGATTTAGCCCCAAAATTCCCCGTTCGTGCTGTTTCATCTGTTTGACCAACCAAATAGCCCCTCTCATACAAAAGGGAAATACTAGGATGCTCCCCATCCTCTCCGGCATGCCCAAGTGTATTTTTGACCCACGATACCCCTAGACCCCCGGTTCACCCCCAGAACCATGGGCTATAGCACACCGATATTGCCTTAAATAGCCCTGTTCTCGCTATTTCTCTAGTTTGACTAACAAAATATCCCAGTCCACACAAACGGGCACTACTAGGATGCTCCCCAGCCTCCATATCACGCCCAGTTAATTTTTGGCCCACGATACACTAGACCCCGAGCCCATCCCCAAAACCATGAACTAGCACACCGTGATCCCAAAATGTCCCGTTTATGCCGTTTGCCCCATTTGACCACCCAAATGGCCCCGCCCATACAACGGGCAACACTAGGATGCTCCCCAGCCTCCATGGCACATCCAAGACAATTTTTGGCCCACGACACCCCCGAACACTAGGCCCACCCCCAGAATCGTGGGATATAGCACACCGAATTGGCCACAAAATGCCCTGTTCATGCCGTTTTGCACGTTTAACCAGCCAAATGGCCTTTCCCACACAAACAGGCCATGCTAGGATGCTCCCTAGCCTCCCTAGCATGCCCAGGTCAATTTTTGTCCAGTGAATCCCCGAACCCCAGGCCCACATCCAAAACTATGCACTATCGCACACCGATTTGGCCCAAAAATACCCCATTCGTGCCGTTTCTCCTGTTTGACCAACTAAATAGCCCCGCCCATGCAAATGGGCAATACTAAGATGCTCCTTAGCCTCTCTATCATGCCCAGGTCAATTTTCGGCTAACGACACCCCCGAACTCTGGGCCCACCCCCAGAACCATGGGCTATAGCACATCGATTTGGACCCAAAATTCCCCGTTTGTGCCGTTTTGCCTGTTTGATCAACCAAATGGACCCACCCACACAAAGGGGAAACACTAGGGTGCTTCCCAGCCTTGCTGGCATGTCTTGGTCGATTTTTGGCCCACGACACCTGCGGACCTCGAGCCCATCCCTCAAACCATGGGCTATAGCACACTGATTTGGCCCCTAAACGCCCTGTTCACACCGTTTTGCCTGTTTGACCGACCAAATGGACTCGCCCACATAAACGGGCAAATAGTAAGATTCTTCCCAGCATCCCCAACACGCCTAGGTCAATTTTCAGTCAACGACACCCTCGAATCCTGGGCTCAGCCCCAGAATCATGGGCTATAGCACATTGATTTGGCTCCAAAATGCTCCGCTCTCACCGTTTTGCCTGTTTGAATAACCAAATGGCCCTACCCACATAGATGGGAAACACTAGGATGCTCCACAGCCTCCCTGGGATGCCTAGGTTAATTTTTGGCCCATAACACCCCTAGACCCCAGGCCCACCTTCGGAACCGTGGGCTATAGCACACTGATTTAGCCCCAAAATACCTTGTTCATGCCATTTCACCCGTTAGACCAACCAAATGGCCACGCCCACATAAACCAGAATTATTAGGATGCTCCCTAGCCTCCATGGCATGCACAAGTTGATTTTTGGCCTACGACACTCTCGTACCCTGAGACCACCCCCAGAATCGTGGGCTATAGCACACCAATTTGGCTTCAAAATGCCCTATTCGCACCATTTTGCCCATTTGACCAACCAAATATCCCCGCCCATATAAACGGGCAACACTGGAATGCTCCCAAGCCTCTCTGGCATGTCCAGGTAGATTTTCAATCCATGATACCCCCATACCTCAAGCCAACCCCTAAAACTGTAGGTTATAGCACACCGATTTGGCCTCAAAATGCCCTGTTCGTATCGTTTTTGACCAATCAAATGGCCTCGCCCACATAAACGAGAAACACTAAGACTCCCCAACCTCCCTAGCACACCTAAATTAATTTTTGTCCCACGGCACCCCAAACCCTGGGTCCACCCCCGAAATCAGGGACTATTGCATACAGATTTGGCCCCAAAATGCCCCGTTCGTGCCATTTTACCAACCAAATGGCCCCATCCACACAAACGGGCAACACTAGGACACTTCCCAGCCTTTTTGGCACGTCCAGATCAATTTTTGGCCCACGACACCCCTGGACCCCTGGCTCACCCCCAGAACCGTGGGCTATAGCACACCAATTTGGCCCTAAAATGCCCCGTTTATGCAGTTTTTCCCGTTTGACCAACCACATGGCCCCGCCCACACAAACTGAAAATACTAGGATGCTTCTCAGCCTCCCTGTCACGTCCAGGTTAATTTTTGGCCCACGACACCCCCGAACCCTGGGCCCACCCTTGGAACCGTAGCTATAGTTCATAGTTTAGCCCCAAAAGACGTCATTCAAGCCGTTTTGACTTTTTGACCAACCAAATGGCCCCGCCCACACAAACTGGTAATACTAGGATGCTCCCCATCCTCCCCGGCATGCCTAGGTTGATTTTTAACCCACAGCTCCCCGAGACCCCTGGTTCACCCCTAGAATCGTGGGCTATAGCACACCGATGTTGCCTCAAATATCCCCGTTTGCGCTCTTTCTCCTATTTTACCAACAAAACATCACCGTCCACACAAACGAGCAATACTAGGATGCTCCCCAGCCTCTCTATCATGCCCAGGTTGATTTTTTCCCCATAACACGTTGGACCTCGGGACCACCCTCGGAACTGTGAACTATAGCACATCAATTTGGTCCTAAAACACCCCGTTCATGCCATTTTCCCTGTATAACTACCAAAATAGCCCCTCCCACACAAATGGCCAACACTAGGATGTTCCCCAGCCTCTCTGGCATGCTCAGGTCGATTTTTTGCCTACGGCACATGAAGACCCTAGGCCCACCCCCAGAACCATGGGCTATAGCACATCGATTTGGCCCTAAAATGCCTTGTTCATGCCGTTTTGCTCGATTGACCAGCCAAATGGCCCCGCCCACACAAACATGCAATACTAGGACGCTCTCTAGCCTCCCTATCATGCCCAGGTAGATTTTTGTCCTATGACACCCCTGAAACCTGAGCCCATATTGGAAACCATGGGGTATAGCACACCAATTTTGCCCCAAAATACCCCATTCACGTCGTTTTGCCTATTTGACCAACCAAATGGCCCCGCCTATGCAAAAGGGCAATACTAGGATGCTCTTCAGCCTCCTTGTCAAGCTCAAGTTGATTTTTAACCCACGACACCCTTGGAATCTGGGCGTACCCTAAAATTGTAGGCTATAGCACATCGATTTTGCCCCAAAATGCGCCGTTCACACTGTTTTAGCCATTTGACCAACCAAATGGCCACATCTAGACAAACGGGCAACACAAGGATGCTTCCCAGCCTCCTTGGCATGCTCAGGTCAATTTTTGTCCCACGGCACCTGCAGACCTTGGGTCCATTCCTTGAACCGTGGGCTATAGCACACCGATTTGGCCCCAAAATGCCTCATTCGCATTGTTTCACCTGTTTAACCAACCAAATGGCCCCTCCCACATAAAAAATCAACTCTAAGATGCTCCCCAGCCTCCCCGACATGCCCAGGTTAATTTTTAGCCCACAGCACCCCCAAACCCCGAGCTTACCCCCAAAACCATGGGCTATAGCACGCTAATTTAGCTCCAAAATTCCCCTCTCACACCGTTTTGCTCATTTGACCAACCAAATGGCCCCGCCCATACAAACAAGCAATACTAGGATGCTCTCCTGCCTCTCTGTCATGCCCAAATTGATTTTTGGTCCACGACACTAATGTGTGAGTTGATGCTAACATATTTGAAGCTTTTAAATCTGAATAATTGCGAGGTCTTAAGTAACTTTTGTTGTTTTTGATTGCTTTTAATGTTTTAATGCAGATACAAGTGATCGGAGAGGAAACCAAAGGAAAGAGGAATAAATTAGGTGAAATTTGGTGTAAATAAGTTGAAGTATAATGACATCAATTCTAAAGCGCCGTCAAACATGGGACAGGCTGTCAAAGTTGTCATCAAGGTTAGACAGAAACTGAGAAACTGAGATGAAATGCGACGACGTTTAGGATGGACCATCAAATATGTGACATGGTATCAAAATCGCTGTCAACCAGAAGCAGAGAATAATCATTTCTAGTGAAGTTGTGACGGCAGTTGTCACGCACCGTCAAGAATTTTGACATGCCGTCAGGTTTGCCGTCTGAAGAGTTAGAAGATAAAAATTCACCGGAACCTTTGACGACATCTCGTACATGTATTCATACATCTGACACGTCGTCAAGATCGTCGTCGTCCAATCCAAAGAGAACACTGAAACTTTAATTTTATTTCTTTATTTAGGGTTGACTATTTAAAGACTTGTTTTAGGGTTTTTTTAGGGATGGATCATTAATTATCAAAGAAGATCTTCTGAAGAGAAGCACATAACATTGCTTCATCTTTACCATCAAATATTTTTCTTATTTCCTTAAAAAAACACTTATCAACTATTTTTGGGTTTCTATCTCGTGAGTAAATTGAAAAAACTACTTGTTGTTTTTCATCCATTTGTAAGTTTATCCTTATTATGATGAATTCAAATTGTTATTTCGTTCATCAAATCATGAGCGGCTAATTCCATAAGCCGAAGTTATGGGATCCATAGATTAGGGTCTGATAGGTTACTAGGAACTTAACGGATTTAAAGAGTAGTAGGACGTCTTGAAATTCTGTAGTTTTGACTGAAATCTATTGGTTGCAAACATTAGATTATGCCTTAGGTTTTATTTGCGTCTAACGGAGAAATATACTAGAGGACGTGAATTATCAACAGGGACTTGAAAGCTACCAACCTTCTATTTAATGATTGATGTCATAACTGGATTAATCTACCTGAGATAACATCCTATTGGAAATAGATAAGTTATCTAAGTTTGAGAGAATTAGATAATAAATGGTCTGATGAGGTCGAGAGACAAGTCAGACAGTATCATAGTCAGGGATATTATGATGTTTCTACTTACTCCAAGAATCTCAAGTATTACTTAGTATTTGTTAACTCCCAATACCTATGGTGAACATAACTCTAGTTTCTCATTTATATTGATTACAACACTAAAATATTGAAAGTGATAATAGACTCTCTGTGAAATTTAAACCCCCATCTTTAGAAATAGTAAACTACCAGTAAAGTATTTCTTAAACAAATTGAAGTTCACACCTTATTCCCTATGGGATTCGACCCCAACCTAGTTGGGTTTTATATTGACAACGATCGCTTAAACCCATTCAAGAGTGTAATTTGAGAGTTATCAAAAATGGCGCCATTGTTGGGGAATACGGTTGTAGACTAAAAGTTTGTTCATAAGAATTTGATGATAGTTAAGTTTCCTTGATTTACGTTTATTTATTTTTTTGTTTATTATAGGTACTGTGTTGTTTATAACAAACACGAAAAGTTTCAGAGAACCACTATTACCAATCAATCCAGAACCTCAGCTGATAGAAAGAACGGTCAAACAACAGAAAGCAGAAATACTAGCTGCTATGGCCATGGCTTAGGTGAATGTGCAAAATTTGGGTCAACAAGTACGTCACTAGAACCTTGATAATAAAGACTTGGGTGATGAGGAATTGCTGAATCCTCAAAACCCAAAGTGAGTTGAGCAAGTTGTTGCACTAGTGCAGCAAAACGTCAATAGAAATTGTCCAGTCCGAGGAAGATATCGGCAACAACCTATGCAATATGAGGCTGATGAAGGAACGGACGGAGCTGGTGCAATGGGTGGTATCATTCCTCTATCGTTGGCACCAGGTACAAAATTCAACATAACAAGTACCATGATCCAACTCCTGAATCTAAAGGGGTTATTTGGAGGCTTGCCTGGTGATGATCCTAACATGCATTTGATGAACTTCATCACCATTTTCAAATCTTTTGACAATCCGAGAGTGAGCCAGAATGCGATCAGGTTGAGATTGTTTCCTTTTTCTCTGTCTGGAGAGGCAACAATGTGGTTGAATGAGTTAGAGCTTGATTCGATAACCAATGGGAGATAGTTGAAAGACGTATTCCTAGAATGGTTCTTTCTACCCTCTAGAAGGGTACAGTTGAGGGATGAAATTAGCAACTTCAGAAAGCTTCCGACTAAAGCACTGCACAAAACCTGGGAAAGATTTAAGAAGAAACTTGCACAATGTCCAAACCATAATATGACGAACCTGCACTTAATGGAGACTTTGTACAGAGCTTTCAACTCTGTGACGAAGCCTATTGTTAACAACACGGCAGGTGGTTCGTTCATTGACCTCTCTTTTCTAGATACTTTTGAGATGCTGAATAGAATAACCAAGCGGAGTCGGGCTTGGCATACTAGGGATTTTGTAGTGGCTAGATGGACTATTATTGGTGGTATTACTGTGGAGTAGCGTAGAAGAGATGAGGAGTGAGATCAAGATATGGCCCATTTAAAGACGCAGATGGACTTGCTATCCGGCAAAACTGAAATGGTTAAGGATATAAAATCTTAGGGTACTGTGTCTACCGGTACTGATGTTGAGGCAAATTATGTGAGTAATCAGGGGGGTTTCCAAGGCAATAGCCAAGGAAATCAAGGTCGGACTTTCTATGACAAACCTGATTATAAAGATAGGGAGCAGGGACATTGGAGAAATAATAATGATAGAAGTGGTTTGTATATTCCTCTAGGAAGTTGGTATGCTGCGACGACTAGTTCTAGCAAGATGTCCATGGAGGGAATGATGGAAAAGCTGTTGAAGGGAGTTGAAGCTACCAACTCGGGGGTAACTACTATGAAAAGTGAATTTTCTACCCTCAGTCAGTTGGTTAGCTCACACTCTGCTTTTATTAAGTAGTTGGAGCAACAGATGACCTAACTTTCGGCTACTCTAAACCAGATAAAAGCTGGTACTTTACCTAGCGATACGGTTTAGAACCCACGGACTGATGGCTCTTGTTTGGAGATTACCACTCAGAGTAGAAAGATATTATCTGGCCCTTCTATGGGCAAAGCTGTGGAGAAGGAGGTAAGTGTTGATGAGTTAGAAGGAAGCAATCCAGTGGAGTCTGAGAAGCTGGATGGCTTTGTTGATATTTCAGAGAAAAAAGACGTAAATAAAGGGGAAGTGGTATTGAAAGAAATGCTAAGACCACCACCTCCCTTTCCTCAGAGATTGAAGAAGAAAGTAGATAATGAAAAATTTAGCAAATTCATGGCAATAATGAAATAAATGACGGTGAATGTGCCATTGATGGAGGCACTTGAGAAAATTCCAAACTATGCTAAATTTATGAAGGAACTATTAACAAAGAAGCGAAAGGTAAGCTGTGAGCTGGTGGACAACATCCACCACTGTAGTGCTATTTCTTCACAATCCTTAGTGCAGAAAAAGCCTGACCCTGGAGCATTTACCATACCATACACAGTTGGGTCCATGAAGATTACCAAAGCTTTATGTGACTTCAGAGAAAGTATTAATCTAATACTACTTGATATATACAATAAGCTTGGATTGGGGGAACCTACCCCCACAATGATACGTCTTGTGATGGCAGATAGATCGGTGAAACGACCAGTTGGTTTATTACATGATATGCCGGTAAAGGTGAAAGACTTTATTCTGCCTGCAGATTTTGTGATATTGGATTGTGATGTTGATTTTAAGGTACCCATCATTTTTGGTAGACACTATTAGCCATAGGAAGAGTATTGGTTGATATGGAGATCAATGAGCTAAAGTTCAGGTAAGGAAAAAAGGAGGCCAAATTCAAAATGCACCCTCTTATGAGCAGTTGGAGGAGATGAATATCTTCTCAGCAGTGGATGTATACCAGGAAAATGGTAATGAGGTATCAATATGGTATCTTGATGAAGTCTGAGTAGTCAAGATAATCAAGTCGTGCCGCGACATCAAATCAGGCGCTGTTTGGGAGGCAACCCAATGTTTTAATTTTATTGCACTTGTGTTTTTAATTTTTGTAGCTAAGAGTTGTACAAAGGAGGTGAACTAGTTTCAGTCATCTTGAGAAAGTTAAAGTCAATTTTGATGGGCTGTCAGAAGTATGACAAGCTGTGAGAAATGGCATCAAAATAATCAAGTCAAAGCCTTATTCTTTTAAGGCTGATGACAAATTTTAAAGTATCGTCCGGTATCTAACGCACCGTCAAAAATGCCATCAAATGAGTTGAGCCTAGATTAAAAATTTTAGGATAACCCGGCCCAACAACAACTGTTCATATTCCCGCGTACTTTAAATATTTCTCTTCCAATTTTGGTTTTCTTTTCTTAGAGAGTTACTTCCCTTCCTTTTTAAAAAATAATCCCTTCTAAGGAAAAATTTTAAGACTTTCCTTATTGAAGCCTAAGAGTTAAGTCAAGAAATATTCTTCTTCTCTCATCTCATTCTTCTCTCACTCACAAGTCTAGGTGCCCAGAGTACATCAGCTAAGTGTCGACATCCAGGTATGAGAAAAACTTCAACTTTATCTTTCTTTGGATCAATTGTGAACTACAAGAAACCTTGGTTTCAAAGGAGTGAGCTGAACCCATTAACATGCTTCAAGCCCCTTCGAAAACTAGGGTTTATAGCGGTATGCGGTATAATTTCATGGAAATCTCAGTAAAGAACATGACCAAAGTTAAAATTGAGAATAACGGTAGAAGAAAAATCAAGTAAAAAGAAGTTAGAAATTGTAATGTTGTCTGACGGTAATTTTCACGGCCTTGCACCTGTTTGACGGCCATTCAAAAATGCCGTCAAAACCTAAGAAATTTTGTAGATTCTGGATAAGGTTGACGATGCTTTTGAAGTGCCGTCATAGGTCAGAAAAGCCATCAAACCTGCGAACTGAAAATAGTGATGATGTTAAACTGAGGTGATCCTTCTTCTTCTCTTGTTTGATTATGGACACTAATTGAGGATTTCTATATTGTTGCAGAACTGATAATGACACCTAATAATAAGAATCCAACCACACCAAAGAAAATGGATAAGCAGAATGTACCTCGATAGATTGTCAGCGAGGACTCTGATTATAAAGATGATGAACCCGCGCTCAGATGGACTAGAAAGAGGGTTGGTCCAAAGACACCACCTCCACCTAAGCCTATTGAGGTGGACGATACTGGTGATACTGAGGTAACAACCTCATCTGAGCAAGCATCGAAGGAATAAGGATCAGAACACACTGAACAGGAGTTTGAGGGCACTGAACAAGAAGTTGAAACTAAAGACTCTAAAAGTCCTGCAACTGAAGAAACTGAGTCAGAATCACTATCATAAGAGCAGCAAGGTGATAAGGATTCTCCAGTATGGGGAACTTTGGTGAAATGCAAAAACCTCGAGGTTAGGAACATTGCGAGATAGAAAATCCCTGGGGATGAAATGGTCTATTTGGATGAATTTCGCAAAACAGATCGACGAAGTGCCAGAAGACCAATTCTAGAGGAGAAGAAAATCATCACTACAGGGTTGATCAAATACCCTGAGGTGATGCAAAAACTGAAGGAGTATGGCTTGGAGTGGACTACCAGGGGAAGTGGTGTTTACTATCTTTCATTAGTTCAGGAGTTCTACGCGAACTACCAGGCTACGGTGGTAAATATATGCAAAGAAGGAGATAGAACTTCAGATAAGCCTCTGCTAACCAAAGTTCCAGTACGTGGAGTGAGGGTGGATATTTCAGATGCCACCATAAATAGGTTTCTTCATGGGCCAGCCTTTATCCCACGAGCCACTTCACCTACCTTCTATTCCCAGGGAAAACCAGCGCAAATGGCTAGCAACTCTCATAGAAGATGGGGAACATGAGTGGCTGAATAATCCAACAGAAAAGATTACCAAAGCATCTCTAAATTCAAAGGCCTGATTTTGGTGGGATTTAGTACGAATTCATCTGATACCCACCGAGGGAGACAACATATTAGGGGATGATCGAGCAATATTGGTTACAAGCTTGATAGACAGAACTCCCTTGGATTTTAGAGAAATGATAGCAGAAGAGATCAAGATTCGGCTCACAAGACCCGATACTGCATATCCATTCCCATGTCTGATTACTAGGTTGTGTAAAGCAGCTAATGTACCTAAGATTTCAGGTATTTATGATGAGATACATGCCAAGAAAACTTACAACCCTGTCAGTAAAAATGAAATTTGGCCGGGCTTACGACTTGATCGAGATGCAGTTGGTGCAGCAGATCCTCCAATCACTGAGACAGTGTCAGCACCAGATGTGGGGGTGCAAATCTCCGAAGCTGTACCACCACCAACAGCATATTCAGCTTAGGCAGGCTCAGTGCCTCAAAGTGAGCCGACTACTTCAGTCCCTCCGGCAGTAATAGGTTCGACATTTCAGCCGATTGATATCAGGAAGGTGGCTAGGCAAGCAAGTTGGTGTGAGGTGCAACTATAGGCCTTCACCAAATAATTTGCTACCACTATGGACAAAAGAATCAAATCTGCACTCGAAGCTGCACTCAAACCTTTTATGAATTTGCCTGAGCAGGTGGAAAATATAAAGAATAGATTCAATGCCCGAGCAAGAGAGATGACAGCTGCTGATCTTGCCACTTTCAGGGCTGTATTGGATAAGGTAAACCCTGAGGTTGGGATGATGCAGCAACACCAAATCATGGTGCCAACAGGTTCAGCTATGTATAATAAGAGAAAGAAATTCCTATACTCGATCTCACTATGGATTCCCCAAAGAAAAAAAAGAAAAAAGGGGAAAATAAAGGCAAGAATAAGAGAGATTAGCCAGATAGTGAAGAAGAGAGAAAATCTAAAAGAAAAGAAAAGAAGAAAGCAGAGAAAGAAGATTTGAAAAGGACAAGATTGGAGTCCCTGGCTAACATAGAAAAATGGGAAGCAGACATCAGAGCTAGGGCTGCAGGTGCTTCATCGAGCCAGGCTCCAGCCACTGCAACGGCCGATGCTATGAGTGGGCAGAAGACAGTAGATGATGCTGTAGCAGGGCCAAAGACCCAGGATCCACGGGCTTGCCTATCTTCAGGTGTATCCTAACCCTTAGTGTATTTTATTTTTGATTTTAAATTGAGAGTATAGGGAAACTGTTGTTGTAATATGTTCTATAAATAATTAGGAATAGTACAAGTACTTGAGGCGGCTGGCTTGTTTTATAATTTTTGAGTACCTTTTCAGTGGTCTAATCTGTCATGAATTATGTGAATTGCATCTAGTGTGACCACTGTGTATCTATTTGTGACATTAGTGTGGCAAATAAATAACCTGTAGAAAACAAATGCATGAAACAGATGAGTAGTGATGTGCTACATACTTGTGTGTTATGTGCATGTAAGGTCTTACTCAGTTCACATTGTGCATTGAATCTAGAACTTGCCCAGTTAGTCATACCATAGTTATAGGATAGGCGTTAGGAAAGGATCACAGGCCATTTTTGCATGTTAACCCATTTTAGCTTAAATGACCGTCCAAATGTGAATAGTATCCCTTGATCCCTTTTTGCGCCTAAATAGCCCAGTTCTTTCTTGTACACCTTTCACCTTCCCATTACATCACAATGAAACTATTTTGGCCCGGGTCCTCCTTGGACACTATGCACCTTGACTTAGGCAAATAACCTAAGTTGAGGGTGGCGACTATAGGGGTGCGTAATGCATTATGAGTATAAAGAGAGGTAAAAGAGGGAAAATAAACAACAAGTTGGATGTAGTGAAAACTAAAAAAAAATTGAAAAAGTTAATCTAATGCTTGAACAAAAAACACCCATCTTGAGAATGCTTGACAAATAAAAGAGGGAAGAAAAGAAGGTCGAAACCCCGTGAGTTAATGTAGTGCCAAGGAGGTGTAGTCACTATGAAATATCCATGAATATTATACCAGCCCTGAGCCTACATTACAAGCTTAAGAAAATCCCTATAGTGATCCTAACTGACTTGTCTGAAGACTTAGATACTGACTATAAGGGAAAACTTATGGCATTTGATGCACAATATTGGAACTTCGTTCTTAGAGTGAGTTTTATGTTCATCCGTATGTCTATACATATGAATCTGAGTGAGAAAAGGATTTGTTTGTTGTGAGGGAACACTAGGTATATTGATATTAACTGCTTTGTTCGAATAATGTAATTTGGGTATGTGCTAGGCTGTTATTGTTGAGATTTTTGCCATAACTAGATACATGTGAGTTACATAGGTGTTTTTAAATATTAGACATAGTTGATTTTACTTTGATTGATCATGGAGATGGTGCATGTATTCTGACCTGATGAGAGTAGTTAGCTGCCGAATTTTACTTTGTAAACTCCTAGTTATGTTTAGGTTGCTTGAGGACAAGCAATTGTTTAAGTTGAGGGTGTTGATGTGTGAGCCGATGCTAACGCATTTGAAGCTTTTATCTCTGAATAATTGCGAGGTCTTTAGCAACTTTTATTATTTTTGATTGCTTTTAATGTGTTAATGTAGATATAAGTGATCGGGGAGGAAACCAAAGGAAAGAAGAATAAATCAGCTGAAATCTGGTATAAATAAGCTGAAGTATAGATGACGTCAATTCTAAAGCGCCGCCATACATGGGACAGCCTGTCAAAGTAGCCATCAAGCTTATACAGAACCTGAGAAACTGAGATGAAATGTGGCAACATTTAGGACGGGTCGTCAAATATATGACATGGCATCAAAATCATCATCAACCAGAAGCAGAGAATACTAATTTCCAGTGAAGTTGTGACGGCAGTTGTCATGCACCATCAAGAATTTTGACAGGCCATCAAGTTTATCGTCTGAAGAGTCAAGAGATAACAATTCACCGAAACCTTTGACGACATTCTCGCACAAGTCATCAGATATCTGACACGCCGTCAAGATCGTCGTCGTCCAATCCAAAGAGAAAACTGAAACTTTAATTTTATTTCCTTATTTAGGGTTGACTATTTAAAGACTTGTTTTAGGGATTTTTTTAGGGATGGATCATTAATTATCAGAGAACATCTTCTGAAGAGAAGCACGTAACATTTCTTCATCTTTACCATCAAATATTTTTCTTGTTTATTTAAAAAACACTTATCAACTATTTTTGGGTTTCTATCTCGTGAGTAAATTGAAGAAACTACTTGTTGTTTTTCATCCATTCATAAGTTTATCCTTATAATAATGAATTCAACTTGTTATTTCGTTCATAAAATCATGAGCGGCTAATTCCATTAGCCGGAGTTATGGGATCTATGGATTAGGGTCTGATAGGTTACTAGGCCTTTAACGGATTCAAAGAGTAGTAGGATGTCTTGAAATTCTATTGTTTTGACTGAAATCTATTGGTTGAAAACATTAGATTATGCCTTAGGTTTTATTTGCTTCTAATGAAGAAATAGACTAGAGGACGTGAATTATCAACAAGGACTCGGAAGTTACCAACCTTCTGTTTAATGATTGATGTTGTAACTGGATTAATCTACCTGAGATAACATCCTATTGGAAATAGATAAGTTATCTAAGTTTGAGAGAATTTGATAATAAATTGTCTAGTGAGATTGAGTGATAAGTCAGACAGTATCATAGTCAGGGATATTCTTTTGTTTCTACTTACTCCAAGAATCCAAAAGCATTACCTAGTATTTGTTAACTCCTAATACCCATGGTGAACATAACTTTGGTTTCTCATTTATATTGATTACAACACTAAAATATTGAAAGTAAAAATTGAATCTCTGTGAAATTTAAACCCCCATCTTTGGAAACAGTAAACTACCAGTAAAGTATTTCGTAAACAAATTAAAGTCCACACCTTATTCCCTGTGGGATTCGATCCTAATATAGTTGGGTTTTATAGTAACAACGATCACTCACACCCATTTAAGAGTGTAATTTGAGCATTATCAAGAACCCCCAGGCCCCAGGCCCACCCTCAGAATCGTGGACTATAGCACACTGATTTTGCCCCAAAATGCCCCGTTCGCGTTGTTTCACCCGTTTGACCAACCAAATGACCCCGCCCATACAAACGGGCAATACTAGGTACTCACCAGCTTCCCTGCCATGCCTAGGTAGATTTTTAACCCATAGAACTCTCGGACCCTGGGTCCACCCCCAAAATGGTGGGCTATAGCACATCGATTTGACACCAAATAGCCCCATTTGTGTTGTTTCTCCCGTTTAACCAACCAAATGGCCTCGCCTATGCAAATGAGCAACACTAGGATGCTCTCCAGCCTCCTTGGCATGCCCAGAACAATTTTTGGCCCACAACACCCTCGGACCCCGGGCCCACCCTCAGAATAGTGGGCTATAACACATCGATTTTTCCCTAAAATGCCCCGTTCGTGCCATTTCACCCGTTTAACCAACCAAATGGCCCCGTCCATACAAACGGGCAATACTAGGATGCTCCCCAGCTTCCCTGGCATGCTCAGGTAGATTTTTGACCCACGACACTCCTGGACCCCAGGCCCACCCCCGGAATGGTGGGCTAGAGCACATCGATTTGGCCCCGAATAGCCCCGTTCGTGCTATTTCTCCTATTTGACCAATCAAATAGCCCCGCCCAGGCAAACGGGCAATACTAGGATGCTCCCAAGCCTCCTTGGCATGCCCAGGTTGATTTTTGGCCCACGGCACCCCCAGACCCCAGTTCTACCCCAGGAACCGTGGGCTATAACACACCGATTTGGCCCTAAAATGCCCCATTCTCATATTTTTGCCTATTTGACCAACCAAATAGACCCGCCCACATAAACGAGTAATATTAGTACGCTCCCCAGCCTCCCTGGCATGCCTAGATCGATTTTAGACTCACGGCACCCTCGGACCCGGGCCCACCCCCAGAATCGTGGGCTATAGCACACCAATTTGTCCCCAAATAGCCCCGTTCATAGTATTTCTCTTGTTGGACTAACCAAATGGCCCCGTCCATACAAACGGGCAACACTAGGACGTTCCCCAGCCTCCCTGACACTCCCAGGTTGATTTTCAGCCGACGGTACCCCCGGGCCCACCCTCGGAACCGTGGGATATAGCATACCAATTTGGCCCCAAATAGAACACCATGCTATTTTCATCTTTGAATTGTTTTCTTTTTATCACTTTTTTGGCTAAAGAATTAAAATTGCATACCGAATTGGGAAAAAATGCCAATTGAGTAGGATAGAAGTAGTTTTTTAGAATATTGACTTGACCAAATTGTCCACATAGATCTCAAAAAATTACATAGTTTCAAAAAAAAATTGACTCAAACGGATATTCGAGCGCAAAATTATGAAGGTTTATAGTTTCACCATTTTACAATTACTTTTTTCTATCTCCTTTCACTTGCTATTTTTGGTTGACCTTTTTTGTCTATGGTCTTTCAAAATTACAAATTATTAATACTAGGTGTAGTAAGAAGGATTTGAACGGCACTTTTAGTATTTAAAATTATATTTTAAAAAATGAGATAGATAGAATAAGTTAAAATGTAAATTTAAAGAAGTGTTAAGGATAGGTGATTTAAGCATTAACTATTAGTTTTAGGGGATTTGTACAAATGATTAGGTGATTATCCAAATGTACAAAAGTCTTACTTAGTAGATGCACATTTTTTTAAATTGAGGTGTTTAAAAAATTGTTGTTTTTTGGAAAACTAAATTTATGTTTGGTCAAAAATATACTTATTGCCTTGTTCCTCTTTAATTACATGAATTACTTCCTCCGTTCGTTTTTACTTCAACAACAATAACAAACTCAGTGTATTCCCATCAAGTGGGGTCTGGGGAGGGTAAAATGTACGCAGTCCATACCGCTACCTCCTAATTTGTAGAGAGGTTGTTTCCGATAGATCCCTGGCTCAAGATAAAGAATAGTTAACAAGGTCATAGTAATACATTAAACAGAATGGATGGCATAACCGAAATAAAAAATGAGAAATAATAAAAATAGAGATAAGAGAGACACGAAAATAAGCGCAATGTGAAAGTAAAAATAGGGAATAAGAAATAGGAAAGGACACCCCCTAGTA
>NC_061114.1:7771444-7774950 GCF_002878395.1 Capsicum annuum | reverse complement strand
CTAACTCACTTCTCAAGTGACCACACTTAACTATATTCAAAACACAAGTCCACATTTCAAGTAACTACACTTAAGCATGCTCAATTAACCAACTCACTTCTCAAGTGACCACACTTAACTATATTCAAAACATGATATCAACCTTTCAAGTAACTATACTTAAATATTTTCGACTCACTAATGCATTTCTCAAGTCACCGCGCTTAGCTAAATTCAAAACACAAGTTCACATTTCAAGTATCTACACTTAAACATTTTCAAGTCACTAACTCACTTCTCAAGTGATCACACTTAACTATATTCAAAACACAAGTCCACCTTTCAAGTAACTACACTTAAACATTTTCGACTCACTAATGCACTTCTCGAGTGACCACACTTAACTATATTCAAAACACAAGTCCACATTTCAAGTACCAACCCTTAAACATGTTCAAGTCACTAACTCACATCTCAAGTGACCACACTTAACTATATTCAAAACACAAGTTCATAATTCAAGTAACTACATCTAAACATTCCAAGTCACTAATTCACTTCACAAGTGACCAAACTTAACTAAATTAGAAACACAAGTCCATGTTTCAAGTACCTACACATGCATTTTCAAGTCACTAACTCACTTCTCAAATGACCACACTTAACTAAATTAAAAACACAAGTCAACATTTCAACTACCTACACTTAAACATTTTCAAGTACTTATTCACTTCTCAAGTGACCACACTTAACTAAATTCAAAATACAAGTCCACATTTCAAGTACCTTAAAAAAATTTCCTTTAATGTCCCTACACTTAACCATTATCAAGTTACTAAGTCACCAATCAAACCACTTTCAAAACACAAAATCCCCTTTAAAATCCCTACACTTAACCATTTTCAAGTAACTACACTTAACCATTTTCAAGTCATGTACTAGCATTTCAAGTCACTACACTTAGCTATTTTCAATTAACTAATTCACATTTTCAAGTCACCATACTTAACCATTTTCAAATAACTACACTTCTATATGTATCCATTTTCAAGTAACTAAACTAAACCATTTTCAAGTCAGTACTACACATTTTGATACAAGAACAACCAGCGACCAAGAACACACTAAAACATACATCCAAAATAGTCCACAAGTTTAAGAGAATTGAGACGACTGCGACAGCTAAGCATTGGAGGCGGCGCCATTGATGGTGAAGAGGTCTTAGAGGGAGAGAAGGGTAGAGAGAAGTATAAAGAGAGGGAGGAGGCGGATGATATAAGGATATTACTCCTTAATTTGCACACAATCAGGTTCAATATTATTCAAATAATTACGAACAACTTAACCAAGTACAAAAAATCACCAATACATGGAGAAATCAAGATTACACGTTGAACTAAATACTATTACAGTAACAATTCACGAATCCACAAGTCATAGCTTAGGGAAAACAAAAATCATACAAAAATACAACTTTTACATATGTCGATATATGAATATAAACAAACTTGAAATTAGAATAGGGGATTGACAATCAGAATCTAGCGGATTTGCTCATTTAAAAATAAGAGGGATGGAAACATATGTTAGTTAATAGATATAAATAAACATGCATTCAAAACAATCTAGTCAAAATGATAGCGCAAGTGTCACGTATTTTTGAAATTTCTCCCACAATGCTAGTTTAGGCACATAACGATACACAAAAATTGGAGGATTTAAATCAAAACTCACAATTAGATCTTAATAGGATCGTTCACAAGAGAAAATAGATTAAAAAAAAGTATGAGTTTGAACAGAATAGCAAACCTAAGACGGATTTTCTCAGAATCCATCATTTTCGATGAGAAAAGGGCTGTATAGCTGGTTCGCCGTTGATGGAGGCATGGGGACCGACAGAAGAAGCCAGCGGCGGCACTAGGTCAGCTCGCTGCTGATGATGGTGGTGGCTGCGGCACTGGAGAGGTGACGCCATGACTGGTGAGGTATGGTCGGAGGTGGAACAACACGGAGGGGAGAGAGGCACTAGTGGGGGTTGTTTCATTGGAACGAAAAGACGGTGCCAGTGACGACGTTAGAGTAGAGAAGGCAGAGGATGAGGGGGACCTCGTGGTGGTGTTAGAGAGGCGCTGGCGGCGGCGCTGTTGTCGCCGATGGAGGAGGTAAGAGGGAGAGAGTCTAGAGTAAGAAACCAAGGGAGACTGCATTTTTTTTTTGTTTTTTTGGAAATTAGGGATTAGGGTTAGGTTGTTTTTAATAAGGAAAGAGGCAGATAAAACCTCAGTCGTTAGATCAATTTTGATCAACGGCTAGGATTTTAAGATTATGTGAGGTTAGAATGTGGCTAGAATTGCAAGCAATTAGGCTAAGATTGTAACGAATGGCTAGAATTGCAAGAAATTGGATTAAGATTGTAATGGACTGAGTAGAGTAGGCTATAATTGTAAGAAATTGAATAAAATTGGATTAAAAGGTAAATGAATTAGGCAAGATAATTTTAATTAGGTTGTTATTTAAATATGTAATAATAATAATAATAATAATAAAAAATAAATAATGATAATAATAATTAAATAACAATAATTTAAATAATAATAATAATATAAATAATAAATAATAACAATATATATGCTAATAAATAATAATAGATAATAATAAAAATAACAATATCAATAAATAGTATTAAATAATAGAAAACTTAGACAGTGTATTTGCAAAAATGTGAGTGTGCACAATTACGTGAAAAAGTAATTTAATTAATAAAATTATGTAAAATGTTGTATTTGAATTAATAAATCGTAAAATTATATCAAAACTTAATAAAATAATTTGTATATATTTAAATCACGAATGTGACACGTCGACAATCTGTTTGATGCAAGAAAAAAAATGTGCAAAAAATAATAATAGTTAAAAAGTTAGTAATTTTGTTAAAATAGCATCCTAAAGGTAGTATCGGGAGATCCAATTTGGGTGTCAACAACGGTTGAGATCTAGAGGTTGAGAATTTAATTACGATTTGACTAAAATTTAAAAATTGAATTACAAATTGACTATGATAGTAATAAATTGGCAAAAATTGTAACGAATTAAATAAAATAGACTAAAATTGTAAGAACTTGGATAATATAAAATAGTAAATAATATATAATAAATAATAAATATTAATAACGACTGCGACCTAAATATTAAGATTTTGATTAAAATTAGATGAAAAATTTAATTTAGTCTAATTAGATACAATTTGGCTAGAATTATAATAAATCGGGTAAAATTAATTTAAAATTGTTATGAATTGACACAATTGAGTTAGAAAATACACAAATTTAAAAAAAGTCCGTTATTTCAATAATAATAGATAATGTATTTTGTATAATAATTGTGAATGTGTATGTTTACGAAAAATAATAAAATATTATATTTGAATTGATAAATCGTAAAAAAATGGTAAGCTTATAACTGTAAACCACTTTGATATAAGTATATACATATATTTAATTGTCTATCAGCTTTCAGATACATACTAT
>NC_061114.1:7762257-7769757 GCF_002878395.1 Capsicum annuum | reverse complement strand
TAAAGATTAATATAATCTAGAATACATCCCCCAATCTGCTATAAATCCCTCTCAAGAACTGATAGTTTATAAAAATCTCAAGAACACCTACTAATGCTAAATTAAATTTGGAATTTGTTTCGGCAATCAATTTTCCAGGGGATAACTAACGGAGTGGTGGACGTGTTCTATGACATATTCAAGGCATAATACATAAATATGACCCTAAACTTGATACCAAATTAAAACATTAACCTTAAACTTTGACAGTGCACAAATAGGACCTTTAGCTATTCAAAACCTAAAAAGATAAACATCCCGATCCTATGTGGTAAAACGCGTGATGTACACGCAAAACGGCGTGCGTCCAAGTTGGAATTGAAGGGTTTTTTTTGTTCAACTCTTTTTATAGTTAAAGGGCCTATTTGTGCACCGACAAAGTTAAAGGTCATACTTATAATGTGTTTTTTTCATTAGGTGGCACCATATGAGTGGATTAGTAATCCACATCAGAGCAAGTAAGGTACATGCGTGTAGTTGCAAAATCAGAGTGTCTTTTTGTTAAGGTTCTGTATAGTTAAAGGGCCTACTTGTGCACTATCAAAGTTTAAGGTCAATGTTATTGATGTCAAGTTTAGGGTTATATTTATGTATTATGCCTATATTCAAACTCTAATCAAAGTTCACGTAGATATTACTAAATCCACCTTGTGTTGGCGAGGGATAAGGTAGACCATGAGATACACATGAAAATGACATAATTCCAAGAGCCTTCAATTGCATAAGTTTGATTAAATCATGTCAACTGAAAAGTTAATATATGTAGTTACATTTTCTTGTGTTACCACCTTCCACCAAGACTCGGTCAAATGGGAAGAAATTACCTAGCATTGTTCGTCTATGCTTGAACTCGAATCCTAGTATTCTGTGATTTTCACTCACTTTATTGACTACTAGACTACACCCTTGGGTGTAGAATGATGAAAGTGTAACATGGCTTGAGTTCATATTATAGCTCTAAACTCGACTATTTAATATCCTTTCTTCTTGAAAACATTATAATGTAGAATCCATTTAGTCTTCTTATGGGATTTTGTAAAAAATAATTAAAAAGGCATGATAGAGAACTATGAGATTTTAATGAAAAGGAGAGGCAAATTTAGAATTTAAACCCTATAATTTCAACCTTTAAGGTTCGTCGTATTGAACCTATTGTATTGTTGAAACTATTCATCCCTACATACTAGAGATCAAAATTTTAGTAGATTTTTACACATAAATTCATATTTTGCATTGAAAGTTCTAAGTGCAGCAGGTCCACGACACTATACTCGCCTCTTATGGAAAGCCACACTTGCTATTAAGACCAAGTCTTCAAACAATCGTGCGCAACATATTACACCCTTGGAGTTTTGATAATTCACAAACTATTCCACAAAGGACCTGATCGAAGCTTAAGTCAGTATCCATAGGTCTCATATGAAGTTTCTCTTTGAAGATGAAGAGCCTACTACGGTTGGAAGATGTACTTTCCTGCAGAAAGTTGGTAGCACGGCAATGGAAAATCCCATGAGACAAGTCATGTTTTTTTCCTCCCTTAAGCAAGGAGGTTTGCACGTAAACATTGTACTTTACATTATTGCATTGTTTTTCTTTAGACTATTATCCTATTGCATTTGTGGGCATAGGGAGCTGGTCCTAATGTACTTGGTGGACTCATAAATTTCATCACAACAACTACCCATTCATTAGAAAATAATATGTGATTTGAGCCTTTATTGGTTATGCATTTATGACGACTTGTTGGGAATATACTAGAGATATGCTTTTGTTGTTACATTTATGATGACTTGTAGAATTGAAACCTAAAACCTCAATGCTGCATCTAAATGTATTAGCATCCTTAACATTCATCATCAACACACTGCACTATAACATATGCACTGTAATACTGTCATATTTCCATTAAGAATTGGAGAAAGCAAAAACATCAACTAGAAAAAGTTAAAATTCTTAAAATGAACAAGAAGTAAGAAAATTTCATCTATGTTTGTTCATGGCATATATAGCCTACATATACTATATAACAGCTAATGAATTATGATCTTTCTCAAGGTTATCACCTTCTTAATGCCCATGCCCAGAGGAAGATCGTAAAATTGCAAGATCTTGATTAAACTAGGGATTTTGCTGCATCACAGAGCTAGAGCCTCTGAAACAACCTGATAACGATCATCAACAAAGAATCTGATATGAGTTTCCATTATAACAGAGAACCATTTAATCGTCCTTGAAGATTTTATAATTGACAAATATATCATCCAAACAGACATAATATTTTCATACGCTAACAAAATTTGATATTGGTATTTGGTTCAAAATGCATATTAAGTTGATGTATAAGACTCTAAACTAACTTAGGTGGTCTCACATGTGTTATCAATATCAATGACAAAAGATTCTAAAAAATCAAAACCAAGTATTTGAAACCAATAATAATACAACAAACCTGCTTCAGAAGGTTCTGGCACTTCAAGCCTAATCTGAACAGTTCAAAGTTAATATTATCTCCCTTTCCCTCTTCCTAGAAGGATAAAACCTTGTCGGTTATGTCACAACTTTAAAAAACAAAACATAAAAAAATTACTGTTGTCTCAGAAATCTAAACATACTTTGCCCTCCGACTATTGAGGCATACTCGGGATCTGCTCCATTGGTTGACTGTATGACACATGAACATAAAAAAGAGTTAGAGATCTATCTTCTTAGTCACGAACTTCAACAACCAAATCGATGACTTACATTATGAAATATCTATGCGATAACTAATTATCAATTCAATTTTACAGTCATAATTGCATTGCATAAAACCAAAGTAGAATAGATAAAACATGAAGTTAAGTGAACAAAATGCAGAAATGCTGCTCCATATTAGCAATAAATGTAACGTTGTTACATAGAATCGGTTACATATGGTACCCCTTGACTCGTATGATCAATCTCAACAAACCTTAAATCCGCCCTCACTTCATCCTCAGGTGTTGTTAGGTGGAAGGTCAGCTCCACATGAGATATATCGTGCACCTATAGTTAAACAAAAGAACGACATTACTATAGAGACTAGAGCCATCAATATGGGCCGGGCCCAACCCGACATGTAATTTGATGGTATTGGCTTCAGCTTTTGTAGCCCATTTAAGAACAGGGCTTCTTAGTCCGACCCATATAAATCTGTGGCCCGTGGGGCTTGAGAAATATGGGTTGGGCTAGCCCGTAAGTCAAGTAAATGCAACTATTTAGATTTTTTATTAGTATTTTTAATTGGTTCCAAGGATATCATGTCAAAAGTTATTTAATTTCACTATTAGCAATATTTTTTAGGGGTGTTGGAGACTTGATTAATAAGTATTAATATTATGTAATATTGTCTGATAATATTTATCTTTATTAATATTCTAAAATTAAATTATAAAATATTATTTTTTAAAAAGTGGGTTGGCCCGTGAGGCCTGCAGCCTACAGAGTAATGTATGGAGTTGGTGTTTTTGACCCATTATTTTGATGGTTCGGCCCGTTAAACTCAAAACCCTTATGGGCTAGCCCGTATGGACTAATCCGAATGGACTAGGCCGACCTGTATTGACAGGTCTAATAGAGGAGCTACAATATATAAAATTAGGCTCAAATGATTGCATGGTATGAGAGCTAACTGGTGTAGCAGTATTTGGAGAATACATTGGCACATTAGAAGGGATATGATATCCCATATTGTCAGTAGTCCATGCATCCTGAGAATTTAAAAAAATCATGTCTTTAGATTAAATAATCATCGAAAAGATGAATTTAACTGGAAAAAGTTTAGCTAACACCTTAACATAGGATAGTTGGGCCTTCTCAGCCTAATAAGTATTGTATATATCATAAAATTCGTCCCACCATTCCATTAAATATCCCTCTGGAGATTCGATAGCTAAAAAATATCAGAAATTAAATAATTGAAATTAAAAAAGAATAGCAATTAATACAATTTTAGAAATATGAAAAACACTTTCTAATAAAATTAACCTCAAATAAGTGCACTAAAAGCTTCAAAGAATGACATTAATTATCTATCATTCCATCCAATCTATTTTATTTTAAAAAGGAACAACTGATAATTGAGGTGTTTTTAATATATAGATATTGATGGTTGATGTAGGAAAAGAGAACAACTATAGTTAAAGATATGAAACTATGATAATTCAGATATGTTTTTTTTTACCATTATCTAACTTAAAAATGAAGTCAAAGGAATGAAGTTCTTTAAAATAACATAGTCATCAAATAAAAGGGTATTCAGATACACGAAGTATGTTGCATTCACCCAAAGTTCGAGAAAGGCCCATTGCCCAAACGGATTTACAATCTAAGCAAACTATCCTAACCCAAGCATCGGTAACTAATTTTACAACTATTCGTGAGTTATAGCTCATACGGAGACAACCTTTTACTATTACTATAGTTCGGATAGGAAAATAAAATAATTGATTCAAAATGACAATGGAGCAGGACAAGAGTAGGGCGGGGCATTACAAAGGTTAAATAGGACAGGGTAGGGCGATAGTTAAACGGGGCAAGTCGGGACAAAACTTTGGATTATTTCAAAATGCATTTTAATACATAGATAATAATAGTTTATATAAAAAAAACATATATATAATTAAACTAAAAGTGCAAAACTCGTGGAAAAAAAGTGACAATATAAATGTATCTTTTATTATAAACTCAAAATAAAAATAAAATCAAAGGAATAATATAATTGTTAAAAAAAAAAACAATATAATCATCAAATAAAAGAGTAGCCTCCACTGTCTTATGTCTAGTATTTAGAAAAATTTGACTTTCTTTCGATTTAGAATAGAAAATTATTGATATGTCTTGTGTCGGGGCAGAGTTAGCATAAAAGGAAGGGGTTGACCTAATGTGGAAAATTACTTTATTTTTATTTAGTTAAAATTATTTTTTGTGTATATATAATAGATGATGACCCCCGTACACGATTAATTCGTGTGTACACTTTTAAAACCCTTCAATAAAAATTCCGACTCCATCACTAATATTGTCACAATGAAATCTATCAATAGTATAGCATAATCATACTACTTCAATTACTATAATCCAAGGATCCACAACTACTTTCATGATTACACGCAAGTTATAAGTCACACGTAAATAACTTTTAATAATTATTTTAATGAGTTCAAATTTACCATAAATTTAAATTAAAAAAACTTACCAACATTTTTCGGATTTACAACATTTGCTTCAATTGCAAATATCTCAGCAGTCTTATGCAACCCCTTTGTAATCAAGTAATTATAGATATACTTGTCCATCCTGAAAACTTTCAATAGAGAGTCATAAATTATTTTATGTTAAGGGTGTGTTTGGTATGAAAATATTTTTTTCAAAAATAAGTTGGTTTCTTGTATGTAATCTTGCGATTGATAAGCAAGAAAAAAAAATATTTATATATAATTTAGCAAAAAAATATATGTAGAGGCGGGAGGGGGTCGGGATGTGGGGTCTCGGCGGTGGTGGGAGTGGAATGGTCAAGAGGTAGGAATTGGGGGTGTTGGGTGGATCGGAGAATACCATAAACATATATAATGTTTTATAAGGTGGTTTCTTGAAGTTTGGTAAGTAAGCAAAAAAGATTATTATCTCAAAAGTAATTTATACTTAATTGAGCAAAAAATAATATTGGGTGGGAGGATATAATAAGCATACAGTAATGTGACTTATAGAATTTTTTTTTCTATTTCCATTAAGAAGTTATTCTCTTCGTTTTTTAATGAAGAAAATGTTTTTCAAAAATTTTGTTCAATCAAACATAAGAAAATACAGAAACATTTTCCGAAAGATATTTACCTTTCTACCAAACACATCATATTTAGTCATTCTAGACATTAATTATCTTAAGTATGATGGAAAGAATGTGGAAAGAATTTTGAGGGATAATTATGTCCTTAATCATTCTAATGTAGTACTACAGTTTGGTGGGGAAACTTTAGGGCATCCTTGCAATAATGTGCCAGGTGTCGTTTTCATTACAATCTATTATGTTACTAATACCATGGATTTTCACGTATTAGTAATACACACCTTAATATTAATTTAAGTGTATATTCAATAAAATATTAATAATACACAAAGCTAATGCATGCATTTCTACCAATGAAAATGTGTCAAATTATTTTGGAAAAAAGAGTTACTCATATTACTCTTTCAATTTTTGACTAAAAATTATTTCGTTCATTTTGATTTATTTGTTGAACTTTGACTTGACACGAGGTTTTAAAAAGTAAAGAAGAAATTTGAATTTAATAATTTAAAAATAATAGGATGTACCAAAATAATCTTTAATTTTGTGTGTGAACATGTTATGTAAAAAGTTGAAATTAATAAGCAATTTATAAAGAAATTTTTTTTAAGAAAATGGATTAAAAAAACAAATTGAAAAAGGGAGTAATATGAAAAGTTCCTCAATAAATGACTTTTTCCACTTTATTAATATTAAGTATATAATAATCAAGATAAATGAAATTAAAAGTATTTGAATTTCTATTTCATATGAACAAAATATACTAAACAAAAATGAAGAACAATTTTGAGTTTTGACTTCTTGAATTATATGAAACACGTCAAAAAAAGAGCACCTCCTTATAATACAGACATGAAATAATTCCTTTTTCAAATCTCTTATTTGTTATAAAGGAGAGCCTGTTAAAAACATATAAACGAATAAAAAATCCACTTACTCACAAACATTTACAAGTTTTAATCCAATACATTTGTTGACCAAAACTATGATTTAATCCATTTAATGTAGCTCAACCATTTCTTTTTAAAAAACCTCACTGAAAAATCATTTTCTTTTATTCTATTCTCATTTTATCATATTACTTGTTTCAATCAAAACTTATATTTTAACCCACTCTTACAACTTAAGAAAGTTATGAAACCCAATAAAAAAATGTTTTTAAAAATATATGTTCCAAGATAAAGCGTGGTTTACATAAATTTCTTTGGTTAAGAAAAAATATTCAAATCTAAAATAATGAGAACATTAAAGGAGAAAAAAATACATATCATAAAAGAGTAGTAAATTAGAGTAAAAAATAAAAACTAATGTTATACGAACATAAAAAATAGAAAACAACATCGAAAAAATTAACTAGGATAAATGTTTTCATTGAGAAACTCACATCATTTGTGCATGCCATGATTCCATAATTTCTAGAATAAGTCTCCCTTCAAAAATAAATTAAAATAAAATAAAATAACATAACAATGAATGAAGAAAGTAAAAAATGAGAGTGATAATTTGTACAAAAGTTAATAATCCGCAAAACATAAATAGAAAAGAAAACACAAATAAACAAAAAATTAAGTTGACTGAAAATAATGATAGAAAGGAGAGATAAGATTACATTTAAAATTTTCTTTAAAAATCAAAGAATTTCATTTACTAGTCAACTA
>NC_061114.1:7761750-7762157 GCF_002878395.1 Capsicum annuum | reverse complement strand
AAATGAGAGTGATAATTTGTACAAAAGTTAATAATCCACAAAACATAAATAGAAAAGAAAACACAAATAAACAAAAAATTAAGTTGACTGAAAATAATGATAGAAAGGAGAGATAAGATTACATTTAAAATTTTCTTTAAAAATCAAAGAATTTCATTTACTAGTCAACTAATTCACATTACACTTTTTTTTTCTTACAAAATTTTCATTTTATACTTTTTGTACAATGTAAAAACAGTCTATTTGCTTTTGTATATTTGATTCATAAAGCCATAGCAGACTTTTAATCAATAAAAAGATCTTGCATAAATTTATATAACTAACCTCAATATCATACAAATTTAACACGAATTAGCAACAGATAATTTTTGTCAAAACAATAAAATCCCATTGTTAATCTTATTTAA